>NW_024412469.1:3356512-3415381 GCF_014898765.1 Herpailurus yagouaroundi
AAGAAAGAAAGAATCTTGAGGGAAAACTGCCTGGAAGTGGTATATGTTTACAGCGCAATGTGATATGCTTCTCAATTTTAAACAGAGCTGAATTTAGGAGGTCATTTGACCTCTGCAAAACCCAAGTTTTCTCATCTATAAATAAGAACAACGATGTCAACCTTGCCCACTCTTCAGAATTTGAGGATTAAATGAAATAGCCAGCGTGAAAGCACTTTGAACATATATTTATGAATCAAGTGTAATGTGACATAATTTCATGCTGGGAAAGACACAAACCCTTCAACTCTCTTTCAAGTGGTAGAAAAAAATCACTTAGGTCCCCTCGCAGATTGTCACTTGAATTTTTTGTCTCATCTGGAATGTTTTTCTCTCCCCCCAAATTTTTAGATAAAAATCATTTCATCCATGAAATGTTTTCTAAGATCTACAGCCCTTGCTTATCTCTCTTTCTAATCTAAAACCCTTACCTCAAATTTATGTAAGAGAACTATTGCAAATTCATCCCGTGAGTGTCAGTCTTGCTGCTTCTCGTTGGCAAGTCCTTTAAGACAGAACTAGTCTCACGTTGCCTCCAGGTGCCTGGAACTCTGCTGAGCACAAAGGGCATGCTCAATACTGATGTGCTGAATGGATTCATTCACCCCTTGGGAAGGCTGGCTGGCTTTTCTATTTAACCATTTTGCTGATTATTCATAGGATGTTATTTGTTCTGTCTACAAAAAGTCTAGCCTAGAATTAGGCATGTGGAGATTAACTGGTATAGGAGAACAGGCATATTTCACTGGTTGTATAATTGTTCAAGGTTCCCTTGCACTTTTCACTTTTAACAGTAAGAGCATGTATCTAATAATCAATCGACTCTGGCATTAGTCTGACGTAGGTTAATGTCTGACATTTTCTTGTTATGAACCATGCAACTGCTGAAAGTTACCTATCTTGTGCCTCAATTTTCTTATCTGTAAAATAGGGATGCTATTAAAAATAGTGCATATACTATTGGTTATAAGTGTATTAATGTCTGTATCAGAGGGTACTTCAGCAACTCATTCATTTATTCACTTGCTGGGTATACAGAGACGGATTAAATATAGCCCTTATTTTTGAGGTCTAAAAATAAGATCAGGGCTGCAATTTGGTCAGTACTAATAAAAGTATGTTTGACCCAGACTGGTATAGGAATATAGGGGAAGAAATGATAATTTTCCATGGAACAGGCAAAAAGAGATATGACAGAAAAGTCATTTGATTTGGATGCTTACTTAATAAGCAAAATTGTTCTAGTAAGTAGAAAAAATGTGATGGAGAAGAAAAGAAATTTCCAGATAAGCAACTGATGGATACTAGGCCTTGGCTTTGTAGAATGGTTTGTGTAAAAATCTAATGAGGTGAGATGAAGATACTATAAGAAGACTTCATTACAAAACTGGGTAAGCCTGGAATTATGAATTTTTAAAATTTTTTTTAATGTTCATTTTTGAGAGAGAAACAGAGCACAAGCAGAGGAGGGGCAGAGAGAAGGAGATATAGAATCTGAAGCAGGCTGCAGGCTCCACACTGTCAGCACAGAGACCAACGCGGAGCTCGAGCTAACGAACCGCAAGATCATGACCTGAGCTGAAGTCGGACGCTTAGCCAACGGAGCCACCCAGGAGCCCCCTGGGTTTATGAATTCTAAAGATAGGCCCTTTTGCTACACAGACATGTAATATATCTACACACATGTACATATATATGGCCAAATATTGCTTTTATCATTCATCTCTAACATAATGGCATACACATTGAAAATGAAAACTTAGTCTCATTGTAAAAACAGAGTAAAATATTGACAATTAGAAACTATCACATTTAATCAAGCTATTCCTAAACAATAAAATAGGGATAGTAGTTGGTTTTAAGTTAGCTTATCTAGTTGTCTACTTGTATTTAGTTGATATGCCAAAAGTTATTCTAATGATTCTTCAATATTTATAAGTTCCTTGATAGGTGAAAATTCATATATTGAGAAATAAAAACCAAAGGAGAATCAGTTCCATAAAACTCAAAAGGTTCAAGAAACCTATAATTCTGCTTAGAAACGAATATAAAAAGAGAAAAGCCCAGGGGTGCCTGGGTCTCTAGGTCGGTTGAGCCTCCAACTTCAGCTCAGGTCATGATCTCACAGTTCTTAAGTCCAAGCTCCCTATTGAGCCTGCTTCATATGCTCTGATCCACTCTCTGCCCCTCCCCAACTTGTGTGCGCACATGCTTTTTCGCTCTCTCTCAAAAACAAATGTATTTTAAAAAGCCAAATATGTATATTGTTTAAAAACTCTTAATTTTTTTTCTTTTTTTCTTTTTTTTTTAATGTGGAGGGGAAGGGTCAGAGGGAGAAAGAGAGAGAGAATCCCAAGCAGGCTCCACATTTAGCATGAAGCTTGACTCAGGGTTCAGTCCCATGAGATCCCCTGAGATCATGACCTGAGCTGATATCAAGTGTCAGGTGGTCAGCCAACTGAGCCACCCAGGCACCCCTAAAAACTCTGAAAAAGTAGTGTATCACCCTTTGTCTCTTCACGGCTTTGGTGGTATAACAAATATAAAACACAATTTATGAGTTACTGGAATATGTCAAGGATTTTTTATGGATAGACCTACATTGGCATAAATAGTAACTTATTGTCACCGATAAGTTCATTAACAGTAAAGAATACTTTAAAGAGATGACTGTAGGAAAATAAAACAACTTCACAGATGTTTGTATTTGAAAGTAATAAAAGACTTTTAATAAAATTTACATTAAAGAAGTGTTTCATGGGTGAAAAAAGCATTTTGCTTTTCTTTACCAACAACATGAAGTTATAAATATCACCAAAGACAATATGTTATTAAAATACTCCTAATTGTATATTATGCATCACAGACATAAGGCCTTCATATGTAACATACAAATTTTGATGGTAAGAGAAAGTAATAACTTAAAAAAAAAAAACATTTTTCTTGTAGTAAATCTGACTATACCAGGTTAATTTTTCTTTTAAAATAAGCTTAGGTTAATGACTATAAAATATTGTAATACAGAATGTGAATTTATATGTAAAATTCAAAGAGCAGTAACATTTCTCCTCACCCAGTTGAGCCAAAAGTGATCAGCAGTG
Organism: Herpailurus yagouaroundi; assembly: GCF_014898765.1. Taxonomy (NCBI): domain Eukaryota; kingdom Metazoa; phylum Chordata; class Mammalia; order Carnivora; family Felidae; genus Herpailurus; species Herpailurus yagouaroundi. Next base: position 3,359,653 of record NW_024412469.1, read on the forward strand.
TAATCACTATTATGTTCAATAATATTATAGAAAATAATTCCAATTTTTATTAGTCACAAACATAATAAAAGATTACCTGAAATTTAGTAGATGTGACATATGAGCTATTTTCATTTACAGCACTATTAGCTTTACTTAACAAAAGTTTAGTAAAGTTTTTTAATATGAAGCATATTTCTTCATTGTTGAAATTGAGGAATAAAAAAATTTCTGTTTTGTGGGCAACTAGCTAGTACTACCTCCCATGTTTGTTATTATGATAGGCTTTATCACATTTTTGCGATGGCTTTTAATGAGTACTTCTAGACCACTGTCATATTTTAAAGTACCAACTTTGAACTTTGGCCGCATACAACAGAAGTTTTACATACATGAATAACTTTGATCTAGGAATTATATTAGGCTGTAACAAGATGGGTCACCTGGGTGGCTCAATCAGTTGACCGACTTCGGCGCAGGTCATGATCTCATGGTTCGTGAGTTCGACCCCTGCATTGGCCTCTGTGCTGACAGCTCAGAGCCTGGAGCCTGCTTCAGATTCTGCATCTCCCTCGCTCTCTGCCCCTCCCCCACTCATGCTCTCTCTCTGTCTCAAAATTAATAAACATTAAAAAATTAATAAAAGGATACAACCAAATAATGCAAATATGTACATATACTAATGTTCAAGTTCATGGTTAATTTTTATTACTGAGACCTGAAAACAAGCAAGTATGTATCAAGGGGAGACTGAACAAATAAAGTAGGCAACACCACATAGTGCGCACACCATATAGTGACATGCCACATAGCCACTAAAATGATGACATGGCTCAGTATTTATGACATGGCGGGATGCCGATGACATATTAAGGAAAAAATCAGTATATCAAATTATAGTGATTTTATTTGCATATTTATGCATTTGTACATACAAAATCCTCTTCCATAGATGCACATAGTTTGGTGAAATATGCAATGAATGCTTGAAGTGTTCTTTTTCTCTCAGTGGTCTAAGTTTTGTGATCTCTCTTAACAATTTTATGCATTGCTAAGGATGCAATTTGGTAATATGTACACTTTCTTCAAATACTTTACTTCTACCTATCAGAAATCTGTCATATTTAATATACAATTGTATTTTTGTAAATACACAATTTATGCTGCCCAAACAGGTGATGGTACTGTCTAAAACGGTCCAATGGATAACCTCACAGTCATACACAGTGGCTCATTCATTATTATGCCTTTAAAAAGTAATAAATATACTCTTCTATGATAAAAACACTTTTAATTTAAAAAGAAATTATCCCTAAGTAGTATGTCTTTTCCTTGTAAAATTAAAAAAAAAATGTAATGTTTATTCAGTTTTGAAAGACAGTGTGAGTGGGGAAGGGCAGAGAGAGGGTAGATACACATTTAGAGCAGGCCCCAGGCTCTGAGCTATCAGCGCAGAGCCTGACATGGGGCTCGAACTCACAAACCATGAGATCACGACCTGAGCCGAAGTTGGTCGCTTAACCTACTGAGACACCCAGGTGTCCCTTCCTTGTAAAAATTTTTTACAACAGTTTGATGTAAAATATAAGCAAATACTAAACATGTGAATAATGTTGAAATAATAATAAAGCGTTAACTATATAATTCTCAATCTTTTCCCTCTTCCTCTTAGGAATCAGAAGAAAAACTCTAAGACTGAGGAAGCCACAAAATATATCTGAACATGAGTAGCTAAAATTTGAATTGCTTAAAATGTCATTGTGTGCCTCACCTATGATACTACCAATTTCAAAGGACACAAAAATGTTTTCTCATTCCTTGTTCTGGGTCAAAGATAATTGGAGCTCAGGAATACAACCCACACCTCTGGCTCAGCAATACACAGCTTGGGATTAAATGTTCTTTTTCATATAGGTTTTTGTCACATCATTTTATATTGAACATTGAACTGGCTAAAAGATGCAAATGATGCTAATGTAAAGACCACATTCATAAACACAATCAGTTGTACTCTTATTAAAAGTTTCACTTGATAATGCAGCTAATAGGATTTGACTCTGGCCACCTAGCCATCCTGGAACATTCTTGGCACATGGCTAATCTAGGTCTGTTGGAAAGAATGAACAACCAAAGAAGAATGTAGAGGACACCAGTGTCAAGGCAGAAGATAAACAGTGGAGAATGTGAAAAAAATAATGAAAGCTTTTAACAATTAAAAACAAGCACTTAAATCACCTGTTTGGGAATAACTTGTGCAAATATTTATTGAGCAGGTACTAGGTGCTTGTTGCTGTGCTGATAGTTTTGTATACATTGTTTTGTTTCATATTCAAAAGTGTATGAGATAAGTTTACTTATTATCGTCATCTTCTAGGAGAGAAAACTAAGGCACAAAGTGCATAAGTAGTTTGTCCCAGGTCACAGAGCTAAGTTGTCAATTCTGCACGATTACAGATCCTTGGTTCTTAACCACTGCACTACTGTGAACAATATGAGTTGAATCATTTCTGTTTCTAGCCATGATAGAATTGCTTATAACAAAAACAGTCTACTGCTTAGAACTACTAGAAAATCTATATAAAAAATACACACATACAAGAAAGTATCTTCTTGAAAGTACTGAAGAGCTCTGAGTTTGCTAGGACTTTATGGGCCAACATCCTGGAGAAAAGAGAAGCCCGTTTGTGGTAAGACACATAGACCTTACAGCGTGCTTAGGTGGCTCAGTCAGTTAAGCATCTGACTTTAGCTTAAGTCATGATCTCACAGTTTGTGAGTTCAAGCCCCACGTCAGACTCTGTGCTGACAGCTCAGAGGCTGGAGCCTACTTTGGAATCTGTCTGTCTGTCTGTCTCTCTCTCTGGCCCTTTGTGCTCATACTCTGTATCTCTCTCCTTCAAAAATAAATAAAAGACACATGCCATAGGACATTTGCTAATTTCTAAGAAGCTACTTGCTGGAGACAGATACTGCAAACCATAGAAACTAGCAGATTTCTACAATGTCCAACAGCCAGGGAGACAAAACTTAGCATTTATATCAAACAAGGTAGCTCTTAATTCAGGAGCCAAGGTTGTAAAGGGAAAAAAGAAAAAAGAGGAGTTATCCCTGTACTCTGAGACAGTTTTTCTTTTGAGGCCTTTTCAGTTCTTAACCTATACAAGGCAAGGGGCTAAGAAGCCAAACAAATAAGCAGCAGGAAAGCTGAATGGAACTGTTGGTAGCTTTACATTATTAATGAGATAAAAACTGGATTTGAGATGCCCTTAAGATAAGAATCCCGGGGTACCTGTGTGGCTCAGTTGGTTAAGTTTCACACTCTTCATTTAGGCTCAGGTCATGATCTCATGGTTTGTGGGACCGAGCCTCACTTTGGGCTCTGCACTGAGAGTGTGGAGCCTGCTTGGGTTTCTCTCTCTGCCCCTCCCTCCCTCCCTCTTTCTTTCAAAACAAATAAACTTAGATATATATATATATACAAGATCAGCACCCTGAATTTTAGTTTGGGTCCTCCTAGAGTATACTTCAAAGTAAAGAAGAATCAGAGATAAACTGAACCCCAACCACTGGTCTGTGCAGATTTTTTCCTACTCCACTTGCCTACTGGAAGATAGAGCAAATCCTCTCTGTAGCTTCCATAACTTTTCTACACATGTCCAATGTAATGCACTGAATATTTGTATCCCCCACCCCCAATTCATATTTTTATAGCCTAAAGCCCAATGTAATGAGTGGAGTTAGGGCCTTTGGGAGATAATCAGGTTTAGATGAGAGTATAAGGGTAGAGGCCCCAGGATGAGATTAGTATCCTTATAAGAAGAGGAAGAGAGACCAGAGCTGTTTGTCTCCACCTTAGGAGGACATAGCAAAAAAGAAGTCCCCTGAGGAAGAGAGCCCTCAGCAAGGAATGAAGTTGACACCTTGATCTTAGACTACCCAGGCTTCAGAACTGTGAAATTAATTCCTATTGCTTAAGCCACCCAGTCTATGATATTTTCTTAGGGTAGCCCAAGATGATTTATACATGCTGTCTTAAATCAAATATCACTGGGTGTATCAAGGGAAAAAAGCATAAAGATAGACTAGAAACAGACTCATAAGTCATCTAGATACTGAAATTTTAACATATATACTTAAAATAAATATAATTAAAATGTTCAAGATGACAATAAAGAGAATTGCATCAGAGAAATGGAAACTATGATAAATAATCCAATAAAATTCTTAAACATAAAAAAATGCAATAACTAAAATTAAGAGCTCAACATACTGGTTGAATGACAGACTGGATTGGACAAAAGAGGGGATAGGTGATTCAAAAGATAAGTCAGTAGAAAATATCCTGATTTATGTACAGAGGAAAAAAGGATGGAAAATAGCTCTAGAGAGGAAAATAAAAGAGACACACGAGACACAATGAAAAGGTCTAACACACTTATAATCAGAATCTAGGGCGGTGTATACTGCATGCACAGCTCAGTTCTCCCCCTCAGTACTAACATACTCATTCTCCCAGCTTCTGGAAGTGTTGGCAACCCAAGCCTCTTAGCTAAATCCTGCTCCAGAAACTTCCCTCAGTTAAAGAGACATACCCTGCTGAAGGTAATTCCCACTCTCTGAAGGCTGGCTGATGGAAAGGCATAAATAAATGTCTGGCCCACATGAAAGGACATCCCAGCTGTAGAGGTCCCCATGGAATTGGCTGAGGGTTTTGCTGCCACTCACCACAGCTCTACTCCTTCCTCTATGCCCACACAGATGCTGGTTCCCCAGATCCTCATTTCAGAGTCTGTTTCCTGGGGAACTTGTTCCAAGACATTGGGAACCAAGAATGTTCCAGGAAAGCAGACACCAAAACAATATCTGGGAGGTGAATTGCCTACCAACTAGCTGCAGTGAAAAATCCATCACTAGTAGAAGGTAAAGTACAAAGTAGCCATGGCAAGCTGTCACAGAGAAATTGTTCACTGTAGTGAACTGGGACGGGACGTCAGTAGAAAAGAATGCCATCACTAGTACAGTAGCTCAGGATGTTGAGAATTAGAGGAAGTACTAATTATAAAGACAGTAGGACCAGAAGGCTTTGCTAAGTAGCAACACGGTCATGCAGAAAAATAAAACATGGACTGAGGATGAGTAATCACCAATTAATCAAAGGTGAAAGTCAGAGGCCTTCATATGATTATTTATCTGGTCTAAAGGATCTCTGGTAAAGTATTGTAATTAAATAGTGGGTTTATCAAGGTCATTATATACAAAGTCAATATAAAAATTTGTGTTTCTACTTAGCAGCAAAAAGAAAACATTCAAGAAACAAAATATATGTACATTTTATTATACATATAATGACATATATATTATGTATTTAATGGTAGATCAGCTGCAAAGATGGCCACCAATAATTTCTTCATTCCTGTCTGCATATGCCACTCTGTCCATCAAAGATTAGACTCTCTCCTCCACTTGAATCTCAGCTGGATCTGTGACTTGCTTTGACCAACAGAATGTGGCAGAGGTGTCTTACATGATTTCAAATTTAAGCCTTACAAGTCTCACTATTGTACTTCCTCTTGGATTTAAGCTACCAAGGATAGAAGTTTGGTCTAAACTGTGTTATGATGACAGACTACATGGAAAGAGTGAGAGACCATGTAGAGGATAATCAATGTTCTCCAAAGGACAGCCAGCATGTAGGCCCCAGTGAGGTCATCCTCATCTCAGAAAAACCACAGCAGCTAACATCCGGAGGAAAGAGAAACCAAATATGCCAGGCCAGCAGGAAGTCCTGACTTACAGAATCCTGAGCAATAAAATGGCTGTTTTATAAGTCACTACATTTGTGTGAATGTGTGCACATGTACTGTATACATACAATATCAGTGGAACAGAATAGAGGTCAGAAACTACCCTCACAATGTGAAAGCAGGTATAGGTAAGAGCCAAATGTGGCATAAATTTAAATTAATAAATTTTGTATTTGGAATTATATTTAACAGTAATGCAGATAAGATTTTTAGCAAAGAAAGATTCTTGGAGTATTTCCCCACTCAACTACATTTGGTTAGAAAAATCATTATCTTGAACCAATAGTAAAACTTGAGTGTCTTATTTTAGAAGAAGATATAAAAAATCATATTGAGTTATTTTTATGCAACACTAATGGAAACATGGAAACACACACACACACACACACCCCAAAGAAAACTAAAACAGAGAGACTGAAAGACAGAAGGAGCAAATTGTATATGTCATGTATTATCTGAATTACTTAAATCATGAAGCAGTGTTCATTGAATTAATTCTGAATCAAAAGGAGAGAGTAAATGGGATGAGAAATATAGCAATCTAGTATTAGAAAAAAAAGAAGGCTTTCAGAGGCAGACACTGACTTAACATTTCTGAGGCAGGTCAATTTCTAATGTATACAGTCAACTGACCACATGTTTGGCCACTTTTCCTTTAAGGCTAAACTTTAGTTTACTTGCCTAATTAACATGGTGAGGCAAAAGGGCTAAAAGACAAACTTGCAATGTTTTAAAAAATGATTCCTTAAACACTGGGTGAATGTATTATTATTTGTAGCCCAATACCTCAGTTTGAAAAAGGGAAATATTGATCCTACAAGAAAGGGCATAATTTTATGATTTACTGAAGAGCTTTTTTATTTACTTTGAAGCTCTCTCGGAGGATCTTCTGTTCTTTTGAATAACGTTGAAAAATAAACCCAACAGCACAGACCCATGCCTCTGCCTGAGGGGGAAATGCTTTGTTCAAATAAAAATTAGCTATCATATTTAGGATTTCATAATACTAGGTAATATGTATGGAATTTCTAAAGTATCCTTTAATGAATCATGAAGCTCCTTTAATACCCAAGAAAAGAATAAGCCTTCAAACATTTCAAAGAATCAATTTAATTTGATTTCTTATATTTCCTGTGGCATAACAAAGAAAGGATTACAGCTAACAGTGAAGAGAGAAAGTGGAGTTTTAGCAGGATCAGGAAATCACTATAATTCCACAATTTTAGACAATGCTTTGCTTTCAAATATTCACTAAGGGCATCCCTCAGTTTCAGAGGCAATTGAAACAGTCACCAGAGTAGAATCAGAGGAACATAATATGTGTTTGTGGGCAGGCAGAAGCATGTGTGTGTGTGTGTGTGTGTGTGTGTGTGTGTGTGTGTGTCTGTGTTGGGGAGAACTCACAAAAGATAAGATGAGGCAGGGGCATGGGGAAAAAGAGCAAAATGGAGAAAGACAAAGAGAACAGAAAACAAACACATGCTTGATCCTTAGAGATGCATCGCATTGCCAGGCATCTTACTGACATATTTTTTGAAGGACTTCAGATGCCTATATGCTTAAAGCAAGTTTGAATCTCAGCAGGCACAAGCTTATTGAAGCTTATTGAATTGTTGATCCTGGATCAGCAGGAAATCAGTTTTCTTTTCAGAACTGAGCTGAAGCATGCACATAAAGGTGGATCAGAATTATGTTGAACATGTTCAAGGGGTAAAACAGAACCACTTTTCAGAAAACTGGTTTAGTTTAAGGTGACTTTTTACTAAAAAGGCTTATGCACATAGATTACTAATTCAAAGAAACAAAAGAGGGACTCAAGATATTTGCTTGTTTTGTTTGGTTTCACTTAAAAAAGAAGAATCCCCCAAAGTGGGAGATGTACATATTATGAGTATAACTGTGGTTTTGATTTGGAATTCTTTCCCCAATCCAGGAGAAATTAACAGTGACAAAATTTCTTTCTTTATTATCAAACACTGCACCTGTCATATTTCCCCTGTATTGCCCATTAATGTTGAGAGTGAAAATTGAAAGCATCATATGTGTTATTCTCTGAGACAAGATTCACAATGATCTTTCACAAAAAATATTTTCAAAGTCACAGACTACTTTCTTCTAGATTACTACTGAATATTTACAAGAGGCAAAAGAAAAGTATGGCTTTTAAGTTTAATTTTTTTTCCTTTTTAATTTTAGTACTAAAATCTCCACTGCATTTGAGCCAAATATCAAGTCCCAAAATGAAAACTTCTTCCTGGAAATTTTAATATCAAACAAAGTTGAATCTGGTGGAAGCAAATTTCCACCATTCTCAACAATCTCATTTGGCAAAATGTTTGATTACTTTTATCTAATAAGCTCAAAAAAGTCTTTCACATTATTTTTTGACATGGGTCAGCTAGAGAAATCACTACAATTCTTTGTCTAGACAAAGGAAATTATAATTTCAAAAGTCTTATAATGTTGCTTTACAGAGGGCCTTTTTGGCAGTCTTTCCTTATGCATATACTCAAACTATACTCTCCAGAACACAGTCAACACTTGGCTTTGTATATTGAAACATGGGTCTAGTAGTAAGAACTGGCACAACACGAACATGGATTAAGCATTCCAAATTAATTTTTATACACATACTGCCTAGACTTCTGTGAACTTCTTTACTAGTAAAGAAAAAAAAATAATCTTGGGGCCCCTGCTTTCAAAAGAGTTTCTCTAAAAATAATGTTAATCATTAACATTTTATTTGGGTTACTCCACTGGCTTTGGTCTCAATAACTGTCATTGTTGTAATCCAAAAGCAGATTGTATATTCTCATCAGACTAGTCCCTGTTCTCATTAGAATTCAATAATAATACGTTTCTTCACAGAATTTCTTGCCACTGAAAAAAAGAGAATGTTAAAAGACACTTGAAAAAATATTTAGTTTATATTATGGAGTAGTGAAAACTCATAATTAGATGTAGAGGACTTTAAACTTCTTAAACTACTTCCTTGGAAATCTGTCAAATTTTGGGCTGTGCTTTATAGGAGTGCTTGGTGGATTGACTGATTGATTGATTGATATATTTATTAGTAGTCTCAAACGGCTAAGAATCTGGTTGGCTACACTTCATCATCTTTGGTCAAAGTATATAGACGACTTTTTAAAAAAGGTTTATTTATTTATTTTGTGAGAGAGAGACAGAAAGAGAGAGTGTGTGTGCATGCGAGCAGGGGAGGGGCAGAGAGAGAGAGGGATAGAGAGAATCCCAAGCAGGCTCTGCACCATCAGCCCAGAGCTGGACATGACACTTCATCCCATGAACTATGAGACTATGACCTGGTCTGAATCAAGAGTTGGTTGCTCAACCTCCTGAACCACCGAGGAGCCCCTAGACTACTTTCATTAAACTTTTCAAGTGTCTTTAACAATTTTTTCCAGCAAGTACATGAAAGAAGAAAATGCACATAATAAATCATGATTACCTTTGAATTTTTAGTTATAAAATATGTATATAATATTCATATTAATTAAAATTAATTTTAATATTAATATTCAGGTTTCATTACACTTGAGATCAATGATTAGCAAAATGAAAATAATTTCTTCCTATTAGATTTATTTTTGAATTGTGAAATTTCACATAAAATTCAGAGTTTGAGCCTTTCTTAATAATCAGGAAGTGACAATAAAAGCCCATTGTCCTTACCTAGCAAAGGCAGGACAGAGGTGAGAAGTGCAAACCTGTGGACAGTGCATTTGGTTTGCCACAGTTGTCACCAGTCCCTGGGGTCTCAGTTCTCTCCGCACATCATTGATATTACCTAGCTATCCTTAGCATTTGGGCATGGGGAATATGATGCAAAAATTGTGTTTTCATAATCTAGCTGCATTTTATCTCATTTCTGCACAATCCACTTCCTGCAGGTATATACCTTGAAAGCATCTTGCTTATCCATACTTCTGTTCCTGACTTCCTAATCCTCCTAGCACTTAACCAGGAATAATCTAAAACTGCAAGGTGGGGAGTTGGGAGGGGGCACCTGGGTGGCTCAGTAGGTTAAACATCTGACTTCAGCTCATCTTGCAGTCCGTGGGTTTGAGCTCCACATCAGGCTCTGTGCTGACTGCTCAGAGCCTGGAGCCTGCTTCATTCAGACTCTGTGTCTCCCTCTCTCTCTGCCCGTCCCCCACTCACACTCTGTCTTTCAAAAATGAATAAATGTTAAAAAAAATTAAACTACAAGGGAATGAAATGCCCATAAGGATAGTCTTGGGTTTATAGAGGATAGTAGTTGGTAAATAAAAGCTTCTTCTCCTATCTTTTGAGTGGACAATTCTGAGATATTTTCATCTTTAAAAGATCTCACTTTGGGAGCACTTGGGTGGCTCAGTTAAGCATCTGACTTTGACTCAGGTTATGATCTCATACTTCATGAGTTCGAGCCCTGCATCAGGCTTTCTGCTGTCAGCACAGAGCCCACTTCAGATCCTCTGTCCTCATCCCTCTCTGTCCCTCCCCCACTTACACAATCTCTCTCTCTCTCTCTCTCTCTCTCTCTCTCTCTCTCTCTCTCTCCCTCTCAAAAATAAATAAATATTTAAAAAAAAATCTCACTGTGATAAGGCTTGTCCTAAGTGTTGACAAACCAGCTGACTCACCCTACAAGGGGTTTTCATTCCTTCTTGGTTTCACTCCCTCCAATACCCCAGCTCCTGTTCTCTGGGACCATTGCCCAAAATAAACTACCTGCACTTAAGCCCATTCCTAGGCTCTGTTTTTTCAAAGCAAACCTACTAAGGCACTGGATATGTTGAATCCCTTAATTAGAGTTTTTAGCAGATACTCGTGAGCTACAGACTCACCGATGAGAATTCAACCCTCCTGAATTTCATCCCTGATCTTTGGATGGAGTTAATAGAAGCATTCAAAAAGAATTTCATTTAATTCTTTTGGTAAGATGAGAATATGTTAATACATTTTATACTTCTTAAAATATGTTAACAATGAGAAATCTTATAAAAGGCATATATACATGTTGTCCCCTTGTTCAAAATACAAGTTTTCAGGAAATTAAAAAAAACAAAAAACAAAAAACAAAACAAAACAAAAAACCTTTATATGGAGGAAGCAGACATTGGACTATTTTGTGAACATTTAAATATTTAGCAGAGTCATTAATTTTACACAGCACATATGCATACATTTTCAGTCATGCAGATAGGTACAGCTGAATTTTCCATGCTCTTTCCCATAGATTTTGGGCTGGTCAATCTGTCCCTTGCTGCCTGTTAACCCAATAATGCGCTAAGACAGGAAATGCCTATCTGTGGCACCTAAATCATGGCAATAACAGAAAAAGAAAAAAATGCCAGCATAGCAACTACCCACTTTTTTTCTGCATGCTTTTCTCTATTCTTTGTACTATATGTAGTGTGATGTAAATGTTTTCTTTCATATATATATATTATATAATGTATATATACTATAATAAATACTAATATTTTTTAGAGCAGCCAGATTCCTTGGAGCTCTGCATCCTTGTGTATTTGCTGCCTGAAAGTATAATGGAATGAGATCTTCCACAAAACAAGTTTAGTCAGATAACTAAAGATTACTCTCTGAAATTCTAGATTTTTATTTTTACCGACTCTTCTTGGAAGTCTTTCCTAAATGTATTATGTCTTATTTTACTGATGTCTTTCACAAAAGGCGCTAAACACAATTTGCAATTTTTCATGGTAATGTCACTAGAAATTATTGACTCAGTGATTGTAATCACAATGATGTCCTCAGCAACTAATGAAGTATGTCAGGTTTTAATCCCTTTGTCAAAGGGTCCCAGAGTGCTGGGGTTTGTAATAGTTACATTTCAAATTTTCTCTATTCTTTCCTTTATTATCAGACAGAGTTTTATGCTTAGCCCTGCTTGAATTTTCTTACATTTTGGGAATTAGAGTGTCATACTTCTTAGAATCTGCTAAACTTCTTTTAAAATATAAGTTCTTCACAAACTTATGACTCATATTTTTAATAAAAGTAGATTGTGATAGTCCCTGTAATCCATGATTCACAGCAGTGTGATGTGACAGAGGGCTGAGACTTGCTGCATTAGGGACAAACTTCACAGCTGACCTGAGGTAAGATGCTGGCACCCTGGCAAAGGCCTCCCCTCAACAAAGACTTGATAACTGATGTACCCATTACAAGTGTTGCTTCTTCTTACAGTGCTGTATTAATTTGCCAAAGTTACCATAACAAAGTACTACAAATGGAGAGGCCTACACAACAGAAACCCATTGTCTCACCTTCTTGTAAGCTAGAAATCCAGAATTAGGGTGAGAGCAGGTACATTCTTTGTGGGGGCTATGAGAGAAGGATCTGCTCCAGGCCTTGCTTTGTTGATGTGTAGACGGCTGTCCTGATGTGGACATGGAATTCCTATGTGTGTGAGTCTGTGTCCAAACTTTCTCTTCTTATATCGCCATCCATCATATTGGAGTGAAAGCCACCCTAATGAACTAATTATAACTTAATTACCTCTACAGAGACCCTATCTCCAACTAAGTCCACCACCTCACAAATACAATTTTTTTTATTTTATTTTTTTATTTATTTATTTTTTTCAACGTTTATTTATTTTTGGGACAGAGAGAGACAGAGCATGAACGGGGAGGGGCAGAGAGAGAGGGAGACACAGAATCGGAAACAGGCTCCAGGCTCTGAGCCATCAGCCCAGAGCCTGATGCGGGGCTCGAACTCACGGACCGCGAGATCGTGACCTGGCTGAAGTCGGACGCTTAACCGACTGCGCCACCCAGGCGCCCCACAAATACAATTTTTAAAGGCACCTCGCTTACTGGAAAGATTGAGCAAGGAACAGCACACTCTGATAAAGCAACTCTGATGCAGGGGCAAACAGCCAAAGGATAATGAGAGCTGGGAGTCTTACTTGCTTTCACTCACTAACAGTTTATCAGGTAGCACAACTGAAAAAGTGGAACAATATGATCAATTCAGAGGTATCAGTTTCTGTGTTTACTTCAATCTTGGCAACCTACTAAAAAGGAGGTTGCTGGAATAAGACCATTTTGAACAAGCTCTCAACAGCATGTTGAGTAAACACAACAGGAAACCATTTCATCATCTCTTTCCACTTCTTAAATTAAGAACTCATTTATGCCATTGGAAAGCTAGAAAAGCTAACTGCATTCAGATCCTCTGCTTCGGGGTCTGATTCAGATCAACTTTTGCAGAAGACAACTTTGGCAAAACATCAGAGATACTTACTTCCACTGCTCAGAGGCTGTATCTATGAAGGTGAGGAGCATTAATACCCCTAATTCATCTGCAATCTCATTTTATCATCCCAATAATTTAGGAAGTTGATACAATTATTAGCCTGTTTTATAGATGAGGAAGCTAAGTCCCAGAGTGGCTAAATAATTTTCCCAAAGCCATGACACAAGTCAATGGCAGAGAAGAACCCAAACCAAGTAGTTAGATGCCAAAACTGAGCCTGTTGACCACCACGATCATGACACAGTCAAATCACTACAAGTCCATACCTCCAAAGTGCACAAGTAAAAAGGTATCTTCTCATGCAGTCTAGGAATCATATAATCTCTTCAACTTAATCTAATTGAATTATGCACTGGAATACAGCTCAATGACCTCATGGAAAATAGAAGTAATGTTTTTGCTCTAGCTCCTAACTTATTACCAATTTCAGCTTAGTTTATAAAGATATAGCTTGGAATCCAATTTGTGTACACATAAGCATTTTATTTTATTTTTCCATTTTTTCACTCATTTTGCTTAGTTTGTTTCCTTCTGTATACTTCAAGTCTATTTACATATAGTAAATTGCTACAAAGGGAAGCAGAAAGATGGAAAGGGGCAACTAATTTGGATGGTAAGGAAAAACAGATCCAAATTGAAAGAGGATGTGCAAGAGAGTGAATGGAATTTGCAATAAAGCAAGGTCAATATTTCATACCTATCTCCTAGGTAGTGAGTGTGGTGCAGAACAGCAATGTCACTGATAATTTGAGATAGATTTTTAAAAAGTTACCAGAGAATGATGCAGTCAGCAACATGTAGTTATCAGTGGTAGAAACTTATTCTTTTTTAAAACAGTATTATCTCGAAAATCTGTTCTTCACGACATTCATTTCTGCATTAATCTTCCATGCATTAATTCAATATTTATTGAGCACCTATTATGTGTTGGTTTTCTTGAAGATTATCTTCTTTTTTTTTTTAATTTTTTTTCAACGTTTATTTATTTTTGGGACAGATAGAGACAGAGCATGAACGGGGGAGGGGCAGAGAGAGAGGGAGACACAGAATCGGAAACAGGCTCCAGGCTCTGAGCCATCAGCCCAGAGCCCGACGTGGGGCTCAAACTCACGGACCGTGAGATCGTGACCTGGTTGAAGTCGGACGCTTAACCGACTGCGCCACCCAGGCGCCCCTTGAAGATTATCTTCTTATAGGAACTAGAGATGTACAGAATCACAATATTGTGTTTTAATTGCAATGATATGACAAGAGCGAAGTAAAATAATGCATAAATACATTTTAGCATGTTGGTTTCTGTAAGTCAGAGTTTAGAATGCAGGATCTGTATCAAGGAGTACCTTGGGGATCTGTAGCTGTGCAAGGGAGAAATAGTAGCAGAACTGGACAAAGGGTGAAGTCAAGCTGTTTTGCGGGCATGACATCAGTTTTAGCCAATGTGACAAGGAACTCTGAAGCTAAAATGTCATATCAGACTTGTCCTCATTAGAAGAAAAGGGCTGGGCGTCTATGCCTCTACCTCAGTTGGTTATTACATATGGGTCACCTCACGTTGGAAAGACTGTGACCTTGGGTGAGGTGGCTTTCTGGATTAAAGTGATACTATAGATTCTGTCAGCTGAAGGCTGCTTGTTTTCAGGGCTCCAAGTATCTGGGCACCGAGTCCTTCCTTGAAGGGGCCTGGGTGATACGTTACTGTCTATCACACCAGTTTCTAAGAAGGCTGAGTTTAGGAAGCTATAAAGGAATAAAGGCTTCTTAGAGGACATTAAGCTGAACCTAGAAAGATGAATAGCAAGAAGTCAGGTTTAAAAAAAGGAGGAAATAAAGACAAAAGAAAAAATAAGCTTCAAAATTTCTAAAGGAAAGATAACACTCTACATTAAGGGAACAGAATATATCGGAGGTTATAGAGGAAAAGAGAAAGCATGGGCAGGAGGTGATGTCGAAGAGAGAAGCCAAGGCAACAAAGTGAATGACCCCTTCCTTGCTGTCCATAAATGAGGCACATGTTTCAGGAATACCAAACTGCTTTTTCCATAATGACATAAAAGAAAAAGGGCATCAACATTTTATGCTGAAATCTGGTGGTGACTTTGGAATTACTTACAGGTAAAATAGGAGGATAAAGCCTTCTTTTCCAAAAATGGATGAATTTGGCATCAATACCACTTTCTAACATCTTTGTGTAAAATAAAATGTCATTACATACAGTGCTACTAGGTGTCACCCAACCTTCTGAGAACATTGTACTGAGGAGGATGTTGTAAAGTGACTCACACAATCACCTATATATCGTGGTATTTTAGCAATAAAAAGGGGGATTTTCCTGTGTTTGGGATCAGCTACCTACTATCCAAAATAAGTAGAGGAACACATTTCCAAATGTATTTTACTGGACAAGTACTCACTTCTAGAGTGTCAGCACAGAAGTCATATGTTCTCCCAGAGTTAGGATTCTGCAGTGCTACTGGTGTCTTTTAATTTTATGATAGCCGCAATTCCTTTTGCCTCAGCTCATTACAGAGACAAATATCCGTTAGTGACAGGTAACTTTTCATTCAAATGCGCCTGTATTACTGATGTCTGGGCCTCTGTGATATTCTATTTTGCACCTGAAATTAGTTTCTGTGTTACAGCTCTGAATGTGTGATAAGAAAAAAGATACAGTAATTTAGATAAACTCCACTAAACAGCTTGACTGAAATAAAGCCAAAATGAAGGTATAAATGGCTGAAGTGATTAAGACTGTCAAGTTCTCTGGGGTACTGGTAGAAAATAAAATAGCTGATGGATTATTATTTATCCATGAATGTGAGTTGGGGGATTTAATTAAAGATGTTCTATTATATTTTTCAAAGCCTATTTGAAGCTGTAAATCAAAGGCTGTAATAACGGAGAATGTTGCCACTGATCAAAAAACTGGATCTCTAACTGTATTGGGAAAGCCCTCTTCTGAGGGGCTTTTAATGTTTCTATTTAGTGTTTGGTCCCATATATACAGAAATAAAATATTATTGGTATAGCCATTTCCTTAAATATTTTCGAGTCATTGTATGGTTTATGTTTGTGTATTTATTTATCTATATCCCTACATATATGTATTTGTGTTTATACATATATATATATATATATATATATATATATGCATGTAGGTACATACACACGCGCATATATAAATATCTTTTTTTCTCAGTGGCAAGTACTGTTTCTTGAAGTGGTTTTAAAAATAAATCCCAAAATGTGCTACCTGTAAAATAATGACACAAAATCTGATTCATAGGAGAAAACCAAATTCAATATACAATGAATTTTCATAATAAGACCATTTTATATACTATAAGCTTCACCTCTTTTTAAGAACAACTTGATGTCATGAAAATATGATGAAAATGCCACGAGGGCTAGCAAAACCTGGGCCAAACATATGGCATCAATGAACACATAATACGTATTGGTGAGACCCCAGAATATCAAGACTTCTATTTCTACTCTGTTCCCTACTTCTAATTAGGATCACTCTATGTACACTGTTTTAAATTACTTCACAAACTACACAGGGACATCTGTTTTATAGAGGATTAAAGATGGTCACAATTATTTGATATTCCTCATAGTGAAAGGTTGGGTGTATTTTCCTTTCCCTTGAATGCAGCCTGCTCTGTGATGACTTTGACTAATAGAATGTGGCATAACTGATGTTTTGCCAGATCAAGGCCTAGTCTATCTTCTGTGTTGGTTTCTTAGAGCCCTGGGTTGCATGTAAGAAGTCTGACCAACATGTTGGAAAGACCACATGGAAAGGCCATGAGAAAACACGGAAAGAGAGAAGGGCCCAGATGAGCTTAGCCTTCCAGTCATCCTTACCAAGATGCCAGACATGTCAATGAAATCATCTTGGATCCTTTAGACAAGCCAGAACATGTACATATATTGATTAGTGTTTCTGAATTAATAGTAACTTTTTTAGTCTACTGTACATTTTTCCAGTTTCTCTAATTATACTGATAAAATAATACTGTGTGGATTTTGTCTACATTATGGTCTGAATCAAGGAAATATATGATATTACTGCTTTTTGTCTAAGTAAGCCTTTCTGCCAAACATGGATAATAAACTTGACACAATTCAGTTTCTGTTACATTTTGCTGCTGATTTACACTGTGTGCCACTCCATATTTCTTTGGTTTTGTATTCCTGCTTTTTGGTCTTAAACAATTAATCTGATAGAAGACTATGATATAACATTATTTTTATTTATTGAAATATTAGTTTTATTTTTTAAAGAAATCAGACTGTATAGAACAGTGTACATTAAAATAAAATCTCTCAGGCAGACATGAAAAATATCTATGCTTATTTTTTCTAAAGCTTTCATCTGTGTTGTTAAATAAAACAATTTTCAAACCATATTCCCTTCTTTGTTTTTCCATATTAACTCCCAAACCCATAGGACTCAAACTATGTTCTAAGAGGTTGTGCCTAGCATTCCACTTCAGTGTTAGCAGATGTTCAAAATAGATTGGTAGAAGAATTAATTCAAGTGATGGTTTACACTGTAGTTAGTACAGATGTTTTTATGGACATGGCAGTAAGGAATATGAGATAATTCATATCCTTGGACCTTTCCTAGTCATTCTAAGGAGGATTTCAGACTTTAAGTAAGACTGGAGTAGAAGTTACAAGTGATAAAAAGCAGAATAGCCTTTTGTCTTTTCTCATTAAGAAACTCTTGAATATTTGCTCTTGGTATAGTACAACATTGCTTCATAATTTATTTTCACTGTACTTCATTGTTTTTTAATGTAGACTGATTATTCAAATGAAAGGAGGTTCTCCATTTGACACCTGCAGAATAATCCAATCAAATATGTGTTTTGTAAAGATGCACTCTATAACAGTGCTTATAAATCTTGACGCAATTGATTTTTTTAGACCAGATAATTTGTGATGGGGGGTGCTGTTTTTTGCATTGCAGGAGTATTAGCAGCATCCCTACTTCTACACACTTGATTCCAGTAGTACTCTGACAGTCAAAAATGTCTCCAGACACTGTCCAATGCCCCAGGTAAGGGGCTGGCGGGCAAAATCACTCTCTAATGGTTGTGAATCACTGCCCTGTACCTCTTGATGACCTTTGCTGGGTTTCACTAAATTTGCACATGAATGGACATCATATATGTAGATGTATGATATGTATTATATATATTTTGTATAAAACTATTCCAATTTCCCTAATTATACTAACAAAATAATACCATGTGGATTTTATCTTCATTATGGTTTGGATAAAGGATATATATAATTTAACTGCTTTTTGACTAAGTAAACCTGTCTGGCCAAAAATGGATAATAGATTTGATATTATTCAATTATTTTACATATGTATATATAAATATTATAGTAAATTTATATTATATATAAATGAATATTATATTATCTATATATTTATTTATTGTAATTTTTGTTGGTTGCAAATTATGACCCATGTAAACAAGTAGTCAATCTCCACAAATGGCACATTGATCATTTAAAGAATAGTGTCCTGTTGGAAAATAAAGGCAAATTTATCTTATTTTCTGAACTTACTTGCTCTTCCTATATATACAATTTGATAAAACAATTTTAATTTAATTTTCTTGCTTTATTACATGAACCTCTAAATACCTTTTTAAAATATTTTTAAACCTAAATAAATGATAAGAAAAAACAAACACAAATAAATGAATGGGACTTCGGCCTGACAATTTGGGAAGTTTTTGCATTGGTTAATGTTTTGTAACATTAGTTGATCAATCCTAATTGGTATTGCTTTTCAGTTAGAGACTTCATGATAAATGAGTAAGCCAAACTGCAGCCCAGTCATCTCTGTGTCTATGACAATCCTAGTACCATGTGGTGATGCCTCTGACCAAACTCAGCTTGTCCATCCCATATTTATCCCTGCATGTGAACAATACTAATTAATGCCAGTTTGTTAATGCCAGAATGTCATTGAGGGATCTGTTTCCTTGAGATCTAGGAAAAAGTGGCCATTGCTTTCGCATTTATTCCTCCTATGGTTAATTCTTACAAGTAGGATTGTCATTTAGCTTCATATAGTTTGCTTGAGGACTTAGCAGAGAGGTATAATAGAATAATATTACTTTTGGGGTCAGAAATTCTGGTGCTCGTCTTGTAAAAGTTAAATGTGTAAGAAATGATCTCTAAATATAGGTGTACATACCACCATTTGAACATAAGGAAATGAAAAAAATCAGCTTAATTTAGCAAACTTTTCCATAAAGTCAATTCTACCGAACATTAAAAACTATCCTTCAGACATTATAAGAAATGAAAACTACAGACTAATATCTCTGATGAATATATATACAAAAATTCTCAACAGAACTTTAGGAAACCAAATTCAACAGCACATTGAAAGGGTAATACACTAGGATCAAGTGAGATTTAACCCTGAGATGCAAGAATGGTTCACCATATGCAAACCAATAAATGTTACATGTCACATTAATAAAATGAAAAATAAAAATTATGTGATTATTTCAATAGATGCAGAGAAGCCTGTGGCAAAATACAACATCCTTTCATGATTAAAAACTCTCAGCTATGAGTATGGAAGGAATGCATCTCAACACAATAAAGGCTACATACAATAAACCCACAGGCAACATCATACTCAATAATGAAATATTAAAACCTTTTCTTCTATGATCAGGAACAAGACAAAGGTGTCGACTCTTACCACCCCTATACAACCTAGTACTAGAAGTCCTAGACAGAATAACCACACAAGAAAAAAGAAATAGAAAGCATCCCAGATCAGGAAGGAAAAAATAAAATTGTCTTTGTTTACAGATGATATGTTACATATAGAAATTCTTAAAGACTCCACTAAAAAAAAACTATTGGAACTAATTAACAAATTAGTAAAGTTACAGGATACAAAATCATAATACAAAAAAAATTTTTGTATACACTAACAACAACTAACAATAACCTATCTGAAAAAATAATTTTATTCACAATAGCATAAAAAATAATAAAATACTGAGGAGTAAATGTCACCAAGGAGGTGAAAAATCTGTACCTCTAAAACTACAAGACTTTACTGGAAGACATTGAGGAAGACAAAAACAAATGGAAAGATCTTCTGTGTTCATGGAACAGACATTAATAGTGTTAAAATGTCCACATGACCTAAGCCATCTATTAGATTGAACACAATTCCTATCAAAATTTCGATAGAATTTTTCACAGAAACAGAAAAATAAAATCCGAAATTTGTATGAAATCACAAAAGACTCAGAATAGCCAGCACAATCCTGACAAAGAACAAAGCTGTAGGCATCACATTTCCTGACTTCAAATTGTACTACAAAGCTAAAGTAATGAGAGCAGTGTGATACTGGCATAATCACAGACTCAGAGATCAATGTAACAAAATTGAGAGCCCAGAAATAAACCTTTGCATTAATAGCCAACTAATATTTGACAAGGGAGCCAAGAATACCCTATGGGAAAAGGATAATCTTTTTAATAAATAGTGTTGGTTAAACTGGATAATCATAGGCAGAAAATAAAATTGGACACCTACTTTTATGACACAAAATTGAACTCTATCTAAATGGATTTAAGACTTAAATTTAAGACCTGAAATTATAAAACTCCTACAAGAAAACATAGGGAAAAATCTCCGTGACATTGATCTGAGTAATGCTTTTTTGGATATCACACCAAATGTGTAAGCAACAAAAGCAAAAAATAAGTGAGACTGCAATAAAGTTTTAAAAATTTCTGCACAGCAAAAAAAAAAAAAATTAAGAAAATGAGAATGCAATGTACAGGATGGGAGAAAATATCTGTAAATTATGTATCTTACAAGAGGTTGATATCCAAAATATATAAAGAACACATACAATTCACCAGCAAAAAGCCAAACAATCCAACTAAAAAACAGGCAGAAGAAGGGCACCTGGGTAGCTCAGTCAATTAAGTGTCTGACTTTGGCTCAGGTCATGATCTCATGGTTTGTGAGTTTGAGCCCCACATTGGGCTCTCTGCTGTGAGCACAGAGTCCACTTGGGATTCTCTGTCTGGCTCTCTCTTTGCCCTCCCCCTGCTCGCTCTCTCTCTCTCTCTCTCTCTCTCTCTCTCAAAATAAATAAATAAACTTTAACAACATCAGAGGAAATGAATGGACTTTTTTAAAAATATTTTTTAACGTTTATTCATTTTTGAGAGACAGATACACAGCATGAGTGGAGGAGGGGCAGAGAGAGAGGGAGACACAGCATGCAAAGCAGGCCTCAGGCTCTGAGGTGTCAGCACAGGCCCCAATGTGGGGCTCGAACCCATGAACCGTGAGATCGACCTGAGCCGAAGTTGGGCACTTAACAGACTGAGCCACCCAGGCACCCCTGAGTAGACATTTTTCTGGAGAAAAGATATAAATAGACAATGGGGACATGAAAAGGTGCTCAAAATCACTTATTAAGGAAATGCAAATCAAGACAACAATGAGATATCACCTCACATGTGTTAGAATGGCTATGATCAAAAAGACAAGAGCCAAGAAGTACTGTGCATATAAGTAATGTGTATAAGAATGTAGATGAAAGGAACCCATGTGTAGCACTGTTGGTCAGAATATAAGTTGGTACAGACAGTATGGAAAGCAGTATGGACATTCCTCAAAAAAAAAAAAAAATACACACACACACACACACACACACATACACAGGTATAATGACCGTATGATCCAACAATCTCACTTTTGTGTACATGTCCAAAGGACCTAAAAATAGGATCTGAAATACATATCTGCATTCTCCTGTTCATTGTAGCATCATTCACAATAGTCACTATATGTAAACAATCTAAGTGTTGGACAACAGATGAATGGATAAAGAAGATAAGGTATATACATACAATGGGATATTATTCAGTCATGACAAAGAAGAAAAGCTGTCATTTGCAGCAACATGAATGGCTTGAAGGCATTATGCTAAGCGAACTAAGTCAGAGAAAGAAAACTACTATAAGGTATCACTTATATTTAGTACTTAAAAAGCCAAATTCATCAAAACAGGAGTAGAATGGTGGTTACCAGAACGTAATGTACGGGAGCAATAAGGAGATGTTGGTAAAGGCTACAAACATTCAATCATAAGATGAATAACATTTGAGGACCTAATACAGAGCATGGACATTATAGTAACAATACTGTATTATATACTTAAAACTTGCTAAGAGAGACGATCTTTGTTTTTTAATATTTTTTAATGTTTATTCATTTTTGAGGGAGAGAAAGAGAGACAGACAGAGCATGAGGAGGGGAGGGGCACAGAGGGAGGGAGACCAAACCAGAGGCTCCAGGCTCTGAGCTGTCAGTACAGAGCCTGAGGTGGGGCTCGAACGCATGAACCGTGAGATCATGACCTGAGCCAAAGTGGGACGCTTAACTAATTGAGCCATCCTTGAGCCCCTGGGGATTTTAAAACATCCTTTTATGAAAGCAAGGTTGTATAGAATGGTAGAGTATTTATTTGATATTTGCACATGCTGCCTCTCAGATATTTCCCCAAACAAAACTAGACAGAATGCTATGTCAAGAAGGCCACAGTCTGTGAAAGATTACACTTAAAATCTCCTTAGAGTAACAATAATGTTAAGGTTCATTCAAATATCTAAAGAACTCATAAGAATCTGCTTTCTCTAGTGCTAATAGTGTCCTTAAGATAATATTTCTTCCCACCTAAAATAGAGAAAAGAGTACTCTATCTTCCCATTGTACCTCATCCCTGTGACAAACTTACTTGAAATATCAATGAGGAAAGAAATCCCCCTTTCAAGATGCTAAGTCAATCTTGTGTCTAACCTGCTTCATACCCTCTGTGACTTTCACCAGGTTTTAACATTGGCAATCAATGCGCACTTGACCCACCTGGGCCTCTATTTTTTCATTCATCTATTCCTCTAATCTCTTTATTGAGAGCCTATTATGGAGCATCCAGCCAATGTTATTTTTCAATGGTGACACAGAGGGAACACAATGGGTAAAAATCTCTGTCCTCAAGGGACATCTGATGAAAAGGAACAGGTTGAAATAGCTCAAGAAATAAAACATGTCATATGGTGACAATTGCCATGGAGTGCTGGGATGGGGTAGGGAATTCACTCTTAAATATGTTTGTCAGAGAAAGCTTTTCAGGTAACTTTTAAGCAAACATCTGGAGACTGTGGGAGAGCTAGGAATCTAAGGTAGAGGTGTTTCAGGGAAAAAGAAAAAACGGACCTAAAGGACTGAGGTAAGAATGTGCCTGCCTTATTTAAGAAACAGGTAAGTGGGCAGTGCCTGTAAGGCAGATTTAAGAAAGGGTTTAGTGGTAAGAGGTAAGTAAGGTCAAAGAGACGCTCAGGGGCCAGCCACTAGAGGCACAGGTGGGCTGCTTTAGCTTTGATTTCCATGAAGGGGACTGCCGTGGAGAGTTTTGACAGAAGTAACAGGAGCTGACTTCTGTTTTAAAAAGATCGCTCTGCTGCTGTGATAGAAGCAGGCTAGGGAGATGAAAGGAAGAAGCAGGAGATCAGGTGGGAGCCTTTTGTGTTTAAATTAGGGTAGTAACATTGGAGGCAGGAACATGAGTGGTAAAATTCTAAAAAAATTAAAGGGTTGAACTACATTTATTCATTTGGTCAAAAAGACTTTAATAACTACTCATTACATGCCAGACACTGTTCTAAGACTTAGACATACACTAGGGAAGACCACAGCGCAACCCTTTTCAGTGGGAGAAATAAAAAGAAACAAACACAATGGTGATATAGGTTGTGATTAAAAACCAGGGTGGCTGGTAGAGGATGTTGCTAATAATTGCCTGATCTTCTGTCAGCATTTTGATATGACACCAGTGAAAAAGGAGAATGGTGTATCTAAAAAATGTTAATCATCTGCACAGATGTCTGCTCTTTCTGAGGAATTCCTATCCCCACTTTCAGCCTTGCAAAGCATGTCTCTTTATGGACCATGTTATTAATGAAATGGAAAAGAATGTGCAAGAAAACCTGCTGTTGTCTGAAATTATCTTTACTTCTATACTGCCACTGGCAATAACTGTCTCTTCTCCAGAATTCCGGAACAGTGAATTCTTTCTTCACCAGATTAAAAGCAAAAACAATAAAAGCAAAACAGAACAACAACCACAGGGGAAAAATATCTTGCCATTACGGAATTATACTTTTGTTGTTGTATTTGAGTTGGGCTGATATGTGCAAGTCTTCAGCAATTCAATTTGCTTTTAATAATCCAAGATTAGTTTGAAGATTATCAACAGAGTATCTGATGATTAAGACAATTCCCTGTATTGCTTATTATCCCAAACTGAATATGTCGGTAAGAAATTTGAAAAGCTATAATTTTCTAAGCTATCAGTACTGAATTCCAGCTGCCATATGGATGTCTCCCGGTAAACAGCAAGTCATTATGATTTGGGAAACTGAGAGGATATAAGGCACCTGCCATGATGGGTGGTAGCCTTTGTGAGGGTAGTCATCAATATTTCTATGAAGTCCTCCAATACTCTCTTTGTCTAGAACTAGAGTCCTTGCAACCATATGTGGTAGAATCAGAGGGGGTTCACATTTTCTCATTTACAATGGCTTAGAAACTTAAGGCTAAATTGTTTTCAGCATATTTAAATACATATTAAACATATGCAGATGTAATATGTATGTATGTATGTGTGTGTGTTTACATACACACATATACATACATATCTTTTTAAATATGTCATTGAGCTGGCAAGAAATAAAAACTCAGCAGATGTAAAAATGTAAGTAAAAGCAGAAATCCTGGAAAGTTAGCAAATGCTCAAAGTCACCTTTTGATTTCTTGGTATCTCCAAATCTTGATAACTTTGGGCTTCTGTTTTGACAAAGTGCAGTACATAGGCGATAAATTCCAAGTTTCATCCATATAGGGAGGATATTAAAAAACCTTAAATAAAGCTGAGATTTTAAAGAATAGCAACCTAGTATAAAGTTTAATCGGAACTAAACACAGAATTCCAAGAAAGAAATTTATTTGTCTTGATTCTGGCAATGAATGGGAAGATTGAGAAAGCCAAAACTAAAACAAACAAAAGAAAGAATAGAATCTTCATAATCACAAAATGGCATGCATGCAATTCTTTAGTTTGTGTTCTAGGTTTTATGCTACTTGTTTGAGCATAAAATATCATGAGAAATATTTAAAGTAGATACCAGTTTGGTGGGCTCCACTGGTAACTATGGCAGCAATGCCAATTTTTTAATGAAGAAATGCAATTTCAATAAGGCCTCAAATAATTTCTCTAGAAAATATTTCCCAGGAAAATAAGCCTGCCGTGAAAAATCACAAAATAAATACAGAAGCAGGCAGCATGAACAACAACAAGTAGAAATAAAAGATAAAAGAATCAAACTTATAAAGACTTTTGATATCAAAATTAACAAGCCAAATAAACAAACTGATTATATTTCAAGAAAAACTTGAAGTAATTAGCAAGACACTAGAGAGCACTGAATCAATAAACTACACTTAAAAATAAACAAATAGAGGGGTGCCTGGGTGGCTCCCTTGGTTAAGGATGTGACTCTTGCTTTCAGCTCAAGTCATGATCTCAAAGTCTCCCTTCAGTTCTCTCTACCCCACCCCCATTTGCATGGGCATCCTGTCTTTCAAAATAAATAAACTTAAAAAAGATAACCAAATAGATATTTTGGAAATAAAAAAAGAATTGATTTTAGAAATACCATAGAATGAGTTAAATTTCAGTATGGGTAGAACTTTTCCTTAATGTACTGCCCAATAAAACTAAATAATATTTGAAGACATGCTTGTTGGTGTAAACAACTACTCAAATATCTTTACAAACCATTTATTTCACACTGTTACATGTTCAAACTCATTTTATAATCATTATACTGGGTTGCATATTCATAGACTATCACATTTGCATTAATAATTAATATTGGTTTTTTTGTTTGTTTTGAGAGAGAGAGAGGCAGAGCACGAGCAGGGAGGGGCAGAAAGGGAGGGAGACACAGAATCTGAAGCTGGTTCCAGGCTCTGAGCTGTCAGCCCAGAGCCCCACGAGGGGCTCGAACTTACAAACCGTGAGATCATGACCTGAGCCAGTCTGATGCTTAATGGACTCAGCCACCCAGGCACCTCTAATAAGTAAATATTAAAAGTAACACAGGGTTCTTTAGATTGCTAAATGATTTAGGAAGTCCAAAGGGCATATGTTATAATAATATTTTATAATATTTTACAAAAATGATTGAAACCCTTTTATGTATTTATAAAAATGGGACATGCAAAAAGAGATAAAACATGATCTGAAAGGATTAAAATTATAAAATAATAATAAAGTGCATTTTCTCAATTTTACTCCTTCATTTGCTTTTTTTTTTTTTTTTAAAGATGAAAGCAAATGTATGCTTGGGAAGCTATTCATATAGTGTAAATGGATTCGAATAAATATTTTGTAGATGCCAGCCTTATTAGATTACAGTCTAAGGGGACTTTTATTACCAAAGACAACTATTGCTAGTTACCAACATGGAACAAAGAAGAAAAGAAAAGAAAAGAAAAGAAAAGAAAAGAAAAGAAAAGAAAAGAAAAGAAAAGAAAAGAAAGAAAAGGAAAAGAAGAAAAAACTGCACTTAATATCTAAATCAAGCACAGGGATGTGAGTGGTATATGACTATTTGTCCCTTCAATTAGCTTAAATAGATGTGCATATATCAAAGGAGAAGGTTTCAAATTTTTATTTTAAGCATTTCTTTTAGAGATGCTTGCAAGGGGACATAAAGGCCTAAAAGGGTTCTTAAAAGAAAGTTCGTAGAGTAAGACTGAGTGCCACATTAGTCTTCAGTCCATCACTGCTCCACTTGTCATGTGTGATTCTACATGAGACTCACTACTAAAAATGCCTCTGAGGTACTTTGTTCATCTGTGCCTGTCTTACTTCCATGTTACCTCTCTTTCCTTAATATTTCAGTTACTCACTTTTTATTTTTTTATTACCTATGATTTCTGAAAGAAATATGCAACAAAAAGACTATAGAAATAACAAATGTGGCAATGTTTATTATGTAAAGTATGAAAAATTAACATATCAATTCTAAAAGCATAGTCAAATTAAACATCTTTGGACTATTAAATATTTCCCATGTGAAGTGGCAAAGGTTGGATAGTTGACTTGATTGGGGGAAAAAAGCCCTGATTTGCAGCATTTATCCATTTCCATGAGGAAGTATTCTCAACGCAGTTATTTTCAAGCTCCCAGTGTGAGGTTACTGAAAAATGGAATTGGGAAGAGATGCTAGCAACTTAACAGTTCAGCACGCACCAGCTCTATACAGCACTGCAGTATTTTGTCATAAAATAACCATGCTTCTGATGACTCCAAGGGCACTAAAGTGATAAACAAAGATTGAATGATCATGACTTGAATAAACTTCATAATTAAACTCTGGTACAATTGTACTGAACCCCTTAGTGCCAATCAGAAATTCAGATGTTCCCATTAGTTCAGTAAGAAGGCTCAAGGTAAGGTTTTTAAGATTGCAAGGCATTTTAAATGGCCAACTAAAATTCTCCATAAACCAAAACAAATATGGTATATTTATACGAGTCTAACATGTAGATTGCAGATGCATTTTAGTTTTAACTGTGCATACCTGTGTAGCTATTCTGCACCATAAATGTGTTGTGAAATTCAACATTCCACAAACATTTATTTAACACCTACTATATGTTCCAGTGCTGGATGTTTGGACAGAACAGCCTACTAAAATATAAATAATGTCATATATATATTTTATACATATGTATATATATATATAATTTATATATATAAAATGTCTTACATACATACATGCACACACATTTTGCATGCTAACTATAAACATCTTTCACTGTTTAAATAGAATCTGTGTAATCATTGCCTAAGTGAAAACTTTGACGAGATCCCTAGGAAACAAATGTTTTCTAACAGAAAGATCAAATACTGAATTTTTCATCTTTTCCTCCATTTGTTAATAAGAGTTTTAATGGGCAATGCTAAAAAATAAGGGTATTAAGCATCTATGTTTGGGTCTAAAAGCTTCGTTTTCACAAATGCACTAACATCTGGCAGTAGCAAAAGTAGCTAATTTAGAGTTGACATTTTGAGCAACCTTTTTCTATTTACTAGTTACACTGGGTGACTTTGACATATATAGATGGGCAAGTGACATAATTAGATCCTTTGCTAGAATACATGTAAGAAAGTGTCTCCTTATTTTTTAAAAATAATATACAGCACATATAAGAGGTATGCAGCAAGTAAAAATTACACATATACATATAATAATTGTAATTCCCTATAATTTTTTGTGTATTTTTAATGTATTATATATAATACATAAAAACTAAATGCATAATACATATATGATTATATGAATTATATGTATTATGTATATACATATTTATTATGTGTATTATATATGTATTAATACATAATACATATATTGTTTTATATATATATACATATAATGTCTAATACATATATATTAGGCATATCTAACAATATCAACAGTGCTGAACATTGATAATACTTGTAAAACAATAGATTTAATAAGAGATGGGTGACCTTATCTTCCTAGGATTACTTCAAAAATCTGGAGTTTACATTCTCCATGCTCCCCAAGAGGCTTATCAAAATCAACAACGTCACTACCAGCTGTGTTTATTGGTCTATAGATCCTGAAGAAAGCATAAGTAAAGATCCCAATAACCGAATCAGCAATTTGGAGTTTTCTCAAAGGAAAAAAAAGAGAGAATCTTGAATTTTCTAGTTTGTTTTTGTTTTTGTTTTTGTTTTTGTTTTAGTATAAAAGGGTATAAGGAACATGGCATGGGTTGCAGAAAAAAAAATTGTTTACCTTCAGCATACTAAATGTTATAAAAATGATAAAAAAATGTGAAATAATTTTCCATAATGTTCAAACAGAATAAATTAGCATTAAATGGTTGCCACTGGGGGGGAAAAAGAGGAACCACATAAATGAAGTGAGCCAGGCAGGTTTTAAGCTGCATGTCTTCCCAAGAGTACTCTTTAGCTGATTGATGAACTTGACTGATTCAAGTTCAATTTGACTGATTCAACTTTGAGTGATTCATTTAACCTTTTACTATTATTTCTTATATTTATTAGGTAAATTTTGCTACAGTTAAGTTGCCAACAACCAAATATTAAACAAAATAATAATCAAGTATAAAATCTTACATTAATTCACTCAACTGTTAGAAAATGGCATAAATTTCCAAATCAAGCACATAGCATGTAATGGAAATTTAATTGTGGCAAATAATGCACACGTAGTCACACTTCAAGAATCTAACTCAGTTTTAATGATCTTATTTCAGACAATAATGAAACAATATACTAAAGGACTTGGAGTCAAGTAACCTGATAATAATCTACAAAAACTACCATAAAAACTACAGACATAGATTCCTAAAGAAATTTGTTGTTTTTATTCAAGTATAATTAACATACAGTGTTCTATTAGTTTCTGGTATAAAATATAGTGATTCAACAATTCTATACACATTACTCAGTGCTCATCAAGATAAGTGTACTGTTTGTTTTTTTTTTCTAAATATTTATTTTGAGAGAGAGAGAGAGAGAGAGAACATGAGTGGGGGGGAGGGCAAAGAGAGAGAAACAGAGAATACCAAGCAGGCTCCATGCTGTCAGTGCACAGCCCAACACAGTGCTCTATCTTAAGAATAGTGAGATCACGACCCAAGCCAAAATCAAGAATGTGACACTTAACTCACTGAGCCACCCAGGAGCCCCAAGATAAGTGTACTCTTAACCTCTTCACCTATTTCATCCATTCCCCCACCCAACTTCCTTCTGGCAACCACCAGTTTGTTCTATATATTTAAGAGTCTGGTTTTTTTTGGTTTCTCTCTCTCTCTCTTTTAATTTTGTTTATTTGTGTTGTTTCTTAAATTCCACATATGAGTGAGATCATAGGGTATAAGCTTTGTCTACATGACTTATTTCACTTATATTATGTCCATCCATGTTGTTGCAAATGGCAAGATTTCATTTCTTTTTAATGGCTGAGTAAAACTCCATGTTGTGTGTTTGTATGTTTATATGTATGTGTGTGTTTATATGTATATATGTATTTATATATGTGTGTGTATATATATACACACACACCTCATCACATCTTCTTTATCCATTTATCTTTGATGGACATTTGGGGTGCTTTCATATCTTGGTTATCGTAAATAATGCTGCAATAAACATAGGAGTGCATTATTTTTTTAAATTAGTTTTTGTTTTCTTTGGCTAAAAACTCAGTAGTGGGATTACTGGTTCACATGGCAATTCTCTCTCTTTTTTTTTAATTTTTTTGAGGAATCTTCATACTGTTTTCCATAGTGGCTGTACCAATCTGCATCCCCACTAACAGTGCCCAAGGGTCCCTTTTTCTCCACATCCTTGTCAACACTTGTTATTTCTTGTATTTTTTTCTTAATGTTTGTTTTTATTTTTGAGAGAGAGAAGGTGAGTGGGGGAAAGGCAGAGAGAGGAGACAGAGGATCCAAATCTGGCTCAGCACTGAGAGAGTTTGATGCAGAGCTCGAACCCATGAACCACGAGATCACGACCTGAGTCAGAGTCAGATGCTTATCTGACTGAGCCACCCAGGCTCCCCTCTGGTGTTTTTATTCTAACCATTCTGACAGGTGTACAGTAACATCTCCTTAGGGTTTTAATTTGCATTTCCCTGATGATTAGTGCATTGAGAATCTTTTCATGGGTTTGTTGGTGATCTGTATGTCTTCCTTGGAAAAATGCCTCTTCAGGTCCTCTGCCTATCATAAAATCAGATTATGTGGGGAGTTTTTTTGTTTGTTTTTGTTTTTGTTTGCTGTTGAGTTGGATCAGTTCTTTATATATTTTGGATACTAACCCCTCATCAGATATGTCATTTGTAAACATCTTCTTCCATTCAGTACGTTGCCTTTTAGTTTTGACTGTTTCTTTTGCTTTGCAGAAGCTTTTTATTTTGATGTAGTCCCAATAGTTTATTTTTGCTGTTAGTTCCCTTGCCTCAGGACACATATCTAGAAAATTGTTGTTATGGCTGCTGTCAGAGAAATTACTACGTGTGCTCTCTTGAAGGATTTTTATGGCTTCACATCTGACATTTGGATCTTTAATCTATTTTGAATTTCTGTTTGTGTATAGTGTAAAAAAGTGGTCCAGTTTCATTTGGTTTACATGTAGCTGTTCAGTTTCACCAACACTGTTGGAGAGAGTTTTTCTCATTGTATATTCTTGACTACTTTGTCATAGATTAATTTACCATAATAGTGTGCATTTATTTCTGGACACTCTGTTATGTTCCATTGATCTATATGTCCGTTTTTGTGCTAATACCATACTGTTTTGATTACTATAGTTTTGAAGAATACCTTGAGATCTGGTATTGTGGTACATCCACCTTTGTTTTTCTCTTTCAAGATTTCTTTGGCTATCTGGTCTTTTGTGGTGACATAAAAATTATTAGGATTATTTGGTATAGTTCAGTGAAAAATGTTGGGTTTTTAATAAGGACTGCATTAAGTCTATTGATTACTTTGGTTAGCAGACATTTTAACAATACTGGTTCTTTCAAACATTGTTTTTAAATTGTTTAAAGTTTTATTTTTATTGTGAGAAGATATGTTTGTTGTTAATGTTTTTTAATGTCTGCATTCTTGAAAGGAATAATCAGGAATAAAAAATATAAATTAGAAAAACTAGAGAAATTGCTTTAAAATTCGGTTCTTCCCCAAACTTGTAAATGACAAGGGGATTGAAGGCTTTTAATTTGTTTCATTTTATCTGTAGCTTCCCTTTTCTCACTTATTTTCATTAAAAATAAAATAAAATAAAATAAATTATATTAAACAAACTAAATTAAAGCAAGTATAGTTAGAAATATATTACTTATATGTGTGAATGCTTCTCTGAAGTCACATTAGTTGTCTCTCACCTCCAAACTTTAATAAGGAGTATAGTAGCTAAATTTATTGTGAGCTCACTGTGTGCTGTACCTGTACTAAGTATCTGTATTATGTCATGTATTCCTCTTAAATCTC
This sequence comes from Herpailurus yagouaroundi, assembly GCF_014898765.1. Lineage (NCBI taxonomy): Eukaryota > Metazoa > Chordata > Mammalia > Carnivora > Felidae > Herpailurus > Herpailurus yagouaroundi. The sequence continues at coordinate 3,391,924 of NW_024412469.1, forward strand.
TAAATTGATATTTCCATTTTATAGATGAGGACACAAAGTAACAGAAAAGTTATGTAACTTCCCCAAAGTCACATATCTGGTAAATTTGGGGGCCAGAATTTGAGCCTCTGAAGTTTTATTCTAGACCTTGAACTCTCTAGCAACATATAATATTTTCAGAGCAAGGAAGGAAGATAAAAGGAGGGAAGAATCAATGTAAAGAGTACTGAAGAATAAAAAAAAACATGATATAACACAGAACTACTATAATACTGGCCTGAAAAGTTTGGAAAACTGTTCAAAATGGCATTGCCATTCTTATACTGGAAAAAAATAAACTTTAAAATAAAGATTATAACTAGAGACAAAGAAGAACACTATTTAATAATAAAGAGGACAATGCAAAGGTAGGATATAACAATTATAAATATTTTATGCATCCAACATGATGGCACCCAAATACATAAAAGAGTTAATAACAAACATAAAGAACATAATTGATAGAAGAATAGTAGGAGATCTTAACATCTCACTTACATAGATGGATAGATCATCTAGACAGAAAATCAACAAGGGAATATTGGCTTTGAATGATACGATGGACCAGATGGATTTAACAGACACATTAAGAAAATTCCATCCTAAAAGAGCAGACTACACATTCTTTTCAACTGCACATGGAACATCCTTTGGAATAGATCACATGTAAGTTCATAAAACAAGTCTCAACAAATTAAAAAAAGTCAAAATCATACCATACATCTTTTCTGACTACAGTGCTATCAAACCAAAAGTCAAGCACAAGAAAGAATCTGGAAAGACCACAAATACATGGAGGCTAAATAACAGGCCACTAAAAATGGGAGAACAGAAATTGAAGAAGAAATAAAAAATTATATGAAAACACAACAGTCCAAAACTTTTATGATTCAGCAAACGTGGTTCTAAAAGTGAAGTTTATAGCAATACAGGCCTACCTCTAGAAGCAAGAAAAATCTCAAATAAACAACCTAACCTTAAACCTAAAGGAGGAAGAAAAAGAATAATCAACAAAACTCAAATCCAGCAGAAGGAAAGAAATAATAAAGATTAGAGCACAAATAAATGATACTTAAACTATGTACCCAAACCAAACCAAACCAACAAGAACAAAAAGACAGATCAATGCAACCAGGAGCTGGTTCTCTGAAAAGATCAACAAAATACATAAAACTCTAGATAGACTTATTAAAAAAAAGGGGGGGGGGAGAAAGAAAAAGAAAAAAAAGAGAGAAAGAAAGACGATCTAAATAACAAAACTGCAATGAAAGATGAGAAATAACAACCAACACCACAGAAATACAATTATAACAGAATATTATGAAATATATGCCAACAAATTAGACAACTTAAAAGAAATGGATGAATTCCTAGAAACATATAACCTACCAAAACTAAAGCAGGAAGAAATAGAAAATTTGCACTAACCAATTATCACCAATGAAATTGAATTAGTAACCAAAAAACTCCCAAAAGTCCAGGACCAGATGACTTCACAGGTAAATTCTACCAAACATTTAAAGAAGAGTGAATATCTACTCTCAAACTATTCCAAAAAAATAGAAGGGGAAGAAAACTTCCAAATTCATTCTGGGAGGCCAGTATCCCCCTAATAATAAAAACTGATAAAGACAACACAAAAGAAGAGAACTCCAGGTCAGTATCTTCAATGAATATAGATGCAAAAATCCTCTACAAAATATTAGTAAACTGAATCTAGCAATACATTGAAAAAAAATCATACACCAAAATCAGGTGGGATTTATTCTTGGGGTGCAAGGGGTAGTTCAACATTCACAAAACAATCAATGCAATATAGCACATGAACTATGAGATCATGACCTGAGCCAAAGTTGGATGCTTAACCAACTGAGCCACCCAGGGGCCCATAAATTATAAAATTTTCAAATAAAAGCATAAGATATTTGATGTATAAAGAAGTTGGTAGTATTCTTTATCGCCAAAATATGACTTTTAATTACTGTAGCAAAACCAATTCCTTTCAAATCAAGTAGCCTATGGAGAAGAATTCATGGAATTAGAATAAAGAAAATGGGAAATAAGGAAATGAAAATGAACAAACTTGTGAGGTACAATCAGAAAGGGAAGAGATTTGGTATGAAAAGTACTCTTAACTGGTTAGTGGTATTTGAACTACCTGAGAAGATGATAAGAGATACAGCTCTGGTTTACAAAATTACTCGTACAACTATATCTCAAAATTTCTGAAAACTGCAAATGTGTATATTATTTCTATAGTTGTGCAGCTTCATCAAAGTTAATCATATCCTCTAGTTCATGAATTTTTGGCCCAGATCAAAGATCCAGACCTAGGGTGAGGGTTGGATGTCAAAACTAAAAATGATAAACTATAAAATATAAGAGTAAAACTTATAGAACTATAAAATATATAACATATAACACTTACATAACTATACAAATATAAGAGTGAGCAAATATGACCTTCTTATAATAGAGAGTCCAAGGGGACCACTTAGCAAACTGCTTACAAATCATAATTATGCAGATTTTATTGGCCCCATCAATGGGCCCAGTAATAGCTAAAGTTACCTGCTTTGTCTTATTATTCAGGTTATAAAGACTGATTAATTAAACCAAATTCATGAAAACTTTTGTTAGAGATTGAAATTATAACCCCAAAACCCACTAGAGAAAGTGTGTGGATCTCAGAGAGAAGTAAAGAGGCTCACTTGCCTAATGGATGCCAGTCATATTAGGAAATAAAATTGACAAAGGAATCCTAGAAACCAGAAGTCAGTATTGGGATGTAGGCCAAGCTTCTTCCCCACCCAAGGCGATACCTTTGGTGAATATCCAGATTGCTTACCCCTAAAGAGGCCTGTAAGATACCCAAATGCAAATGTTCTCCTTTGTTGTGGATATTGCTGTTATCTAGCACTCACATTCTTGCACATTTAATGGTGTCAATGGAAGCCATGCTTAAATGAGTCTCTCTTGAACTGTGTCCCAAATTCTATCCTAGGCAGAATGACCCTCCCTGTGTAATCAAATCAGGCCAAGCTGGCTGGGTAGTTTGTGCTATAATGGTCCTACCACAGTCTTAATGGATACAAACTCCAGACTGTAAAACTACCACCCACAAAATGTACCTACAATTAGGCCATCATTGTGTCCAGAAACTATATGCATTATGGATGGAGTCCCCACAAAGCTCACAGATAAATTGTACTCCTTTCTAAGGTACATCTCTGATAATCTGATGGGGCTGAGATTTGTTATAATAACAGTAGAACCAATACTTATAATTTATCCCTGAGTCAGGTCTATAGCATTTATGCTTATAATCTAATATCAGGCAGACACTCCTACCCTTCATGGATCTCAGCTTGGGCAGGCCACCCTACTGCTGGCTGGCCTTCATCACCCCTAAGTACAATATCTCCTCATTCAAAATCTCTTTAGCCCAAGAGCTCCCTATTGGAGATATCTACACCTCAGAGGTGAGACCACACCAAAGAGAATAAGGAGGTTGACAGCATGACCCAACTTTGCTGGACATTGGGATTCTGCCCAACCCCCCCCCCACGCCCCCTTTGCACCAGGGGGGAAAAGGATGTGGTGACTGTCAACCAGGAGGCCAAGATGCAAATATGCTTGCTTCTGAATCTTGTTTTTAACAGAACACTTGCAGAACCTTGAGTAAGGCCCCTGATGTCCACCTGGAAGCACTAGATATCATTTCACCTTTATGGCGAGCCAAGCCATGTATTCTAAATCACACTAGCCACAATAAGGCACTTCCTCACAACACCTCTAGCTTTACTGTTTAGATTAATCGTTAGGGACCTCTTGCTGCTATGGCTGCCTCTCAGATTACATCTTTTCCTTTCCACCTGATGCATCCTCCATGACAGACTCTACTCTCACCATTTCTACCACCTCTGCAGGCAACTCTTGCATACCCCAAACTGCCACCTCTAATCCTCTCCACACAAGATCCTCCCTGTTGTATGCAATGACCCTGCTCTACCCTACAACCAAGTGTGCCAAATTAAACAGATCATACATATCCCTATAAAACTCCAAGAGAGAGACCCAGGCTTTACAAGTAAAATGATGCTAGATCTATTGCCACACAGAGCCAGATCTATTTAGTTCCATCTCACTATCTATCCTGAAGATCTTCCTAGTGATCAGTCCCTTGTGCTAATTCCCTCTAAAATGGCATGAGCTTCATTGAATCTTAACCAAACCTCCACTCTTTTAGGTCTGAATTCACCAACCAGCCTTAGCCTGGGAATGTCAAAACACTCCCCCAAAAGGACCCTATTAAAGGCATGTGGCCCAGGTCCTTTCTTGCTCTCTGCCTTCATTCTGCCTTGATTTCCCAGTGTGGCCCCTCAAGGTGTCCTGTGTATGTTCTCCAGGATCTGTTAGTAATAAACTCTATGCTTAGTTTAATCATATTAGTTTAATAAACTCACTTATGGTTATAGGTTGAACATTGGCTCACATTGGACAACCCCATGCTCTACTTAATAAATATTACTTTAACATATCTACAGCAAGGAGCTTGGAGATTTTCTACACTTGGTTCTCCTAGTTCTTCTGACTGACTTATTATCCTTCAGGTCTCTGTTTAAATATTATTTCCTCAGCCTCTTTGTAAATTAGAACCCTCACCTTATTCTTCCTCCCAGAAATAGTTTTTAATCAAATTATCTTTTTTTAAAATTAATGTTTATTTATCTTTCAGAGAGAGAGAGAGACAGACAGACAGGGAGTGAGCATGGGAAGTACAGAGAGAGAGAGAGAGAGAGAGAGAGAGAGAGAATCCCAATTAGGCTCCAGGCTCTGAGCTTTCAGCACAGAGCCCAAAATGGGGCTCAAACCCATGAACTGGTGAGATCATGACCTGAGCCGAAGTCAGACACTCAACTGACTTAGCCACCCAGGCATCCCTCAAATTAACTTGTTTTAATCCATTGTTGTATTTACCATAAGTTACTAACCTGTTTACTTCTCTATAGTCTGTCCCACTGAACTATAACATCCACACCATGTTTTCTATCCAATATGTGACTCAGTGATCTGCAAATCATATATTCACAATAATTATCAGCTGAACTAAAAAAGAATGAATGAGTAGACTCTCCATATCAGAACTATAAAGGATTTCCAGATATCTTCTATACTATAATTCCACCTTCAGTCATCTTTTGGGATTTTGAAGAGGAAGAAAAAGGAATTGAGAACTAGAGTTCTAGAAGTTTAGTGATTCCTGCCAGTGCATTACACAGTCAAGGAAGAAACATATGAAATGTGAAATAATAGTCCCCATTTGTCATGGTTTTGGGTATTCATATTTATGTATTTGTAACTAAAAGATTTTGCAGAAAGACAATAAATAGTTGACCAGAAGTAGTTGACCAGAATTATCAAATCATATATTTAAAGCCACTAGTATGCAGTTAAAATTATTTTAGATTGATGAATACAGATAAAGGATTCTGCACACACACATACACACACACACACACCTCCTGAAGTTGTTAATTTAATCAAGAGTAGATACAGAATGATGCAACAATAAAACTATGCTCATCACTTTTCTCTTCCAGGGCATTTTTTCTGCTAGTCAACTGTTTGTTCTGCAGATCCATCCCTCCTATGCTCGGGCCCTTTCTTTCCCTTTTCTTCCCATTTCCCTCAACAAAGTATTTTTTCAGCTTCTCAAGAACAAATAAGTTTGTGACTCTAAAAGCCTAACAGGAATGACATCCCACACACTCTAGGAGTTCTAGGAAGTGACACAGCAGATGACAAACACAGATGGAAATTTAGCTGCTTTCCTGGGACCTGTGCATTCTAAACATTTAGAGACACCTTCTCCTTCCTCCACCCCCTCTTCCTGTCAGCCCAGCAAAGAGGAACGACTGGTTGTATGAATTTTCTTTGTTATCCCTTGTGCTGTATAAGAGATTTAAATATAATTTTCAGATACTATGCTGTAAGGAACCGACTACTAAAAAAAAATAAATAAGATCGTTTATGGCATCTAGCTTCCAAGATACTTAATGAGAATGGAAGCTTCTATGGCCCCTTCAGATTAAACCACAGGGACTGATATTAATTCAACTTCCTGCCTTGTGTATTCCAATTGTGAGGTGATTAGGCTGAAGGATTACAGCAACATTTCTTTAGAAATTTTCTCTGAAAATCAGGTAGCTAGGGATCACAGAATCTGTGAAGTTTAAAATTAGAGAGACAAATAGCAATGGCCAAAACAAAACAGGAAAGAGATTAAATTTACAAAGTCTAGACTTTCCTCTGTTATATCTTTTATTCTCTTTCACCTAGAAAAAATGTGTGTGTGTGAGTGTGTGTGTGTGCGTGAACATGTTGGAGGTGGGGAGGCAGGCAAAGGAGATTAAAATTAAAAAAAAAATAAAGTATGCACTAGGGCCCCTGGGTGGTTCAGTTGGTTTAGCGTGGACTCTTGATTTCCACTCAGGTCACGATCTCACGGTTTGTGGGTTAAAGCCCCACGTCAGGCTCTGTGCTGACAGTGCTGAGCCTGCTTGGGATTCTCTCTCTCTCTCTCTCTGCTTGTCTCTCTCACATAATAAATAAATAAACTTCAGAAAAAAAAAAAACAGTATACATAATGGGGTTTGGAATCTCTTTCCTATTATCGACTTTAATTTCTTAGAGAAGATTGAAAATTTATAACCAAAAGAAATATTAAAAAGGAGATACTGTGAAAAAATATTGTGATTAATCCTGTTACTACTTATTTTTACCTACTTTTTATATTTTACCTTCTTTTTAATTTTTAGCTGTTTAAATATAGAAACAAAGTTAGCTCCTTATAATTAGATATGTATTTCTCAGTGTTTTGGGGCACCTGGGTGTCTCAGTTGGTTAAGCAACTGACTTTGACTCAGGTTATGATCTCACAGTTAGTGGGTCCGAGCCCCACGTCAGGCTCTGTGCTGACAGCTCAGAGCCTGGGGTCTGCTTCAGATTCTGTGTCTCCCTCTCTTTCTGTCCCCCCCCTGCTCATTCTCTGTCTCTGTCCCTCAAAAATAAATAAACGTTAAAAAAATTTTTTAAATTAAGTCTTTTGCATTAGTTACCTGAAGTCTAACACAGCAAGAGACACGTGCATTATCATGTTTTATTACTTGAATTCATAAATGGTTCCATGTTGCTCCCGCTTTTTCCCAGCTCTTAAGTCTAATCACCTTAACTTTGGAGAGTCTATTAAATTCCATCTGTTAGATGATTCCCACCCTGGGAATCACATTAACCAGCCAAATATAAAACCCATCTGTAGCAAACAGAGTGTTTTTTTTAGCAACCTGTATCTTTCACCATGATTATTCTTCCAGTGTATTATAAATTCTTTCTTATCCAGTTTGTAAGGGTAGAGCAAAAGGTAACCCATGCTCCTGACTTCTATGGGCTTGTCTTATGAATGCTAATTTAGCATGTCCACAGCAAGCATCTAGAGCAGTTGTGACATCAAACATCTTGTACTTATTTTACATATTAGAGGGCAGGGACATAAAGTACAGATTAAATTGAAGTTTCTTGTGAGATGATTGCATCTTGGTTAGTTTTGATGGTGTTTTCCATAATGTTTACAAGCATCACTGGCTACAGATCAGCCCCAAATGACTATGCTCTGGCTCTTCTCCATTTATTCCTTTCTGCAGTTTTCCTTATACTCTGTATGATTTATAACTATATGTTTTTTTTTTCAACGTTTATTTATTTTTGGGACAGAGAGCATGAACGGGCGAGGGGCAGAGAGAGAGGGAGACACAGAATCGGAAACAGGCTCCAGGCTCTGAGCCATCAGCCCAGAGCCCGACGCGGGGCTCGAACTCACGGACCGTGAGATCGTGACCCGGTTGAAGTCGGACGCTTAACCGACTGCGCCACCCAGGCGCCCCTATAACTATATGGTTTAACAAGCTGCAGAATTATACCAAGTGATAATAAGGATGTCAGCCGAAAGTTTTTTTTCAGTATTAAAGGACACTATCTTTCAAACAGCTAAATAACTTACCAAAAGGGCAATTCTTAGAAACTCCAAATTTCACAATGAGATAAATGACATATATTTTATTTTTAAGATATTTTAAGATATGATATGTAGAGTGAATTTGCTTGAGCATTGGATAAACCTTTCTTGGATATAAGCAATATGAAGTTTTATAAGGATAACAGCCAAAAAAGAAAATATCACACTGACTGTGTCAGGTGAGATAGTCAAGTACAAGAATATAACCATACTTATCAGCCACATGTAAATGAGTAAGAACAATATAAATTAAAATACCTATATAGAATGATCCATTCTGGATTCCAACTGCATCACTTTCATTAATTCTAATAATAAGCTTCCTATTTGCAGCAGGAGAATTTTGAATACATTTGCCCTCCTCTACAACCAACCCCCAGTGGTTTCTGGTTCTAAAAGGGAGACCAAACATTTGGTTTTGTGAGATTTTGCTTGATGAAGGCCTTTACAAGCTATAATTTCTTAACAATAACTGTATTGCTATATCCCAGAGGAATCAAGCAGCATATTAGTTAGGGAGTGGTATGTTGGCAGAACACTGGATTTGGTGACTTTCTTCCAGATTTCCCATTAGACTCCAACTGTTGAAGTAAAAACCATTCACAGTGACTACAATTCCAAAGACCTCATAATATTATTAAATTGTACGCCATTTGTATATGTTACACCAGACATACAACCTAGTTGCTCTTCTTCTGAAATTAGTGTTTCAGATAAAATTACTGATATTAATTATACCTTTCACACTCAGTAACATTCATCTGTAGTGAAATTGCAGAGTGCAAATCACTCTAAAGAAGAAATTTTGGGGTTCATTAGAAAATTCATATAATTTAATTGAACCAAAGTTAATAATGGAAGAGTTATTTTCACTTAATTAAGAAAATGTATTCAAAACAGAAACTTGGGTTCATACTTATTTTTGACACCAGTTACCAAGCCCTGTTTATTTTACCTCCTTAAGGAATATATGTAGCAAGAGGTAGATCTTTATTCATAGTTAACCCTTTCCCGACATGTTTAGCATACTATTTTTGTTTTAAAAATTTCCCAAGTCTTTATTTTCTGTTTCTTCCTCTATCAGTCTATTTGTGCCAAATACCTCATCAATTTTAATTGCTACAACTTATAATGAATCTTCCCCATCTCCTCATTCTTTTTTTAATCTTCAAAATGGTCCTTGGTAATCTATAGTTTTTCTTCTTGCATATAATGTTTAGGACTAGCTTGTCAAGTGCGTAATTTTCTGTAAAACCATTTGGTAACTATTCATTTTAAAATGCGTTGATATATTTGGTAGGACAACCTTTAAATGAAAACTTTGCATATATGTTCTTAAGTGAGATTGGCCTATACCTTTTATTTTTTGTAATTGTCCAATATTATTACCAAATATTTCTAGCCTTGGAAAATATATACAAAGGATAAATTCCCCCAAATTATTTTATGCAACAGTGTTGACAATTTTTTCTGTAGCCACTTTCAAAAATTTATGTGTATGTAGAAATTTCATCTCCTCTAAGATTTCAAATACATTGGCTAAAAGTGGTTTCTAATATACTCTTTAGATTTCAAAAAATAATCTCTACTACATCAACAGTTCTCCCTCTGTATAGATGTGTGCATACATGTATCTGTACAAATATACATAAGCATATTTATTTGTGCATGTGTTATTTCTTTCTTCATCCTCCTCTTTAGATTTTTTGCTATTTTGCTTTCATCATTCTCTAGTCTTATGCTATTTTTATAACTTAAATAGGACAAATAGATTAACATTCAGTCTTTATATTCCATAAACATGAATTTAGCTTATATATTTCCTTCTCATTACTGTTTTAGTGGTTACCCCCAGTGTTTCTGTTTTTCTTTTGTTCAAAATAACTAGAATTTTAAACCATAATCAATTTTTTAATTCATAGATTTATTTAATAAGTATACATTTAGTTGCCACATATATTGAAAGATTTGTCTATATATCTAAAATTAAATTCTAATTTTGTTTTTCTCAGAGAAAGGCATGTTGGCAGGTTTATTCTCCAGGCTTACATTTATGCTTAAATTTGTCATTTCTCTTTTTTATTCCAATACACCTGAGAGATAGGGCATATTGTCATGTGTGTCTGGAGCAAAATATTCCCACAGAGGAGAATTTCACTGGGAAGCATTATCTTTCACTCCTCAAATAGTTGTTCATGAATAGATCGTAATAGTGTTATGCAATTAACAGCTACAGGTGTTACTATAGACCACTTAAAATATCTGGCTCAAATTAAGATGTATTAAACATGTGAAATAAACAGCACACTTTTAAGACTTAGTATGAAAGAAATATCTCATTAATGTCTTAAAATACTATATATAAGACACATGATGATATGCTGAATATATTAATTTTATATGTTTATTTTTACTTTTTTTACATGTAGCTACTAGAAAATTAGATTATATTCATGACTTGTATTGTCTAAAAGACAATATTGATTTAGAAAGAAAAGGAAGTTCTACTGTTTTCTTAGGAACCATGATTTAGACCATAAGACTGCCAATATTTCTCAGAGGCTCGGAGGTTAGAGTTTTAAAAATGGCCAACTCTTGTATGGCAGGTTTAGTTGGGTACTAGAAAGCCCTCTGTGGATTAAGAAGCTTCTGAGGTTGACACAGAGGCTATCTACCAAGTGGTTGTTTACAGCAACAATATTTCCTATTCCAAATAATAGTGTATGGTAGAAAAAAAAATGGCTCATTGATAATAGAGGTAAGGGTCTTTGGATTGCTGGTAACTAATTTGAACAAAGTTCTATTCCAGGAAATTTCATCATTGATGCACAGTGGAAAAAATATGGAATTGGTGCTAACTTTCTTAGGTTACCTTTTTAAGATTTTTTCATTCTTGAATCTTAGCCTAAGCTACTGAAAGGAAGAATATCTCCTCTGTTATGCTTTGTTATATGTAAGCTGACTTGCTTAGATGCTTGGGATATAATGAAAAATCAAATTTAGTGGTGGTATATATCCACTTAGGTTCCTAGCACAAAATTTGAGTTCTTTAAAAGCATTAAATATAATTTAAAGCATTCATTAACTACAGATGCTAAAATAGAACTTATTTCAATCAAATGATAAAGTTGAAAGGGGAATTTTTTCAAACATTGTTCATGTAGTGGAAAAGCAGATACTTATTTTGAGATGAAGAAAGCTGTCCTTTTTTCCAAAGATTTGGCTCCATTTGACCAGACTGAAACTAGATTAACCTAAATTTTCAGTTCAAATAAAAGAACAGGGTATGTCTACATTCTCCACTGCCCTAATAAATTGCCATATAGATTGGGTTGGTATTCCAAAGATAGGAATTGGAAATAGATGCAATAAAAGTCTCATTCATCATTAGTGCAGAGGGACTAGAATCAATATGAAGGTGCCATGCTGTCTCAAGTAACTAAATAGTTCATGAGGGAAAGTTTACAATTAGGCAAAATCAAACTGTATACATTTTATGTGAAAAGGTTATTCCTCTGTCATAAATGATTGCTGGGTAGGAGTTTAGACAATAGCATCTGGATCTTTCTTGTGTGACCAGAATTCACATGGGTGCAGTAATCTATTACCGTGTGAAATAGCAAGTTATAATATCTAAGTCTTGGGGTCTAACAAGAGGATTGATAAACCTATAACATTTAAAGCATTAAGTACATTGTGCCTCAGTGTATTCTTTATCCTTCCTTGCTTTCATAGTTGAAACCATTGCCATGAGATGTTTTTATTTATAAATTTATTACTATATATATATACATATATATATATACACACACACTATACATACATATATACACATACGCACTATACATATATATAAGCACTATACACACACTACTATATGTATATATATATACACACACACACACTATACATACATATATATATGTGCACTATGCATACACTACTATATATATATACACATACACACTTAGGTCAACATATACATATGTATGGGCAAACCTGTGATATTTATATTATAAAAGCCAAAAGGAACAATTGGATCTTTCCTTTACCTGAGCTATTCAGAGGCCAATAGTGACAAAGGAGTTCTCATGGAGCACTCTACAAACCAATCATATTTCAATGATGACAACCAGAATCATAAAACTTCAATTTTAAATAATAAATCAAATTGTTGACATTTACCTAAATCAATACTCTTCTCATTTCAAAGAAAAAACATGGATGCTCCCTTAAATGAATATTAAATAATATATTGCTTAAGTAGAAGAGTCACAATAAGAAAGAAATGTCAAAATTTCTATATTTGACAATTGCCCTTATTATGTCCTTATATTTCTGACCAAGTTTTCTAATCTCATTAGATTCTGATTTTCAAATTTCACTGTAAGGAATGTATTGTTTCCATGTACCTATTTTGAACAAGTTAATGCATTTGAACCACTTTATTTTTTTTCTTTAACAAACTTTTAGTCTAATAGGAGAATACTTTAGATGCTCACAAGTTATATTTCATGAAAAATTAGATTCAGCCAGATAGCATTATGGCAGTCACATTTTTAGTGTTAAGCATTTAAGTTGTCACATTTTATGTTTTAAAGGGACAAATATGTCTTGAGATTTATATTTTAATGATATTTTTGATCACAGTTTCACGTGAAAAGTCATGTTTCTTAAAAATAAAAAGCATATTACAATTACCAGAAAATTACATTTATAAAATGTAGCCCACCAACATGTATCAAATATTTTATGTACTTATCTGATATACTGAGAGACATAGGATGGAGGTCTGTGTCTAGATTTTAATTTAAATTTTCTATCTTACTTCATTAATTAGAAAGGTATGCATCTATTTGCAAATTAAGTAATATATAGCATATAAAAAAGTTGATATTCTGTCCCTACTTCAACCTTTAGCCATGGTCAATCTCACATATTTAGATAACCAAAGCTCATCACTCAGTGAGTAGCTTTCCATAAGGTTCCATAACCTTATGGAAAAAAAAATACTTGGTACATTTCATGTTAATTACAATAATGATTTATAAAGTTGAATAATGCTTGATGTGACCAATTATCACTGTAAAGCAGGTGCTAAACATCATTTTACACACTACTGCAAAACAACTCCTTATTCTATCAGAGTTTTGTTTTTTAAGCTCAAAGGCTCCTAATCATTGTAGAATCTTGGAAGTGTTAAGTTGAAAGGAGCTTTTGCAGCTCATTTTGTCCATCCTTACACTTTTAAGAAAACACTTAGACCAGCCAATATAGATTAAACATGAAAGATTTTGTTTGTTTTCAAGATTCTAAAAGATTTCAGAGTTGGTCAACTCAAGTCAGACCATGGTTTCCTTAACACGCTTCCCCATTATTACCATTATGTAATAAAACATATTTATTATTTTACTTTTCCAACATCCAGAGGATATAGCAGTATCTTTAATAATGAAAAACTTGCATTTAACTAGATTTGATACTCAAAATATTTAAACAGCAATATAGAATGGACAGTGATCATCCAAAATAAATATCAGGTCACCGATCAATAAGAGGGAATGACCATAAACAACCTGTATAGACTTGCTGTTTTTGCAAATCCATAGGGATAGCAGCCTCTGTAAAAGACTGAACAAAACTGCATTAGCACAGACATTTGCAACTGGCAGAAATCTTATTTAGAACAAGCAAAGGTAGATTTTTGTTGACTTATAATTCCCAGAATAGTGCCAGTTTCATACATGACTGGATGGATTAAAGGATCAACCAATGTTATCAGGTCTTTAGCATTCCCTCTCCCAGTCTTGCCCACTCTGTGTTACCTTTATGCTCAGAGTCTCACAAAATGCTGTGTATGTCACCTCCGTTTCTCTGTAGATACCCTTGACTTGTCAAGTTCTGGATAAATAATGCCTAAATGTTGGTTTTCATTAATATAATATTGGTGCTTGTTTAAAATGGTTATTCTAAGTTTCCATGTAGATTTGGGGTCACTAGGTCTTGGGTAAGACTTGGGAATCTGAAATTTCAGCACACATTGGAGGTTCCTCGGAGGAAGATATTGCTCTAGAAACAGAATTTGGCCTATGCTGCACATATACTGCTACTCTCCATAGTGGCAGTTTCCCACTTTTTAAGGCAGAGAAATTTTTTGAAGTGAAATCTTTGTGTAATTCCAGTATATTAGAGGAAAGCAGAGACTCATTGATGGCATATTATACTTACAAACACATTAAAAGGGATGTTTATGTATATTAGAACTAAAATTTAGAATCACAAGATAATTTAAAAACATCTAAATTCAAAACCTTTCCTCTTTTAATGAAAAAATGGACAGAGGGTTACCCCAAATTTTCTAGCTCTCAGAATAGAATTTCAATTATTTTTTAAGTTTATTTATTTATGTTGAGAGAGACAGAAAAAGAGAGAGAGGGAGGGAGGGAGGAAAAAAGGGAGGGAGCACAGCAGGGGAGGGGCAGAGAGAGAGGGACAGAAAATTCTAAGCAGGCTCTGTACAGTCAGCACAGAGCCCTACATAGGGCTTGAACTCACCAACTGTGAGATCATGACCTGAGCTGAAATCAAGAGTCCGAAGTTTAACCGACTGAGCCACCCGAATGCCCCTAATTCTCAAATTAGGATTTCCAGTGATCTGTTAACTCTTGTGTGTCCATTTCCTCATTCTTCATGAAGCATAAATTCATCCCATATACTTTTTTAACTGGATTAAGAAAATGGAAGAGCATCAAGAAAATATTTTTATTCAGTCTGTTCATTTTATCTTTTCAAATAGTGAATTACATGGTATGAACAATTCAAGCCAGGGGCCTGTTCTTAGAGGTAGCAGTGGGGAAGAGTGACAATATACAATGAAGTAAATAAACAAACAGGATGATGGAGGACTATAATCAGTTTTGTGGAGAAAATGAATAAGGTGATGTGTTAAGAGAATAACTGAGGGCAGGGGATAGTTAAATAGACTTCATTTTAGTTTACACATTGGTCCTGTCAGCTTGATGGGAAGTTCATTGATAGCAAGGAGCGGAACACATTAATCTTTGCTTCCTTCACCTCCACTATGTAGCTTCTAGTATATAACACATGTGTCTGAATGTTTGTTGGATTTTTACCTATATATAGCTTTTGTTCATATTAATCAGTATACCGATGAGAATGTAGCATTTTATATAAGAAGCATATAATAAATAATTATAACTACTGATTTTTTATCATTCCTTATAACATTATGTCTAAACCATACAATGGCAATGCAGGAAAGATAGTGTTTACCTGCAGTTTTTTAAGTGATTGGGTAAATGTTTCAAGAATATGGATTATTGGAAGACATGGTATTTGAACCAAGGACTCCAGATTTCATTGCATCCATTATATCAAGTTATTTCTCAGTAAAGTGTTTGTCAAATGTAAATAGTCACCACCACTACCTTTAACCAGGAAGTAGGGATGGGCTTATGAGGTGGTAACCTATGTTGAGATTGAAAGCATTTGTCTGAGGATTCCCATAACCCTTATAGGAAGGATCATTGTATAATTTATTTTACACACTGGCACTTTATGAGGGTAAGAGGAGAAGTTATGGTAACTGTGCTGTGACAATTAGAGTAAACAGAGACTATCTTAGGCAAAAGAGTAGGTCTGGTTACCCCACTAAAAGGGAGGTCAACAGGGGGTTAAGCTTTTTAAATCTCCAAATGTGCATTTTCATGCACCATTTCCTTTCCTATTTTATCAATGATGTAAAGAAGGTGTTTTTATCTTCATTTCAAAGTTGAGGGAACTGAGGCCCAAAACAAGTATGACTATGATTAGTAAGTGAAACCACGGAGATTGTGTAATGATCTATCAGACGTTGAAACAGATCTTCATTTCTCAGTACCAGAATAAGAATAAAGATAATAATGATAAAATTGTTTTGGTCACATATTGCGCAGAGCAAAGAATATGAAGTTAATGAAAACTATGGCAGGGATGCTACTAGGACTGCACATTTTCATTACAAATATGTTTTAAAAAACAGCGCCAGAAATAAAAATCAGAGGAAGCAGATTGATGTCGCTTAGTCTTTGGTGATTCTCAAATTGGATTTTATAACCTCGTCTACAAAGGTTCTAAAAAATTATGGTGATGATTGATTTGTGTATCTTCTAAAAGTTTGATAATTGCTAGTCCAAAAATAATTAATGACACAGTAATGGAAACATAACGATTTTCATCCTGAAAAATACCATCCTAAAAAAAATAGGTTTGTGTTTGTTTCAACTATCTCAGAAATTTTTGGATTTCCTTCTTAGATTATGTGTAAATATTCTTTAGACCTGTGGTGGCTTTAGCAGTGAGTAAACTACTCAACTTGGACAGTCAAGACCTTTGTGTCCAAGCCTCTCTAATAATGGTGAGATTTACTCTATAGATTGACTGCATGTGTATTAAAAAAGGCACCAATGATTAATCAAGGTTAAATAATTTCAGATAATAAGGAAGGAAGTAAAAAGACAACATCTTAGTTCTGTAAGTGCCTTTAAGATCTTGGATTCTGGAATTCTGAGCGGTTAATAGCTTAATATAACAATAGTAAAAACAAAAACAATGCCATTTATCATTTATTAAGCCCATATTATAAGTCAAGCATAGCGTTAACAACATTGCATTCAGTATCTCTAATTCTTAGAACACACTTCCATTTTGAAAGTGAGAAACTTGAGACAGACTGGCTATGTACATTGCCCAAGGTCATACAGCTAGTGAATAATGGATCTTGTCTTAAATTCAAGTCTGACAGCTAATTTCCTACCCCAGTCCTATTCTCCCACCTCAGATAGTTAACCATTTCTTAAGGGTTAATGACAACACATGCTGTGTGTAGAGCATGTTTATAATGTCTTTTTGAAAATGTTATCCTCTGAAATATTCAAAAATATTTAAAAAAACAAAATAGTTCATATGTCGCTTTTGTTAAATAAAGATGATGCTTGAGTGTAATACTCAGGATTTTACCTCTGCTAGAAGTAAACCAAAAGTGCAGGTAATTTCTTTCTGGTATTTACTTATGCAGTTCATTTTTGATCCACTTTTCCATACTGTTAGAATGATTATTTTTTAACTCCTGGTCTGTCATAAACTCTGAAAGATAATTATATCATGAGATATAAAGACACAGGCTAGTTTGATGTGCCTTCTTGGAGTCAGGAAAAATATTCACACAATGGTTCTATATTTTTCCTTACACTTCTTTCTTTAGGAATGTGCACTTTGTTCAATGCCTTTAAAACATTCCTCCACTTGGGAAGACTATTCATGTTCTGTCATCCCAAAATAGTCCTTATTGGAGGGGGAAAAACAAGTAATTATCATGCACACACAACACACACATGTCCCTTTAACATTTAGTATCATGAAACATTTCTAGGACATTCATCCTTACTTTCAGAAGAGCTAATCAAAACATTTCAATCCTTTAATGAAATGTGATAACTGATTTAAAAAATACTCCTGTTTTTAGTGGATTTTATGAAAACTAACTCAGACTTCGAAATAGTAGTTACCAGTTATTGTGCACTTTGTCTCTTCACAAACATTACACTGTTTAATTCTCTGATGCCATCAAGAGGTATGCAGTATTGTTATGCTAACTTTATAAGTGGCAAACATGTGCCAATGAATTTAATTTACATTGTCTAGAAACTTTAACCGACACTATTAAACACTATCATATACAAGTCTTCTGAAAAAAGAAATTATTAGACTGGTAACAAAAGATTGATAATCACTTTTGTTTTATAAATTGAAAATCTTAAGTAGTTGAATCAGTTGCAAAGTTGAAAATTAAACTCCCATATGCCGTCTTTTGAAAGATATAGATTATTTGGAAAGCAGTGATGTTTTATTTATTTATTTATTTAAATATAATCTATTGTCAAATTGGCTAACATACAACACCCAGTGCTCATCCCAACAAGTGCCTTCCTCAATGAGCACTGACGTTTTAAACACAAGTAAATATAATGTATTCCCCCATTTGTCGTTTTTTGAAAGATATAGATTATTTGGAAAGCACTGATGTTCTAAACACAAGTAAATATAATGTAAATTTTCTTATGAAGACTATTGAAGAATTAGACAAATTGACAATATTAAATAGGTATTTGGTATATATCTGTATAAATAATGACAGTAAATCTGACAGGCTACTTAAGAAGACTGTCATTCCATGGACTACTACAAACAGAATTATTTTTCATTTCACGAGCAAATATAATTATAAAATTTGGTGGTAAAAGAATTTGGGATCAATTGTCCTGCCACAGGGTTTTGCTATCAAAAATACCACGAAGATAGTGCCCATGGAATTTATTCCTGCACACATTGAGTAAGGACATTCATATGCTTCAGGGATTAAATCCATCAGTCCAAGGGTACATGAATAAAATGTGAATCATTCTGTTGATAGTGAAGGAGATGGTGATTGGTGGTATTCACACCTTTCTTAAATCATATGCTGATAATACAGTAAGTGTATTTTCTCTTTTAAGTTTTTCTGCTTGAGATGTTGCTCATAAAACAAGGTAAAATTGTTCTCTTAAAGGAAAACATACACTCCATTAAAACTGAAAGTATATTTGAAATATAAGTTCCTTTTCAAATTTAAAATAATTTTCTTTCAGATCTCAGAACATAATAAAAGATTCATTGCATATTAGAAGTATGCCAGGCCATGATATTTGCAGTGCTTTCTTTTACTTTCCATAATTTCCTACCATTGCTCCAGCTGTAGTGACATATTTTATACAAAAAAGACATTCTATATAATACATGGAAATATATGCCCTGTGTTTTTTTAGTATATGCAGTACTGTGCCATAATGACCAACCTGTCTTTGAGATGTTAATGGTGTTGAGGAGACAAGACTAACATCCATCAATAATTAAAGAAAAACAAAAAGCATATGCCAAAGTGCTAAAACATGTGGTATAAAGACTATATGTGATATAATACTTGAGAGAAAAAAAGGTTGTTAAGTGTTAGAAGATTATTCATGATATCTGCAAGCTCCTTTCATATGTCATTCTTTGAGTCTACTACTTGCTACCTGAGTCAACTTGAACAGGTTTTTATACTTCTCTGCGCCTTAGTGTCTTTACCTCTCAAAGATGTAAAGACAGACATGTCTACATGACAGATTTTATTTTAAAGAATAAAAATATTGGTATAAATTGAATGTACATTCAATACATAATACTTCCATGTCAATGAAGATGATGATGGCAGGATTCATTTAAGTAGTAAAATGTGGAATATAGAATGGACAGTGGGGAAAATGGACAGTAGACATTAAGGAAGATGCTAAAGTACTTTAAATATTTACTACCAAGAAAAAAAATGGATTAGTAAAGTGGAAACTAGAAAGTATCAAAAGTCTAACAAGGTGGATTTAACTCTTAACTCTGACAATTGTCACTATTTGTATTTTCAAGCAATTTAATTAGTCTAGCTGATTGGTGTTCTCATCATGGAATGGGATGGACACACATCACAGGGATATTTTGAAAGGCATATGAAAAAAACAGCAAAAATATCTGTTGTGTTCAACAAGGTTAATTTTCACGTTAGGTGCAGTAGGCATAGTGCCTAGGGCCCATGATACATTTAGGAGGACACAAAGTGTTCTAATTTTATTTCTTCTAAAATCAGAAGAAATATTGAACATAAAAGTAAATAGATAATAAATAAACCTGATTTATATTAATTCTGCACCAATTCAGTTGTAAATATAACTTTTAGTTTGTATGTGTATGTATATGTATGGGGGGGGAGAGAGAGAGAGAGAGAGAGAGAGAGAGAGACATTGAGAGTGAGAAGCTTTTTGTTTTGTTTTTGTTTTTGTTTTTTTTTAATGGAGAAAGAGCTCCATGAAGGCAAAATGACTAGTGTCCACACAAATCATAATGGCATAATAGGGTGTGGTGTGCAGTTCCATTCTCGCCTCACTTTATACCTAGTCAACAGAAGAGGGATGGCCATGAGAAACACAGAAACACAGATTTTGAGCTCTGATGCAACCACACCTGAAACACAACAGTCCCTACCCTTGAAGTTATCTAAAAACATACTTTTCATTGTTTAATTTAATTTTCACTGTGTTTTCTGCAACCCAACATATCCTAATAGATACAACTAATATTCGTCAATAATGTTTGCTTTAAGCATCACAAGTATAATTCAATGTCTCGCTTTCACCATAACTGAAATGTCTTCGTTTAACATTTACATACCATTAAATATTTTAAGAATTAAAAACAAACAAAAATTAGCTGTGTATGATGAAAATAATGCTTAGAAAACCTCACTCAGTTTTTCTTCAATTATATAAGTGTATCCAGGTACTTGATACACAGGAAATCATTAAAATTCCACACCCATTGCTATTTGGTAGCACCTCAAACCTCCCAAGAGGCTCTCACTGTTGTCAACTGTGGTCCCTTCTTCACCCCTTCCTCTGGTGCCACAGTAGTCCCCACCCAGCATGTGCATGTGGCTCTAGCAGCCCCCAGAAACAGTTCTTCTTTGGAGAATTTGCAACATGTTCTCCTCCATGGTCCAAATGCTTGATTAGAGGGAAGGCTGGCATAGGAAAGGGGAAGGCCTAAGAAGCACCACAAATAAATACGTTTTTGTCTGGTACAGAAGTACAAATAGGACCAAAGTTTGAGTATCTACTGTCCATTCTCTTCTTCTGAGAGCATTAACTAAAATTATGAAATGGCTATAGATCCAATCAGCGTGTTAGTAGCACACCTATAATTCTTAAAATGTTTGTTCTTAAATAGAAATTGCAAGTACTTTTGAAAAATAATTAAGACTATAAATATGAAATAAGGGTCTGGTCCTTAGGATAGCATGTTATTTTCTTCTATATTTTTCCTGGAGGGATTTAGCTAACAATACCACCATTATCCTTAAGAATTGTTACATTTCTACTCTGCAAGGAAGTTTAACCGTCAAATGCCTCTGAAGTTTGGACCCCCCTCTCTTTTTAATTGTCTCTGAAGTCAGTGTAATCATTGACAAAATGTATAGTTACAAGTTGATTTTTCTTACCACTTAAAAAAATGATCTTACAGCCTGTATTTCTCTGATAAGGAAAAAAATACTGCATTCACTCAGTATGACTAAATGCTTTGTAATATATCAATATCAAGTAAGAACTATCCTCTAAAAGCATTGTAGCACAATGAAAGCTTCTTTGTCTTAGAATCCGTGCATAGAACATGACAGCGAAGAGAGTCAGTGGACACAGACCACTTTAATTTTTATTGATAGTATGATCACAGGTGCATTTTTAATTATCTCACTACACTGCTTTCCCCATCAACTGTCACTAGCAATTTCATAGAGCAAACATGTTACCCTTATGACATTACAGAACACAATTCAGAGTCGTTTAGGATGCTTGCAGATTGACAAGTGCCTTCACCTTTTGATAGAATACAAGGGAGTCAACGGACTTAGGAAATTACGTGCCAATCATGTTTGTAACCTAGAGGTGAGGAGCAGCAGGGGCAAGGAAATCAAGAATATTCAAGTTTTCTGCATTCGTTTAGGGGCTACTGCTAAAACCATGTAATCTAGGGCACCTAGGTGGCTCAGTTGACTAAGTGTCAGACTCTTGATTTGGACTCAGGTCGTGATCTCACAGTTCGTGAGATCTAGCCCCACGTCAAGCTTTGCACTGACTGTGCAAAGCCTGCTTGGGATTCCATCTCACTCTCTCTCTCTGACCCTCTCCTTCTCGCTCTCTGTCCCTCCAAATACATAAATAAATATTTTTAAAATTAAAAAAAAATCACATAGTCTAAAGAAAAAATAGGCAAAAAATGTGTCTTACTGGCATTGGCTACTAGGTGGGGAGAAAAACATGATATTTTAGGTTTTTGCTCTGTAACGGGTCTCACGGAATCGTCAATAACTGGTGCTTGCAGTGATGATACCCAAGAATACAGAAGACTTTGGATGCTCTGAGCCTAAAGAATCAGTGATTAATTTCCTGGGTTTATGAACTCACAAAGAAGAGAGTGGTGTTTATTTTTTAATCATGCTATATTCCTGTCTGTAAAAATTTGCTGTCTGTTTGGCATGTATAGGAACAACCCACTTCTCTGAGGTTAAAAAACAACAAAACAACTAAAAAATTCTTTCATATTTTGCTATGTTTCTTTTGTTATGTTTTCTAAAAACCAGGGTAATAGGTCTTCTGTGTTAAAAGAACAAAGAAATAGAGAGAACAGGAAGATGGCGGCGTAGGAGGACTCTGGGCTCACCGCGCGTCCTGCTGATCACTTAGATTCCACCTACACCTGCCTAAATAACCCAGAAAACCAGCAGAGGATTAGCAGAACGGAGTCGCCAAGCGCAGACGAGAGGCCCACGGAAGAGGGTAGGAAGGGCGGCGAGGCGGTGCGCGCTCCACGGACTGGCGGGAGGGAGCCGGGGCGGAGGGGCAGCTCGCCGGCCAAGCAGAGCCCCCGAGTCTGGCTTGCAAAAAGCGGAGGGGCCTGACGGACTGTGTTCCGACAGCAAGCGCGACTTAGCAGCTGGGAGGTCATAAGTTAACAGCTCTGTTCAGAAAGCGGGAAGGCTGGAGGACAAAGGGAAGGAGAGCTGCTGAGCCCCCAGACGACTGAGCTCAGTTTGGTGGGGAACAAAGGCGCTTGCCAGCGCCATCTTCCCCGCCCATCCCCCAGCCAAAATCCCAAAGAGAACCAGTTCCTGCCAGGGAACTTGCTCCCTCCGTGCAAACACCCAACTCTGCGCTTCTGCGGAGCCAAACCTCCGGCAGCAGATCTGACTCCCTCCTGCTGCCACAGGGCCCCTCCTGAAGTGGATCACCTAAGGAGAAGCAAGCTAAGCCTGCCCCTCCTGCCCCTGTGCACCTTGCCTACCCACCCCAGCTAAGACACCATATCCCCAGCATCACAAGCCTGGCAGTGTGCAAGTAGCCCAGACAGGCCACCCCACCCCACAGTGAATCCCGCCCCTAGGAGAGGGGAAGAGAAGGCACGCACCAGTCTGACTGTGGCCCCAGTGGTGGGCTGGGGGCAGACATCAGGTCTGACTGCGGCTCCGCCCACCAACTCCAGTTATACACCACAGCACAGGGGAAGTGCCCTGCAGGTCCTCACCACACCAGGGACTATCCAAAATGACCAAGCGGAAGAATTCCCCTCAGAAGAATCTCCAGGAAATAACAACAGCTAATGAGCTGATCAAAAAGGATTTAAATAATATAACAGAAAGTGAATTTAGAATAATAGTCATAAAATTAATCGCTGGGCTTGAAAACAGTA
>NW_024412469.1:3420381-3451098 GCF_014898765.1 Herpailurus yagouaroundi
AAAAAAAAAAAGAACAAAGAAACATCATTGGTCTTTACTATTTTTCCTGGCTAAGTGATTTTTCTATACCTTAAAAAAATAACAATCAGCTACATTTTATATTAGAGTGAAGAAAAGTATTTAAGCATTGGAAATAAATAATGAATTAAGAAAAATCTAATTTAAACAACCCACATGTCAATAGATAGACAACTGAATTTTTAAAATGTGGTATTTCCACATAATAGAATACTATGCAACAAAAAGAAGGCAAACTTACTAGCACATATATTAACCAGAAGAATCTCAAAAACTTCTTGTTGAATTAAAGAAGACATTCACATAAGTACATACACTGTTTGATTCCAGTTATATGAAATTTAAAGGAAGAAAAAAATTACATCATGGTGATAGGGTCAGCACAGTAGTTAGCTCAGGAAAGTGAAGGAGGGGCAAATTTTTAAGGAAGAAAGGCAAAGGAACTCTCTTTGCATATGGGAATGAAATAAATCTTCATCTGGATGGTGGTTACATGCATATATACATATGTAAAATTTGTCAAGGTGTACACTTAAGACTCATGTATTTTGCTGAATCCAAATTATACCTCAATTAATAAAAAGCAGAAGAAACATCTTACTGCATTAACATTGGTTAACATTCATTCACCACATACATAATTTACTTCCCATAGTCCTCACAATAACCCTATGCAAAAGACAGTTAGTGGTCCAATTTTTAGATGAGAAAGGAGGCACAAGAAAGATAAAACTTTCCAAGGTTACATAGCTAGTGCATTGCATAACTAAGTTCAGAATTCCAACTGTCTAGTTCCAGGGTCTACAGTCTTGACCACAAAGTCATTTTGTTTTTCCCTATCAGGGTCCTATAGATCTGTTTTTAATTTGTAGAGGAGCTTCATGTAATAGAAAACAGGGTTGTCCAGAGAAAAACAGTCATTAGCAGCATCAAAGCAATGGCAAATGAATGCAATAAACTATCAATGACCAGGTTTCTGGGCTTTAAATAATTTTCAGTGCATGAATTATACATATGGATGTGTAATGCTTTAATGGTAAATATCACATTGTTCCCCAAGTGTATTCAAGATAAGCCATTTGTTGCAGTTTTTCAAAGATCAATGGATGTTAAAAGGAGTCAAACAGCTGTTCTTTCAGGACTTCTCTCTCCACTTTTGAAATAATCTCTACCATATTATCAGAACACTTTTACATGTCCTGAAAAATATTATGGGGGGGGTGGTAAAACCGAAGCATAATCCATTATTCTAGATTTAATCTCTCAGCATGATTTACCAAGTAAGAAAATATGACATTGTAGCCCTAAATAGAAATAGATTTTTTATTATAGGGTACCAAATTTGCTAAATTTAGAAGAGATGTTCTGGAATGAAAAGTAATATACACAAGTGCATTTAGTTAAATAATAACATTCATTCCATTTTCCCCAGCTTCCAATTTTGTTGGTTATTTGCAGCTAATGTGATTGCTTATTCAGCAATTAAATTAAAATAAGAATTTGCTCAACTTTCTGCCATAAATCCACAAAATTCCCTACCTCCCCCACCCCCACATTTTCTTCTTTCTTCCTCTAAAGTAGAGTCATTCTGCTACAAGATTTATACCTCCAACCTTACTCTGGACCTACCTAATCCTGCCTGTCCCTGTCACTCAATGGATTAATGTCACTTTGCTATTCCTGACATCCCACTTCCCTTTATTCCTCCTTCCTATCAGCATTACACCTCCCCAAAATCTCACCTTAAAACTCTCTTGGATTCATGTCTCCGTGTGACCTCCCCACTGCCATTTTGTTTTCCTTTCACAGAAAACCTTCTTGACTATATTGAACATTCTTCACCTTCACATCCTCAGGCAAGGATCTCAGTCTTCTGCAATCTCTTCCAGCCCATGACTTCACTGGAAACAGTACTCCCAAGGCACCAATGTTCTCCTTATTGTTTCCTGTGGACATTTTTCACTAATCCTTCTGTTTTTCAGTATTATTTGCTGCTTATGAACAACTTTTTCCTTGATTTTTTTTTTCCTTTGGTTTTAGTACACTCTCCTAGATTTTCTCTCAAAGATGTCTAGAGGCATCCTCACAGGAGGTGGTTTTTTTTTCTTACTTCTTTCTCAAATGTTAAATTCTTAATTGTTTGTAAGATTCAGAATAGTATTTCCATGGGACATCAGCCTGTCACAGCACCAGAATCCTTCACCTGAATAATTTCCACTCATCCTCAGCTTTCAGATTAAATGAGGCTTCTTCAAAAAGGCACTCTCTGAATCTAGGTTACACATCCTCCATAAGCTCTCTTAAAATGTAATATTTCCCCTATTATGACATTTAACATATTGTATTGTAATTGCATCTTTTGTCTGTATCTTCCGTATTCCTCTCCAGCTCCATAAAAGTATGGATCATGCCTGCTTTTCATTTCTAGATGTATTCCCTAAACTTAGCACAGTGTCTTCCAAATGGCAGGTACTCAAAATGTCAAAAGACATTTGTCTCTTCTGGTCTCAGTACCATATTATTTTAAGTGTTATAGTTTAATAATAAAATATGGAAATAAGACCTCATTCATTTTTCTAATTCAAAAATATTTTAGTTTTTCATTCTTCATTCCAAGATTTGCTTTAGGATAAAATTTCCAAGTCAATTAACTAAACCCATTGAGATTTTGACTGGGAGTTAGCTATATCTATAAACTAATTTAGAGCAATTGACACCTTCAGGGTATAGTATTTAGTTTTCTCATTCAATATTGTGTCTTTCCATTTATCTATGATTTTTATATTATAGTAAGAATGCCAGAATTTTCTTTAGATAGGCCCCACACATACCTTGTTAATATGTTATGGGCTTTATTGTTATTGAAAAGGGTATTTGTCATTACATTTGTCAGTGAGATACTTTCCTCATTTGTATACATGTGATGTAGTTTAGTGTTTAGGAACACAAGCTTGGAGCTAAACTTCCCAGACTTAAATCTAAACTCTTGTACTTACATACTGTATAGCTTTAAGCAAATTATTTAACTTCACTTTGTGTGTGTGTGTGTGTGTGTGTGTGTGTTTCCTGAAAAAAGTTACTTAATACAGGATTGTTATGATAATGAATCAATATGTAAAAAAGGCTTAAGTAGTTCCTAATATACAGGAAAATGTTCAATAATGATAATGATTATTAACAAGCAATTTTGCTCAATTCTCTTACCTATTCCAGGTTTCACAGTATATTCTCTTGGATTGGGTAGTAAAAGTAAAACAGATGAGCAAATGGAGTTTAATCTTATTGGAGAAAACCTAGCAGCCAGTGTAAAACAAAAGCCTCACAACTATCCCATGTTTTTACACACTAATTTCTATCAATCACTCACTAAAGGCTGATGCTGGGGCAGAAACCCTTTGATGTACTAAAGGTCAAGTTGATACTAGCAGGGTGCCAATAGACTCTGCTATAGTTATTTACCTGAGATATATTTACCCATTCTTTCAAATAGATATGATAAATTACATAGTATATATTTCAATTATGCCTGAAGTGCTTTTATATTCTTAGATTTAAAAATTATTTTTAATGTTTTATTTATTTTTGAGAAAGAGAGAGAGTGTGCATGGGGGAGGAGCCGAGAGAGGGAGACACAGAATCGGAAGCAGGCTCCAGGCTCTGAGCTGTCAGCACAGAGCCCAATGAAGAGCTTAAATCCACGAACTGTGAGATCGTGACCTGAACCAAAGTCAAAAACTTAACCGCCTGAGCCACCCAGGTGCTCCTATATTCCTAGATTTTATACTTGTTAAAAACTTCTATCAGTTGAACAATACCACCTACTGAATGTTTCAACATTTACTGAAATGATTGGATATTTTTCTATGTGTAATGCTAATGTTATGTATTTGATTAATGGTACATTAATATATTTTAATATATGAAACCATCTTTAAGTTTTCCAAATGAAACATGACCCCCTAAAGTAGTTTAAAAATGTTTTTGTTGCAGCTTACATGAATTTTATTTAGGATTTTTCTATTTAAATTTCTAGGTAAAGATGACTTTTATTTTTCTTTTTTTTTTGTTCTTAAAAAGGTTATAGAAACTGTAATAAAGTGCAGAGAGTTGTTAAGTATCATACAACATATTTACTACTTCTTTATTATACTATTAGTATAACTTGGCGAAATACTAAATGAACCAAATATATGTTTATGTATGTATGTATGTGTGTGTATATATATATATATATATATATATATATATATGATTTATATTGTTATTTATAAATGAGGAATATCTTGTTAAAACTCACAGTAATGATTTGTGGGGCTAAGTAGGACCTAAATAGGCTCTAGTATTGATATACTACAAAAGTATGTAAAAGAAGGAATCTTCAAATGAATTTATATTTTTATTCAGAATTAAGCAAGTATATAACTGTGGTATATTTGACCAATAATCTAAAAAATATTTTTCCATTATTGAAACATAGATAAGATCAGTATCTTTTAATTCTCATTATTTCCCAGAGTAATAGCCATTCATTGTATGAACATAGATCAGTAAAAGAATGTTGAAAACTGCCTGTTCCAGCAAGCATAGTTCCTTCCACTGTTAATGATACAGACTTGATTCTTATAATATATGTGGTTACCTTTCCAGATGCAATTGTGTCTAGACAGGATCCATTCCCTTATAAAATGGCTTTCTACTCCAGTTTTAGTTCAGGTTGAAAACTAATTGATACTGGAAACTGTCTCTAACAATGCTTACTATTTGGTATGCAAAGTGTAGAGTCTGACCAAACTGATGACTAAAATGTGCATGCGCTTTATAAATTGGAATAGAAAGTAAGTCCTTACCTAAATAATACCTTGCAATTAAGTAACATCTTCGCATTTGTAGAAGTGCTTTATCATGAGGTTTTTATATTATTGCCAGTATAAACCTTTGTGGTAGTTTTTCTTGCATTGTAAGGCAAGTTGAACCACTATTACTGTTCTTTCTATTTTGCAAAATGAATGGAGACAGAAGGATCATAGCTAGATCCGAATCTGAGTCTTCAGTGCTATAACCAGTGTGCATTCCACTACACTGTAAAGTATTTATCACCACTAGGGGGAGGGAGGCATTGTCCAACATCCTGTCACTCTGGAATATAGGTAACTGGTACAGTAATTCTTTAGAAGCAATTCCACAGTATAATGGATGGTGACAAAATTACCTCTGCCACTCTTCGTCAAAAGACCTAAGTAGACAACTCACTTTGATGCCATACTTTTTACTATACCCTAAGAGTTCTGACTTTAGCTTGGCTTTCCCACTCAGCAGTATTGGGAAGCAGCTGAAGAACTTTATTTCTTTTTTCATGTTCTCAGTTAGCTTCCTTAGCTCACAGGACACTGAAATTCCCAAACCTACATGACTTGACAACCTACTGTTAGGTCTTTAATCAAACA
Source organism: Herpailurus yagouaroundi (assembly GCF_014898765.1). Taxonomy (NCBI): domain Eukaryota; kingdom Metazoa; phylum Chordata; class Mammalia; order Carnivora; family Felidae; genus Herpailurus; species Herpailurus yagouaroundi. Next base: position 3,425,844 of record NW_024412469.1, read on the forward strand.
CAATGAGCCAAGTGTTTGTGACACAGTTTCATTATCTGCCAACTAGATGTAATAATACCTCCTTGTTTTAGTGTTGTTAAAATGGATGGCATAGATAATTTTAGCATGCTACAAAGCACGTAGCCAGCTCTCAATATATGTCATGGTATTATATCATGGTAGCAATAAAATTGATCCGAAGAGTGGCAGCAGGACAGAGTAAGAACAGTGGGATGGCCCCTCTCTTGATCCTGTCAGATATTAACTTTGACTTTTGGCCAGAACCTTCACATATCAGGGACTCAGTTTTCTCATCTGTAAACCATGCAGGTTAATTGTGATGATTTCATACATCCTTTTCAGTACTAATATTATTGATTTCTATATAATGAATAACATCATCTTTTTGCCTGAGATAATACTTCTCAGTTTTGCACGTTGGAAGTGTTTTCACTGAAGTCCATGAAGGAGCCAAGAAATCGTTTACTTCCTGAGAGAAGTTTCATCTCCTAGCTGCTTCCTTCTAGTAGTGTCTGTCTTTGTTCAGTTGTTTCAGTGGTCACAGTTCTAGGATTTCAAATTAAAAATAAAATTAGGCTATTGAAGTGGCATTGTACAAGAAGAGAAGTGATTTTATTGCTGAAGATCCCTCCTGTATTATGCAATCTTGTAAGTCAAATATGAATGTTGACATAAATGATATGTTGCATAAGTACAGGCATCACCGATAGAGCTGTGACTTCTAAAGATCCAGAAAGATAAAAAGTAAATCCGTGCTGTAATTTAAATCCAGGTTATAAACTTGGACTCCACCTGGGGTTTAGTTTAGGTATAAATTATCATATCTCAGCTCAAGGAACTTTCTCCAGAGACTTTTATTCGCACTTCATTGACATTTCAGTAAACAGTATTTAGGAAGTGGATATGAAATTCTACTGACTTGGCCTTTGTGGCAGGCAGATTTACTAAAGGGAAAAAACATCTTTAAATGATGAATATGGTATAAGGAAAGTTATTTTGAGATTGCAGAATTTTATATAAATATTTATTTGGACAAATTTAAATATCACATTATAATTGTCATTCAGGAACATTATGCCACTGATTTGAGCAGTAAGATGTTACACAAATAGAATAATGAACATGGGCACACTTAAATGTAGTGAGTAATTATATGATAGGAAATTGTCTTTGTGGTAAATACAGAATGATTAGACAATTAGAACATATCTGTGTGCATAACCTGAAAGTGTCCTTTATAAAAAACAATCCATACCTAATCACAATTAAAACAATACCTTCAGATCTATAAATACTTTGTTTTGAACTTCTTATGCTTATATTCTGGCTATCTTTCTTTATCAATTGTTTTCCTGTGAGCTCAAAAGAATTGGTATTATAGCCATCATTTAAGACTAGAGCTAAATTCTTTCTCAAGGCAACTAAGTAAATCAATATGGAGCACACACTGGAAGAAAAATCCTGTTATTTTTCTGCTATGATAACCATGGCACTCAGATACTAAATTACTTTACATATTTCTCATCTTGCTTACAAAAACACTCTGAAGTAATCAAAACATATCATATGATCCCCTTTTAGTAGATGAAGAAACAGGTCTACAAATTGAAGAGCCTGCTCAAATACGTGTTCATTGTAAGCAAAAGGAGATCATGAAATCTGACTTCTAGTTTGTGTACTTTTTACTACAGCACACTTGCTTTTCTTATATGTTCTGCTATAAGACAAAAATTTCCAAATATACTGAATTCTATTTCATCCAACAGTAATCTACTGTTATTATAATCTTGACCATACCACATGTTTTTGAGTTGTGTTGGTATGTATAAAATAACTCATTCATGTTTATATATCTAAAAATTCAGACATTGGGGCACCTGAGCGGCTCAGTTGGTTAACCATCATACTCTTGATTTCGGCTCTGGTTCTGATCTTGCAGTTCATGTTTGAGCCACAGGTAGGGCTCCATGATGATAGTGCAGAGCCTCCTTGGGATTATCTCTCTGCCCCTCCCCAACTCGTGCTCTCCCTCTCTTTCTCTCTCTCTTTCTCAAAATAAGTAAATAAACTTTAAAAAGAAGTATTACACCACTGAAAAATTTTTCAAAATCCAGACATTATTTTTGGAGTGAGATTGGCTGATTTAGGTGCTGTATAATTATCATTTTTTAATGAGTCAGATTGGTATATGGGCAAACACAGTACACAGCAGGCACTCCAAAAACAACTTAGTATAAGACTGTTTAGAGTATAGGACTGTTCTCATTCAAGAGTCCTGAAAAAATACACTGAAACAAAACACTAACACATAGTGTTAATACACTCCAGTATACAGAACTCTCCCAATGAAAAACTGTGCATGATTTGCTGCTTTCATTTGACACTAACTCATAAATAAAAGATAAGAGGGTAATGAATTATAGTTTGTAAACACTAGAGCCAAATAATAACTGTTGATTGCTAATAAACTGCAGTGAAAACTGATCCATACCAAGCAGAAGTGATACTGCAGCAATAAACATTTAGGAGAGAACTGTACATTAATAACAATTCTTGGCCTGTCCCTTGAATATTAATTCTAATGTGCATAGTTTTGTTTAAAATAAATTTATAAAACTCTTTGAGTAGAGCTTCAAAAACCTGTCAGAAACTCACTTTTGCTCCATTTCTCAGTTGCTTTCCTATTCCTGATATTTTTCAATTACCTTTCATTCAGAAGTTATTTTATGAAAAGAAATAACATGTTAAATGCTACCATCTAATATTACAGTGTCACCTCTTCTTCCAGCCATGGTAGAGAAAGTGGTACTGAGTTTTCCCTCCTTGTGTAAATAATAAAAAGTTGCACAAATCATACAAAGCGTATATTTTTAGCATTGGACAATATGCAGTTCAAGACCATGAGTTTTGGGGAAGAACAAAATGAGCCTTCTACATTTCCTTGAATTTCTTCCTAAATCTTTTCCTAAAAGCAACAGGAGGAGGTAGAGTCCCAAAACACAGTATATCACCGAACTGAGAAGACAAGTACTGGAGTTAAGTGCTGCTAAGCTAGCTGGATTTCATTGGCCAGGGTACTGGAAAACAGATCTGTGAATACAGTACTACTGAAGTGTGTGGGATGGCTCACTATTGGTCTCTGGCCTGTGTGTAAATAAACAGATCTTCCCTATAGGAAATGCTAAAGGAAGTCCATCATACAGAAGGAAAAGTATTATACATGGAGATGTGGATCTATAAGAAGATCTATATTTATATGGGTAAATACAGACTATTTTTTCTCTTCACTTAGTTTCTTTAAAAGAAAAATGAGTATTTAAAGCAAAAATAATCAAGCTGCTTTTTGAGGATTATGAGGTATATAATTAAAGCATTTGGCCACAGCACAAGGGATGATGGTAAAAACTGATATTGTTTGATGGTAATTATATTTTACATCAAGATGTTCATTATCAATCTTAAATATGTATTAATAAGTTAAAGGACATGTATTATGGTCTCTGAATCAGTCATTAACAACCTACAAAGAATCAAAGAACTGGCTAAAAAGCTAGTTAGGAAGCAAAATGAATTACTAAAAGATATTTAACTGACCAAGCCAATGCAGGAGAAGAAAAGCAGAAAAATAAATAAAACCAATAAAAATTATGAGGCAAATGTTTAAATCTAACCATGTGAATAATTACGTAAAATGTGAATGAATTAAAAGCATTCCCATTAAAAGCTAATGATTGTCAAATTAGACAAATCAGTATCACTCAAATACTTTCTGTCTTAACAAGATAATACCTTAAAAGTAGAAACACTGATAGATTAAAACTAAAGGATGCAAAAAATATACCATGAGGGTAGCAAGTAGAATCAGAAAGAGTAGCCTCCAAAACAAGGATTATTACAAAAGTAAAATCTTTCATAATGATAAATAGTTCAATTCATCAGGAAGACATAACAATTATAGATATATATGCACCCAAAAACAAAGATTTTATATGTGTATGTATGCGTATGTCCGTATATGCATGCATGTTATGTGTATATGTAATATGCATATAAAATAGAAAAAAAACAAAATAGCCAGATTAAAATGAGAAATAACAATGCCTCAGCAATAGAGATTTTATCTTTTTCAGTATTTACAAAAAAAAAAAAACTAGTCCCTCCAAAAATCACTAAATACATAATTTTGATAATTGACGTATATAGAATACATGAAATATTCACCAGAATAGATGGCATACTGGTCAATAAAACTCAACACCTTACAAAAATTGAATCTTATAGAGTATATTTCCTTACCACAACATAATTAAATTGTAAATGAATAAAGACAAGAAATCAGGCAAGACTCTGTATTTGGAAATAAAGCAACATAATTCCAAATATCTATGAGTCAAATAAGAAATCATAAAGAAAATTAAAAATATTAAACTGAACAACAGTAAACACACACACACAGAACATTTGGTAGGGTGCCTCTGAAGCAGTCATTTAGAGTGAGCAACAGGAAATCTTATATATTGCTATTGGGGGTATAAAATTATAAACTACTTTGAATAACTGTTTGGCACTTTATGGAGTTAGACACTCACTGAGTATATGGCCCAGCAATTCCACAACTAGCTCTTTACCCAAGAGAAATAAAAATATATGTTCACAAAAAAGAATTATATAAGAATGTACATCGCAGCTTTATTCATAATAACCCCAAACTGTAAACAATCCAAATGTACATCTTCAAGATGATGGATAAACAACTTTTGGTATATTCATATAATGTTTATTTAAAATGGAGAAAAATGGGGGCGCCTGGGAGGCTCTTTCGGTTAAGCGGCTGACTTCGGCTAGGGTCATGATCTCGCGGTCCCTGAGTTTGAACCCCGCGTCGGGCTCTGTGCTGACAGCTCAGAGCCTGGAGCCTGTTTCAGATTCTGTGTCTCCCTCTCTCTGACCCTCCCCTGTTCATGCTGTGTCTCTCTCTGTCTCGAAAATAAATAAATGTTAAAAAAAATTAAAATAAATAAAATGGAGAAAAATGATATTATATAACAACAAGTATGCATTCTAAAAACATTATGCTGAAGGAAATAATTCACTCATAAAAGAATACAGAACATATGATTCCATTTATATAACATTCCAGAACAGGAAAAAATTATTCTATTCTATGGTGATAGGAATTAGAATGGAGTTGCCTCTGATGATGGGGACTGACTAGAAAATGATTCAGTGAACTTGATTGGGGGTTTGGGCATACAGGTGTATATATTTGTTAAAATCCCTTAAATTATGGCCTACGGCCTTTGTATCTCACTGGATGTAATTGTTTTGTTTCAATTTAAATAAACACATGAAGAAATAATGACAAAGGAGAGATTTGTGTGGAAGCTATTTTAAATATAGCTTGCCAAATTTGTCATTTGCTCTAGATCGCATTTTCTGAAGGTTATTGTTTTAGCTATATCTTTTAGTAACAGTATTGGCTTTTATATAGACTGGTTTCACTTCAGGCACTTATTCAGAGAAGGTAATTTTTATTTCTCTCCTTATTAGAGGTGTTGAAGCACACCACACATTTTAGATGAGATATGTAGGTCATGCTGTGGTAAAAACCTCAACCAAAATTTTCAGTGGTTTAATGAAAGGAAATTTGTTTTGTTGTTTTGATATTTATTTATTTTGAGAGAGAGAGCACTAGCCGGGGAGGTACAGAAAGAGAGAGAGACAGGTAATCCTGCACTGTCAAAGCAGAGCCTGACTTTAATTCAACCTTCATCGTAATTACTCCATAAGAACCAATGGGGCTATAAGAGCACCAAACCTAGGAATCCTCTGACAGGACTGTGGTAGAGCTGCAAAGTAAGGCAGAATGTAGCCTAAATCTTTTTTCTACGATTTACAAAGACATTTCTATGTGGAGAAGCTTTTTATTATTTGTCAAGTTATTTTCTTTTAAAATTTTATACCTATATTTTTATTTATTCAGACTATACTTTAAAATGCCTTTACCCAACATACATTGCTAAGTCCTGAATACCGGACGTTTGAATATAAGACTTCTACTGTACTCTGCAGGTAATTCATATGCTTTATGATATCCTACAAGGCACTGAATCGTATGACTCCTGTCTCCTCCATTCCAAACCCATCTCCCAACACACGATTACTGTACGTCAGCAGTGCTTTTGCATATCATGAAAAATTCCTCTCTGAGGCTTCAATTTATTTTTTTTTCTCAGCCTAAAAGTTTCTCCACTAATGCCTATCCCCCCAATTTCATACTTGTCTCTTTATCTTTTTACCTTGTTAATGTAAGGCACGTTGTTCTGTCCCTCAACCAGTATGTTTTCTTAAAAGCATCACCTATGTCCATGAGGACAGAAATCAGGTTGGAATTACTTTCACTGGCACAGAAACAGGATACATAAGCTCTTGAATGAATAGGTGTAGGCAAACAAAAGAAAGATCTGTGAGGTAATGAGGTACAAATAATCAACTCAAGAATTTATCTCAATAACAATATAACTCTACAATTGTATAATAATGATTTAGAATTTTCAATAATATCTCATTAGGTCCATCATACTTTATTTTTATAGTATCTTTCTGAAGTAGGTAAATTAGCATAATTTTCTCCATTTTACATGTCAATAAAGTAAAGCCCTTAGAACTTTGGTGAATTACCCTAAATCTTAGAAGTAAACATTTATAAAGTGTGACAGACTGCAACCTAAAAACAAAATCCATTTCTTTTTTATTCCCCTCTGCCCCCCTTGGCCCAAATCTGACTTCACTTCCCAGCCTCTTTCGCATTGGGTGTGCCCCTGCGTCAGATCTAGAAAACAGAATGCAGGAGAAAGTGAAATAATTCCAGGCATAACCCATTATGTTCTCTCATGCGCTATCTTCCACCATTTTTTCCTTAGCCAGCTTGATACAAGCGCAGGGAACTTGGAAACCATGGGATAGCTTTGATATAACTACACTATAGAAGATTGGATCTTCTCTATTCTTAGAGAAGTACCTACCAGTTAAGAGAATGCATTTCATAATTTATATGACAAGAAATATAGTTCTATTATGTTTAAGCCAAGTTACCCTTACATGTAGACTTGAGCATGTAGCCCATCTTCTGAAGTTCCTTTCAGTAGGTGGTTATTGCCTGACTCTGGCATCTGAATGTGTACCCACTCCTAAGGCAAACACACACACTTATATGTAATGAAGCTGTGGCAGTTACCAAATGCACTGCACTTTACAGACTTTTAGTACAGAGATTGTCTTTGACCAAGAGGTCCAGTTGTTGTGCTTTAAAATCCATTGCTTGATTTGCTATGAGAACACAGCATAGAGTCAACAACTGAGTACAGCAGATATTCTAAAAACAAACAAACAAACAAAAAAAAAACAACAAAACTAAACAAACAAAACTCCTATAAGATTTAGGACTCCTTTCTTGACAGAATTAATAAGCTCAATAGCTCTTAGACTAGATGGTGGTCCAGGACATTTGCCTTACTCTGCTAAGCCTTTCACCTTTATCCAGGACAAGGCTAACATCACAGGTTGATGTCTCTTTTTAGCTTTTTTGATTCCTCTCAATTTCCTTTCATATAGATATATCCCCTAATAAAAATCATTGCATGTTTAATCCCATCTTGACCTTTTCTCAGAGGGCATGGACTAAAAAAGAGCTTCATTCAAGGCTAGAGCCATTGACCCTCATTGATTACACAATTAGTAGTAGATCCATTTCTTAATCCTATTCTATATCAGTTCATATTTTTATCTTTACAAATTTTTTTCAGTCATCTTAGTCTACTTTGGCATCAGGATTTTTCTTTTCCTCTTACAAAAGTGATCCAGATTAATTGTTCTATATATAGTCTAAATTGTTAGCATCCAGTGGTCAGATAGATGCTCAGCTGCACAAAATAGCCTGAATTCTGAAATAAATTTGATACCAAATATTTTGTAAAAGATATTTGCAGATATTTTTATTATTTGAAATGATCAAATACTTAATAACATTCATTTTAGAAACAGTTCAAGAAAAAGTGTTATATCTCTTGTCATGTTGATGGCCACACTCTGCATTCCAAGGTGGATGGCAAGGTTTCATCTAGGCATGCTCCCACAAGAAATCAAAACAAAAATAGAAAAATTATCCCAGAGAAATAGTGTGTGTGTGTGTGTGTGTGTGTGTGTGTGTGTGCTCATCAGGTTAAAAGTGTTTCTGAAGATGCCGTTATAACCGTGATCGGTATTCTGAATTTCCTTAGGATCCCAAGAAGGATCCCATTTTCAAGACAAACCTATATTTTTCTTTCTAATATCATGTGTTAGAACATTAGAAGCTACAGCTAAAAGGATAATTACCAACAAACATCAAACTCTTAAATCTGCAATATTTCTTAATTGCTAAGTAAGTAGGGATAAAATGTGAGATAGGAAAATCCTCCAATTTAAGGATGTAGGTTTAATTTTCCAGATTTAAGACATAAGAGCTTAAATGCTAACAAAAAAAAAGTTTAAACGGATTTGGGAAGGGGCGCCTGGGTAGCTCAGTCAGTAAGCATCCAACTTCGGCTCAGGTCATAATCTCACAGTTTGTGAGTTTGAGCCCCGCGACGGGCTCTGTGCTGACAGCTCAGAGCCTGGAGCCTACTTCAGATTCTGTGTCTCATTCTCTCTCTGCTCCTTCCCCACTTGTGCTCTCTCTCTCTCTCTCTCTCTCTCAAAATAAATAAAAGTGTAATAAATAAATAAACAGATATGGGAAGACTGTCTATGAATGAAGGCAAAATGTTCTAAAATTTATCTAGTCTTGCTATGCTCTCAAAACAGGCTTGCATAGATTTCAAATATAGTATTTTACCCACAGAGATTTAAAAATAAATCACATGACGGATGAATCACTGAGTTCTACTCCTGAAGCCAAGACTACACTATATGTTAACTAACTTGAATTTAAATTAAAAAAAAAAAAAAAAAAGGTAATGGGGAAAAAAATCACATGACAACCTATATATCTGTCTCCATGTTTATAATGAATTGTTTTTATGTAATATGTTTCCATTTTTCCACTCATACTGAAAACAAAAGAGAAGTTTGTAGAAAAAATCCTGAAATTTTTATCGTAAAGGGAGAACTTCAGGGAGGAAGAGCTGATTACATAGTAAAAAAAGATTTTCATAAGAATTGGAATATCTTATTCCTTGAGATTAGTTCCAGTGAGATGGAACTTTTGATGTGGGTCTCTTGGTGTGGAAGAAATAGGAAAGTTCATATTTAGTAACATCTATAAGATAACAGAAATGGCCTGGAGATGAAAGTATCAGATTGTTTCCAGATATCTTTTCTCAGCATATTCCCTTTTTCCTCCCTTTAATTGTCCTTGGGATGAACAATTTGAGATGGCTTAGACTAACCCAGATAGAAGTTGAAGAAATCCATATATTTTAGCAGTAAGACATATTAGGAAGTTATCTGGAACAATGAAAGTTATATGCCTCTTGCTGTGACCTCATCTACCAGTGTTGTTTGAAAGCTTTTCTTAGTTGGATCCTGAGAAAGAATAGGCCAGAAGAGTCACAGGAACAACATGAGTTGAAACCAAGACTGATTAAAAAGAATAAGAGTTGGAAAATAAATAATAAAGTTTTAATACCATGGTAAGCTGAGTAACCAGTAGTTCTATTTTTAGAAATCAATTTAAAGGATGTACTCAAAGATCATGCAAAAGCATACTTGTTTTTGTGTTTTATACAATAATACCCAAACATTTAAGTAATATATATACCAAATAATAGAGAGATGACTAACAAATTTTCATTCATCCAGAGAACTGAAATTTAGGAAATCATTAAAAATGAAGTTTTAAAAGAATTAGAATGACATTAGGAAAATGATCATAATACAGTATTAACTGATAAAAAGCAGGTTAAACATTATAACTCAAATTTTAAAAAAGAAAAAAACAAAGATACATAAGTTATATCCATTTTTCTATCACACAAAAATACAGTCATACAAATGTAAACGTTTGCATTAAATCTGCTATATATTTAAGGGTGCTAATAGGGTAATAAGATTAAAGGTGTTTATTACCTTCTATATACTTTCTTGGATTTTCTGAATTGTATGCAATAAATATGTAAAGCCTTATAATAAGAACAAAACATAATGGTAATAAGAAAAATAGTACTCAGCTAAAAATTATTTGAAAAAGAAATCAAGATGAGACAAATTCTAAGGGGATTCTATATCCTCCCTGTGGAAAGAAGGATGTACTAGGATGATCAATAAGGAAGAAAAGTAATGAATCCTTTATATTTCTCAGTAATTTATTGCAACCACTTTTGTAATCTACAGAGTTTAAAAAAAATCATCATTAGTAAAGGCAATTGGGACATTTCTGCTATCACAGTGAATGACTAACCGTATAAAGTAAACATTTATAATCTTAGTGTATACCCATTCTGATCCAGATGTGTATCAAAAACTGTTTATAGAAATGTATTTTAGATATAGATTCATTGTTCATGTTGCTATGGTAACTATAATCCCAATGTGCCTTCCTAAACCAAGGTCTATTTGATTTTTGTCATTCTTGTCTAACAGAGCTCCAAACTCTGAGAAAATTTAAAAGACATTTGAGGAAGGGGAATTGGTTTTAAAATCTAGATCCTTTATTACCACGCCTAGAGCCTAATATTTCTGCACTATGACACATGCAAAACCTCAATGTTTATTTGATTAAACACTAATGTGTTTTAATATTTATATGGTATTTTAATATTTCGTAAGAAATCTCAACAAGTTCACACTCCAGTATTTGTACCACTGTCATTGATCTTTAGCTCTTGATCTCTCCCTTTCTCTTCCCCACCTCCATGCCCTCCCCATCACACACACATACATCATATACACACATGTGTTTTGCAAACTTGCCAGTATTTGTGTTTGTCAAGATATATTTTATGTTTGTGGTTTGGAACTCCTCCTATACTTTCCTTATACTACTTTATACTTTTTTATATAAGCAGTGCCCCATTGGCTCCTGGCCTTGATTACCAACAGGTAGGCAAGAAAGAAAGCCAGGAGGTAACACATTTCTTCCCCATATACCATTTCTTCTACTTCCTGCTCACATCAAAAGATCTCTGATTAACAAACATTAGGGCTGTTTTGTAGAGTGAAAATAAATATAGTTAAATTCACATATTTCAGAGGAAAAAATGAGACTCAACAAGTCAGAATGGATTTTTCCCCATATATATGCCTCACATTCTACTTGCCAAATTTGCTAATATATAAACCTAACCATATTGTTCTTAAATTTTTGACAACGTACAACTGCTTCTCAGATAAATCCTATATTTTATAAACTATCTATTGATGATTTTTCTCCCACTACATTTGCAATCTTCTCTAAACTCCAGAAAGTACTTTTTTTTACATTCTTTTCAAGATTTTACTTGTGGATCATCCTACCTGGAACCATTTCATCCACACCAAGTTCCTTGCTCTTACTTCCCTCCTTTTACCTGGCTGTCTCTTACTCTTCATGCCCCAACAAGATGTGGCTACACATCTGTGAAAACTACCATAAATTATTTGTCATTGATAAGGTATCAGTGGGTGGTCTTCTCATGTACTCTCAAAGACTCTGAGTATCATCCTTTGTTGTATTTATATCAGTTTACTGAAATTAACTCTTACATATTTTCCTGTTCTACCCAATAATTTCCCAGATCATTTGTCTATTTGCTTTAATTATCTGGCTTCCATTCTCTCTGGTCTGTATCATAGGAAATGTATTTCCCAGGTTCCCTTACTAACAATTTTCTGAGAGGCACTGAATGGAAAAATTAAAAAAAAATAAAAATAATAATAATAAATAAATTTAAAAAAACAGAGATTAAAACCAGAAAATTTTCCCTCTCTCTCCTTCCTCAAGTGACCAAATGTCATGACAGTCTTTGCATCTCCTGTGTCTCCATCTCCCTTGAAATCACCTCTATTTCCTGCTGGAATGTGTTTAACTTGGTTTCCTAGGGGGTAGCTCTCCTGTTTTCACTAAGGAGTAGCTTTCACAGGAGTAGCTCCTGTTTTCACTAAGTCAGGTTGCTTCATCAATCCCTGTTTAGCTTCTCATCTCTTTCTTTTTATGCCATAAAAGTCCTTCTATTGGAAATTCCTAGCATAGTATGTCTTTTACTGATCAGATCTTTTTTATATTGTTGAATCAAACTGTGCTCTATAAAGCAAAAGCATAAACTTCTGAATAAAAATATGGATATTTAAATTAAAAGGGATATTTAGTTGATTTGATTTTTAAATGATAATAGTATATGTCAAGGTACTGCATTTTCATTTAAAAATATTCAGTCTCAAAAATAATGTCTTGATTTAATAAGCATCTGATCCTTTATTTCTTTAATATTTTACTACTATCCAGTAAGAAAATTCAAAGTTACTTTCTTTCCTTTTTCTAGAAAAAACAATTGCCATTCATTATTCCTCATTGGCTTTGCACACCAATTTGAGCATTGGTAGCTCCTTCAGGTGCAACTATACATCCTTGAATTAAGCAATAAAGTAAAATATTGGCAAACTTTATTTTTTATATCTGAAAAACAAAGTGGCCTAAAATTTTTACTTTTTTGCTTAATTGACAAAAATGGCCCAGAGCAAGCAAAGAAAGTTTAATTACTTTTGGTTTTAATTTTCTCCATTTTGTTTTTCTATTAAAAATGGAGGATTCAAGCAGGGAGACACTACAGATAGCAATGTTTCTGCCAGAATTAATAAAGTGGAGCAAGATACCAACCCAAACAAGGCTCTTGCATATAATAGAATCTATGAACAGAGGCCATGGCAAAAACTTTTCAAAAGAAATATGTCCCCTTTGGAGATAACTTTTTATTTGGCATTTTTTAAGGTTGGACATGATTTTATTTTATTTAAAAAAATCACATTGTACTTCCTGAAAAATATATATGAATGTGTAAGAGATGGAAACATCTTCCAAATACCCTCATCCTCTATAGTATAGAGTGGATATGTTGACTACTCACAAGCCTTGGCAAATTGGTCACGTGCAATGCAGAGCTTTTAATGTGAAAAAGAATCTGATAGAACTGCAATTCACCTATTGCCAGGAAGCACACAGCTGATGCTAGGTCAAAGAATATAGGTCGAATTTTCTACTATCAAGTGGCAAGATCCTCTATTATCTCTATAATGAATATCCAAGCTGATTGGCATTTAAAAAGTAATATTTATTTTTGAGACAGAAAGAGAGAGAGTGTGTGAGCTGGGGAGGGTCAGAGAGAGGGGGAGACTCAGAATCCAAAACAGGCTACAGGCTCTGAGGTGTCAGTATAGAGCCCGACATAAGGCGTCAACTGTGAGGTCATGATCTGAGCCAAAGTGGGACGCTCAACTGACTGAGCCACCCAGGTGCCCCTATTTTTTAATTTTTTTTAATGTTTATCTATTTTTAAGAGCCAAGCTGATGGACATTTATAATACATATTGTTTGCCCAGCCTAACAAAAAGATTTGCATAATTTTTTGTGATCAAGGGAAAATAATGTTTTTTTTCGAAAATTTACAGGTGTCAAAATTTAAATAAATGAATAAAATACACCAACAGCAACAACTAATCTCTTGCTTTGCTTTCTTTAATTCAGTATGGGTTGAATTATCATAAAGAAAAAAAAAGAATTATATTGTACGTATTAAAAATTTCCCATATGTTAACTGAATCTTTAAATATATATCAATAGTTTAAATTTGCCACACTCTATAACTGAGATAGTTACATTTAATACCAAGATCCATTTCATTATTTCAGGCATTTCTGTAACGTAGGCCAAATGCTCAAAGACATTTGGCATAAAGTCAAAGTCAGATCAATTCTAAGCAATGTGACATTTCCCCCCAATAGTCAGCAATCGAATTTAACTGGGAGGACCTAAAATTGCCACTTCCATTCTTCTTGTTTATCCTTCTCTATCAGACATAAGGTACATAATCTAGCATGCAGATCATAAATGTGACCTTCATGAAACTTCCATCCAGGAGATCAGATCATGACAAATTTTGGAAGCAACTCTCAGTCTAGTTTCTGTAGAGAGGTGTATTTCATCTCATCTCATGTCACTAGGAGTTTAACAAGAGAAACTGCTAAGGACTTATTGAACTCATGCTCTCTCTTATTCAAATAGGCCCAACAGTGTCTAGGAAAGACATAATTACATGATTAGCTATTGAAAACACAAAAGCCATCGCTTTAATTAGCATGCAAGCTTTCTTCTGACAGAATAAATGTAGAAATCAAAGATGATTGAGCAGGTGATTATTTCCATTTTTCTGGGTACATAAATGAAGGGGTAAAAGGTTATTTTTAAAAAGCTTTTTAGTAAGAAAAAAAATATTTTTAAAGCAATAAACTATACCCCTAAAAAGGTAGAAGGTTTAGCCTCACATAAAATAATAGTCTTTTAATCAAGATAGTTACTTTTTAGTAATCTGTCACTGTTTCTTTTAGCTTATAGAGAACATCTAAGGCATTTCAGTGATAAAAATGCAATTTCACTTTCCAATCAAAAAAGTTAATATTTATCTTTCTCATCTCATTAATTTCTTTTTGGCAAAAGTACATATACAATTACAGTAAAAATCACTGCATCTTGTATTCCTAGAAGATTCTTCTTTACAATTTTAAATTCTAATAGATACATTAGTTTCCACTGTTCCTCTCTTACTGGAGATTAGACATATAGACTATATTTGAGGTGGTAGAGATAGTTTAATTGGTTTATTCAATAATAGGATGTATTGATTTAATTGATTTATTCTATAAGGCCCAAATATCTATTGTAAGTCTACAAGTTGGTTTCTGTGCTATTCTCTTTACAGTGTAAGGCCAGATATCTTGTTTTCCATGGTGAAGATATAAACCTCAGTAATAATCACTACTGACCATCATTAATGAGAAATACAAGAGATTTTCATTCTTTTCTTCAATTGCAATAATGTTTCAGGAAATGAATATTTTTTCTTTTTTTCTTTCTGGCAAATAGAATTTTCCTTTTGGGACATGAATGTGTTACTGGCCAACACATCTACTGCTGACCTTTAATTAGTGATCTCATAAATCCTAGCACTTGACTGACCTTCTAACCCACTAAAATAACAAGATAGTATATGTCTGATTTATTTCCTATTAAACAGTATCAGTAAATGGCCAAGATATATAACTCTACATAAAATCCAACTAAGACTTCAAACAACTATAAAACAAAGTGATGACATTTACAGATAAAAATATGTAAGTACTAAAGCATCTTACATAGTTTGATAAATTAAATGTTCACAGTTTAAATTAATACCTCAACCTTTCTTTTTCTTCCATGCAATCCTAAATTGTTTATTTTGCTATGCATTTTGATTTATTTGACTATATTAAAACCCCTGAAAAAAGGATGTATTATTACTCAAAGTGTTTACTGAAAAACAGATATATTAAATCATAATATAAATTATGTATTTGCTCTATATAATTTAGTTTGACATATTAACATTTTGCTTTTTCTTAAATGTGTAAAATTATTCACATATATTGCATTTAATTTTCAAGTACTCAGTAATAATCTGATCAAGGTATGTAACACACACACACACACACATACACACACACAAACTAAAATAAGACCAAAGATTTCATAGTCTTATTTCTCAAAGGTTAGGGTTTCTCCCAAATAATGTTGGTACAATCCTCCCCGACCCCCTTCCCAGTCTTTTGTGAAATACACAGGGACACATAGAATTGAAGTAAATAAATATGCTTTTTTAAGAAATAATACCAAAAATCTGTAAGAGAAGATTATCTACAATTAAGTTAAAGAATAACAGGCTCTTATGGATAGCAAATTACACTTGCTTTTTTTTTCTTCCCCTCTCCTTTTTTTTTTAAGGATTTAAATTTTACCTGTCAGTTTTCATTAGTGTTTCCTCCTCAGATTAAAAGATAGTGTTGAAGGCAGATGAGTGCTAAAGGTAGAAGACAGTAGAAGCAAAGTCTTGAATATAGAGGCCAATGGGATGACAGTCAAGTTCTTACCAGTTTCAGGCCTTGAAAGAAGCTCTGGTCATCTACGTTGAGTGAACAGATTAGCTTTATGGGAGCTCTGTTTCTCTGTGCCTGGTCCAAGTCAGAGATAAGCAACCCCAAACAAGAAGTCCCTTGTATGTGTGTTTTGAATACTATGAAAAGGCCCCAAAACTTCTCTTGGCCTTCTCTTGGTAGATCACAGAAATAGAAATTTCCTTTTTGGATCAGAAAGAACTGTTCTGTTCTGGAATAAAAATTACCTCCAGATAAGGGTGCCACATAGGTCTCATTAACACAGCAGCATGACTGAATATAATATAGACTTGATTAGTTTGAGGAATAATGAGACCCACAGATGAAAACTTTTATGGACTACAAGAAGCCTGGATGCACAGGGGTTCTGTACAGTTAAAACTGAACAGAAAGTCTGTCTATTTGCAGTTAGTATCTAAAATACTACACAGGAAAATGGAGATCAAGACTAAATACAACTACTTGCAATCACACTCACTGTGATTAAACTGCTCTTTAAGTCGACCAAGAGGGCCAAACTTCAACACTGGAGAAAAAATTCTTCAATCTGAGAATTTCTCAAGTGATAAATGTCCACGTCAAAATTGCTAAGTCCCATTAACTTTCATATATTCTATTTTTAGCAGAAATTTCCACATCATATTCTTAAGGAGAAATGAGATATAATTAGGTACTTCAATTTTCATTTTTCACTGACATACAAAATGTAAAAATTAAGACCCTCTATCACTGGTTAAGTTTCTCCAAGGATTTTCTTAATCTGGCTCTGCTCCTCAGGATACATGGAAGTCTTACACTCTGAGGTTCTAACGGCCTTGAGTCATTCAGAACTAACTCCACTGTGCCCAGTTCTCTCCTATTGGGGTCTTCCCAGTAAACTGCTTTACCTAACACTTAAAAATATTTATTTGTAAACTGTCCAAACAAGGTCTAGTTTGGAGGCATTTTTATCAGCCTAAACCTTTCTCAGTACAAGTGGTCACAACCATTTTATCATTTGTTGACTTCTACTTCAACATTGAATACACATACTGGGTAAAAAGCCAAAGTCTGTTCTGCTTTCTGTTGTAGTTTTTGTAGTTTGTGGTATAAAGGACAGCATAGGTGTATTTTCCAAATGTCTCAATCTTAACTGTACCTGCAGCTATCACGAGTCGGTACCTCCTCACATTCTACCATGTCAATATTGCTCATCCCTTTGTTTATGCGCAATTTTAGGTCTTCCCATTTTTTTTCAAGCCTATAAGGTAGAATTTAAAAAGTGCTTAAATCATAAAATTAATAAAACCCTAAGAAGTTGATCCAAAGAAAAGGAAAGAACAAATAATAAATGCACAAATTCAATTCAATTTTAATCCTAAGAGGCTACAGTGTCCAAGCAGACCCTGAGGATAACCAATTTCTAGTTATCAAGATTTGTCTTCCCTTCTTAGGCAGGCCTTCAAAATGCATTATGCAGGGGGAGTGGGGCAGGGAATCTATGTGCACAGACTTGTTCCATATTCTCTCCATATAAGAGAGAATGATCAAGATGGAAAAGCGTTCTTCTTTGGGGCAGGCTGTAAAATAAATTATACATAGTCTACAACAATTATAATTAGAAGTTAAAGAACAACATGAAGAACTGCATCAGGTAATAGATCTTAAGAACCATAATGCAAAATAAAAGTGTATCTACACTGAGTTAATAATGATACAAACAGGCACATACATATTTATCAAGGACTGACAGAAAACAGAAAAGAAAAATTAGGATGTTCTAGAGTGGGGAAATAAGGACTATTTTGCTCCTTACATGCCCTCTGTTTTTGTTATTTTATTTTAATTTAATTCAGAATTAAAGAAAAAAAAAGTAGTAAAGACAAAATCATATGTTGAGGAAATTAAATATTTCCCTCATCTAATTGTCATGGGAATACTTACTATATTAGACTCTTGGAAGACTAAATTCCAAATAATCAGTTGAGTGCTGAAAATGGGAAATTAATTTCCTTGTACCCAAATACAAACATTCAACTGTCATACAACATTTAAGCTTTCTGCTTGGCCTTCATTGTTCCTGGGATAATTTGACAATACTCTACCTCTGATCTTTTAAAATTAAAATTGATTTTCCCTCTCAGTCTCCTTGCACCACTGCACCTTATCATTTAGTTTACTTCAAAGGAAAAAAAAAAAAGAGTATCTAAACATAAACAGGAGAAAAGTTGCTTCTACAGCTCATCTTAATATATCTATACTCAATCTATTTTTTTTAACTTCCACCTACACTTACTTCAGGCAAAATGATATATACTAATTTGGGCAATAACATTGTCCAGCTGTGGTCCCCTTGAAAAAAAATGACCAATAATGCTCAATACATAGACAGTTATGATTGTCACTTCCTTGTATATACTTAATCCAGAACAGATGGAGTCAAACAACATTCTAATGTAAACATTTTGGGGCGACTGGGTGGCTCAGTTGATTAAGCATCCAACTTCAGCTCAGGTCATGATCTCGTGATTCATGGGTTCGAACCCTGCATCAGGCTCTGTGCTGACAGCTCAGAGCCTGAAGCCTGCTTCAGAATCTGTGTCCCCCTCTCTCTCTGCCCCTCCCCGACTCACACTCAGTCTCCATCTCTCAAAGATGAATAAACGTTAAATTTTTTTTTAAAGAAAACACTTTCCATAAAAGATTTAAAAATTCTGTAATGGATGTCTCCCCTATGGAGGATATCATTTATAAGGTTATCCACTTGTTTTAATAAATATATTATTTTGGCCGCTAAAATTAAGTTATTTCAGTCCATTTATACTTCACTAATAAATGAGAATACTTATGGACTAAAAGCTTTACAATCACTCCATCAACTAAGACATCAACCAAGCCAAACAATTAAGAAAACAAAGGATACAAATAAGTAAATGTTCTAACTTGAAATAAGTTGCAATTATATGAAACAACACAATGAATATATTCTAAAAGCAGTTAAAGTAGATAAAAAATATTAGCTCAATGATTAGAGTTATTAATATGTTACATACTCTAAGAATACTAACTTATGCTAAATTATGATTACCAAATTATGAAATATATAAACATTTATCACTATTCTCATAATTTGTGAGACACTTTGCTAGGTGAAAGGAAAAAAAAGATTCATAAGGAGAGTTGCTCCCTAACTGCAGAGCTGAGAAAACAGAGACAATAAAATATGATTCCCACATAATTCTGTTTGTATGGGGAAGGAGATTCTCTGGAAATAATGATGTCTAATTTTAAAACTTAGTAAAGAAATAAACTTTATAAACTTTATAAACCCTTTATAAAGGAATACATTTTCTGTGTAGACAGGTGAGAGAATGTGCTGTAGACATTCTAGGCAGAGCGAACAACAGCCTACACAAAATCACTGAGATAAAGACAAGTTTGAGTTAATTAAAGATGACCCTTATAATATAGTATCTCTGGATAATATAGTATCTCAGTTTTCACACTTCCAACTTTTTAAACCCCCACTTTAATGAATAAACATCATAAAATTTCTTCTAACACCCACAGTAGTACTGAAAACACCTAAATATTAGAAACACTTGTAGCTTGAGATTTCCATTAAAATTTTAGAATCCCATTTACAAAATACAGCAAATTACTGAACTTAAGGAGCAATCATTGAAAAAAATAACCATTTAATTTTTCCCTGGGATTTACCATACAAATATTTCTATAACCATTGGTGCCTATTAAATGGTAATGATAAATTTCAAGACATGTGACCCTACTCTTTTAAAAAAATTAATCTTTATTTATTTTTGAGACAGAGAGAGACAGAGCATGAGCGGAGGAGGGGAGAGAGAGAGAGGGAGACACAGAATCCAAAGCAAGCCCCAGGCTCTGAGCTATCAGCACAGAGCCTGATGCAGGGCTTGAACTCACGAGCTGTGAGATCATGACCTGAGTTGAAGTTGGACACCCAACCGACTGAGCCACCCAGGTGCCCCTTTGACCCCTACTTTTGAAAGTAACTGAAAGCACTGGGGGTCAGGAAACAATGCCTATCCTTGTTATAGAAAGATTTACCCCTAAACTAAGAAATCCATCCAAACGTTACTGAATAGTTACACAAATTTTAACCTGTGTTATGTATGTATAAAAATACTTTAAGATCACTTTTATTAAATGTTAATAATTTATAAAGATTCCTTTTTATACATGATACATTAGTATATCTCTATATTTTTCATTTTTGATAAAGGTTGATACTTTTATAATTATGAATGAGATATTCTGGAATTAATGACTCTGCTCACAAAACATTAGAATTTTCCTCACAAGAGCTTGATCTGAGATTTTTATCTTACAGTAGCAAATTAGGTGGCAAGTTGGTATCTACTGTTTATCTGTAATGCTGAATCATATATATAAGTTAGAGACCAAGCAAATCATGAAAGTCTTTTTATGCAATGTTAAAAAAGGTTTGAACCCTATCCTGAAAATGATGAGGAAAGCATTTTGTTTTTAACATAGATAATAATCTTTTTGGACTGAGGGAAGATTTTATTCATACTGGTTAAAGTATAGCAGCACTGTCAAAAATTTTAGGTGGATATAATTTATGGATGTACATGAATAGGAAATAAATGCTTGTAATTTTAATTATATAATGAAATGTACAAAAGTTCACAAAGCAACTTTATAAGACATGGTGGGATCGATTAATGCAAAAATTGATATTCTGGCAATACAATCAAGAGTGGAAAATATTGTATCATTGACTTCCCTGTCTCCAACATGGTGGAATAAGTAACAAAAATTAGGAAATTGAAGGGATGTTAAATATTTTCCTCAAAGACATAGTTCTCCACTATAAAAAATGAATTAAGGCAGACTTGTATGATGGATTTTTAGCATTATCTGTGTCAGTTTAATAGCATAGACACAGTGGAATAGCAGAGTACTAAAGAGGAAGGAAAGCAAAACAAAAATGATACTCAAAGATAATCAGGTAAGAAAGGTGCACCTGGGAGTCAGGGAGTTGCTTCTATTCTTTCTCCTGCTTATACATTACAGCTAAAAACAATTTATCAAATACATGAATATGCCTAACCCATGACTAATTTGCTATCTTCTCTATACTTGAAATAAACATGTATATGTATATTTATATGTATATGTATATTCTATCATGGGCTGTTCTTTTTATATGCACCATTAATCATGTCTCAACAATTTTCAAAAGACTGGCATCATATGAACTATAATATATTATGTGCAGTTAATCTACACATAAATAGACCCCCCCAAAAAGTTTCCATGTGTAGCAAATTAAGATAGCTCTAAATAATCGCGATGTAAAAAAAGTTAAAAGAAACTTCACACAAACTTTTACAATATTTTAATCATATGATAATGAAAGAATACCTACATAAATATGTCAAATGTATCTAAATCAGGCTTATTGGGTATTTTGAACTTTATATCCATACATTAAAAAAAGGACAGACTGAAAATAAATTGCCAAAATATTCATCTCAAAAATAAAAAGGAAAAAAAATCAGAATAAACTTAAAAAAAGTAGAAGAAAACAATGAAGAACAGAAATGTATGAAATAGAAAAAAAAACATAGATGGAAAGAACTGACAAAGCTACAGACTGATTCATTAAAAATATTTACAAAGTTGATAAAATCTTCTAAAGCTGACCAAAGAAAAGAAAAAAAAAAAAAGAATACAGGCAGAAATAATCAATATCCAGGATAAAAGGAGACATAGTTATTGAGACATTAAGAAGAGCACAAATCTAAATTATGAATATGGGCATCCAAAGAAATTTGAAAACGTAGGTGAAATAAATTCCCAGAAAAATCACAACACACCAACTTAAGAATAATTGGAATAAGTATTACAAAAGGAATTAAAATCAAGTCACATAAGACTATACAACATTCAGAGGAATTTAAAAATACATATAGATGGAGTTATATAAGATGGTTCATGGCTTGAAAGATTCAATATTACAAAAATGTGTATTTATCCCAAATTTATCTTTATATTCAATAAAACATAATCAAAATCCTAAGAAATAATTTTATGAAACTAGACAATAGGTTGTTTTTTTAATGTTTATTTGTCTTGAGAGAGACAGAGAGCATGAGCAGGAGAAGGGCAGAGATAGAGGAGAGAGAGAATGCCAAGGAGGCTCTGCATTATCAGTGCAGAGCCCAACACAGGGCTTGATCTCAAGAAGAGTGAGATAATGACCTCAGTCGAAATCAAGAGTTTGTGGCTTAACAAAGCCACACCTAGACAATAGAGTCTATAATCCACATGGAAATGGAAAGATAGGAGGCTTGCTCTAGTGATAATAGTATCTTACTATAAAGTTACTGTAGTTAAAAGTGTGGTATTGGTTCAAAAATAAGCCAGATAATGAGGGGTGCCTGGGTGGCTCAGTCGGTTGAACATCCAACTTCAGCTCAGGTCATGATCTCACTGTGAGTGAATTTGAGCCCTGCGTCTGGCTCTGTGCTGACAGCTCAGAGCCTGGAGCCTGCTTTGGATTCTGTGTCTCCCTCTCTCTCTCTCTACCCTCCTCCGCTCATGCTCTGTCTCTCTCTGCCTCAAAAATAAATAAACATTAATATTTTTTTGAAAAAAATAAACCAGATAATGAAAAAATACACAGCCTGAAAATAAAGCTTTACATACATGGACATTTTATTTAGAAGTTGGCCCTGCAGAGCAGTAGGGATATGGGGGAACAAATGCTGAACCAAATGCATATCCACCTTAAAAAATAAGAAAGAGGGGGAGCCTGGGTGGCTCAGTCAGTTAAGTTGAGCATCAGACTCTTGATTTCAGCTCAGGTCATGATCTCATGTTTCGCAAGTTTGAGCCCCACATCAGGCTCTGCGCTGATAGCACTCAGCCTGCTCGGTCTCCCTCTCTCTGCCTCTTTCCTAGTTGCTCTCTATTTTTCTCTCTCTCTCTCAAAATAAATAAACTTTTTTTTAAAAAAAAGAAAGAAATGTCATATCTATGTCATCACACATGAAATTAATTGCAAATTGTGGTAGATGTAAACATAAGAGGCAAAATAAAATATGGCTTCTAGGCCATCACATAAAATATCTTCATGACTTTGGTGTTTTAGCAACAATTTCTTAAACAAAAAGCAAAATAACTAAAGATAAAGGAGAAAAATAATACACTGAGCTACAATAAAATTCAGATATTCTGTGCTTCAAAAGACAACAATAAAAGTGAAAGGGGAAATATATTTACACTTATAACCATAAAAGAATTTTTAACTATAAGTAATCCATAAGAAAAGAAAAGATATTCTATATAAGAAATAGAACAAGAATATTCACAAATACATCATAAAAGTAGATATCCAGAGAGCCAATAAATTAAAATGGGTCTAATCTTACTATGTTGGAAAACTGTAAATTAAAATCACATTAAAATACAACTACTTGCCCATAGGAATGTTTAAATTAAAAAAAAATAATATTCTGATTACTCAATGGGTGGAGTAGTAAGAAAACTCCTACACAACTGTTTCAACCGTTTTGGAAAACTAGTTGACATTATTGGCTGAAACAAACATATGCATACCCTATGACTCAGTAATCCTCCCCAAGCAGAAATGTGGGCATGTTGCTAACTAGGAGACAAAATCAACCACAATCAAGACAGAACTGAAGCAAATCATAATTACTTATTAGAAACACATTACAATAGTAATCTTGAGTCAGAAATACTTGGATTTGAATTTGATACTGCTACTTTTCAGTCACATGACCTAGGGTCACTTATTCATTTTTTCCTATTACAGTTTCAGTATATACAAGAGAAACAATGTTCCACTCATTTTACAGGCTTCCTGTAAAGATTAAATGAGATCAAGAATATAAAGTGCAGGGGCACGTGGGTGGCTCAGTCAGTTAAGCAACACACTGTTGATTTCAGCTCAACCATGATCTCGCAGTTCCTGAGACTGAGCTGTCATCACAGATCCTGCTTGGTATTCTCTTTCTCCTTCCCTCTGCCCCTCCCCTACTGGCTCACTCACACTCTTTCTTTCTCTTCCAAAATAAATAAACATTAAAAAAAAAGAATATAAGGTACATGATACCGGATACTTACTCAAGTTCTCGAATATGTTAGTTACTTTTTTATTGGCAAAAAGCTATGGATTTTACGTACTTTTGATTTCCTAAATGGAATAGATTTCTCCTCATTCAAGACCATAGTAATTCACCAGTTTTTTTTTAAGTTTTTTTTGTGTACTTAACCATACAAGAGAGAAAACTGAAGTAAAGATGTTTGTTCTTACCTCACTCTACTTTATAATACAGCTATGGTATCTGTTGAAATGTAATTCTTCACATTTATTTTGATATAATGTTCTCTGCCCCAGGGCACACATCTAAATTATATTTAAATGCATAAGTTTCTAGGAATGATACATATTACAAAATATATCATAACCTGGGAATTTTGCACATATACAAATACTATTACAGGATTCTATATATGTTTAAACGTGTTCAAGCACAGTACATGAACAGTTAACAACATATGGAAAATGCATTTCCATTAAGCTGAGGAGGATAGATTTAAGCTTAATTTACATATTTCCATGCATCCTGAATCATTTGTATTTTCCTGAAGTAGTGTATTTTTTCAACTCAGCTGTTTAACATTTCATGCTTATTTACTCCACAATAACTTTCAAAGAAAGCACAGACTAAATTTGAAGAAATGTGGCCAACATTTATCAAGATATACATTATTTTCCATTTTTTGGTGTAGTCAGCTATCCTGAAAGTAATTTGCAGCTGGAAAAACTTTTTATAGGCAAACAATTTCTCTCCTTTTAATTGACTGTCAATAAAACTTCCAGTGTCAGCATGTATTACAGAAATAAGGGGTTTCATTCAAGCAGTCCACAAGTCATAGAGTCAGGGGTTTAGTACTATTTAAACACATGTTGCATGGAGGTTAAAGAACACCCTACTAACGAATGAGTGGGTCAACCAGGCAATTAGAGAAGAAATTAAAAAATATATGGAAACAAGCAAAAATGAAAATACAACAATCCAAA
>NW_024412469.1:3456098-3473735 GCF_014898765.1 Herpailurus yagouaroundi
GTATTGAGGAGGGCACCTTTTGGGATGAGCACTGGGTGTTGTATGGAAACCAATTTGACAATAAATTTCATATATAAATAAAAAAAAATAAATAAACACATGTCAGCAGGCAGTAAGCTCTGTCTCTGTACAGCTCATATCTGAATTAGGCGGTGAACTGCAATCTTTAAAAAATCACTTTGAAAAAGCATCTTAACTGATTTTTATACACACTAAAATTTTAGAATCCAGTCCCTAACCTTTTGTTTGGGAGTGTTAGATTAATTAAACAAAGACACCATTAAACTGAGTTGGCTCTAATGCTATAGCAGCCTACGTAAGCAAGCAAAATTTAAGCCTATAAATGCCTCAAGATTATGAAATTCAACTGCTGAGGACAACCAATCACAAACAGCCGACTAGGTTTTAAGCTGTAGCCTATCAAATAATTTCCTTTCTTTGTTTGGGCACTTTATATAAATTGTTCACCTGGTTCCTATCAGTGGACTGCATCTGACCATTTCTGGTTTGATCTTCCCAATTAGATCAAATATATTTTCTAAAATAAATTCTTAAAATATTTAATATGCCATGGTTTAACTTTTAAGAGGAGATTTAGAATTTCTTCATAAGTTCTCAAGAATCCAAAAGCCAAAACCAATACTCTGGCTGCCTGAGAGATGTTTCTGATTAATTCTGATGATTCTGGTTTTGGTTCAGGTCATAATCTCACAGTTTGTGAGTTCAAGCTCCACGTCAGGCTGTGCACTGATGGTGTGGAGCCTGTGTGGGTTCTCTCTCTCTCTATCCCTCTCTTCCTCTCTCTGCCCCCCCTCCCTCTCTCTCTCTTTATATAAATAAATAAATAATCCTAAAAAATTAAAAATACAAAAATAAAAATGAGAGCTCTTCCAAAATAAATAAAAATAAAAACAAAATAAAATAAAATAAAATAAAATAAAATAAAATAAAATAAAATGAGATATATGCTGATAAGTGACATAGAAGCTCATGGTCAGAGCAATAAACCATTCTACTCAAATAGAAAGTTTAGCAAAGTGAATACTAGGATCATTTGTACAAAGTGACATGGTTATTTTATGGTACTAACTGCTGTGGGAAATAAGGCAAAAGAAAAAATTAAATTTCCTTACAACTTATAGCCCATTGACAGATGTCCTTGAAACAGGCAGAGAGCCTTTCTCTAGGAGCTCAGATGCCTCATTGGTGACACTTTGCTAAGGCAAAAGGGAATCTTCACGTAACATTATTCAAAACCCCAGGATCCTGTAACTCTACTTTAACATATAAAAATTCCTTTTGAAACTTCCTTTATCTCTACCTGTCCTCCACCTCAAACTACATGTTGGCAATCATACTCCAAGCTTATGACCTCCTGATATACATCTGAAGGGTCTCATGACTGAGTTTTTCCTAAATAGTAGTAAGTGATCTTTTCCTAACAGCAGCTAGTCCCTTAAGGTCCTGGAAACCTTGTTTCCAAAAAAGTTAGAGATTTATGCTATCTTTAACCCCCTCCCAACCTAAAGGTATATAATCAGTCACTCTTCACATCCCCATTGCAGCTCTTTCTGCTCATGGGTCCTGTCCCCAAACTTTAACAAAACCACCTTTTTGCACCAAAGACGTTTCAAGAATTCTTTCTCAGCTGGGCTGTAGGCTCTGAACCCCAATATTTTCCACATCACTAACTATTCCTATTGTATGGCATTGCAACCATCACCAACTTGTGTTGCTTTGAGACTTATTTTCACTAAAAGCAGTCTTCTATTTCAAATAATATTGCATACTAAGAAAAAGTCAATAACCTCTGAGCTAGATCTTTGTTATTTCATTTCAAATACTGTTTGCTGTTTGACTAGTATACTCATGAGATAAAAGTGAAGTACAAGTTTTAGCCAAAACCCATAATATGTGGGAGGGTGTATGGTGTGGGTGTTGGAAAGGAACTCTTAAGAAACATTTCTGAAGGGAAATATCTGGATGTGATAAAAATGGAACCCATTTAACCAGATGGAAAACAGGTAAGTTTAGCTGTGGTAAGCGCTTGAAAGGACACTTGCTGGTTGTGTTGCCAGGCAACCTGGAAAGCTTCATATTTCACTATCAAATAATACTAGATTTTGCAGAGTAAGTGTAAGAAAACAAAGAATCTGAATTTTAAGTGCCTGAGCAACAAGAAAGAAAAAAGCCAAGGGAAACCCATCATACCTGTTGGTGTAATTCCCTGCCCTCCCCACTCACTAAGGGGAAAAAAAAGAAAAGAAAAGAAAAGAAAAGAAAAGAAAAGAAAAGAAAAGAAAAGAAAAGAAAAGAAAAAAGAAAACAACTTTCATTGGATCATAAATGCCTTAAAGTAAGCTGAGAGTTTTGAATTCTGAAACTTGAGATCCTCAGATGTTTGAAGCAGCTAGAGTGAGCAAAGCAACAGCAAAATGCTTGTGGAGCAGGGGTTCCTCCAGCTATGGAACTTTCCTCCACTAAGCATGTTCCTTGACACTTAGAACCTGAAAACTTAGCTCCTGTGCAAAACAACATTTGATAAGGAAGAAGGAGGGACTTAGGTGCATAACTTTCTGTCAATGGAAGACAGGGTATATGTGGCAGAGAACAACACCCTTAGTCATTACTTTGATTATTTTTTGTTTAAAGTTTATTTTTGAGAGAGAGAGAGACAGAGAGACAGAGAGAGAGAGAGAGAGAGAGAGAGAGAGAGAGAGAATCGGAAGCGGCTCCAGGCTCTGAGCTATGGGCACAGAGCCCCATACTGGTCTCCAACTCAGGGACCAAGAGATCATCACCTGAGTTGAAGTCGGACACTTAACCAACTAAGTCACCCAGGCATCCCCTACTCACTATTTTTAAAAAGTGAACTAAATTAACAACAATTTCTTCATGTTAAAAACAGGCCTCTCAAAACTCTTTCTCCACAACCTCACAAAATAGGCAAAAATCCAGAAAAACAATAAACTTTGGGGTTTGAGTTTTATATTAAAGAAACATGTGCACCTTTTTTTAGAACAATATATTATCATAAAATAACACGTGGATAATTGTTACTTTAGGCAAGGAGTATATTTAATTACTATTTTTTATTATCTCCTGGCTGATATCCTCCTATATATTATTGAAAAAAAAAAAACAGTTACCACCTGCATATGAAGAATCACAATTGCTAAATATTTATGCCTCCTGGGAACTGGAAGGGAGATATTTGATTTTATTCAAGAACAAACATTAGTTTCATGAATTGAATGCAATTTGCTGAGGGCATTTTAGTACCAAATAAATATATATTTACTATGTTTAATCTTTCCTTGACACAACATATTCATCTAACTACTGTTCATCTCTTTTGCTAATCTACAATTCTTAAGATTTCCCTGTCCTAATAACAATCTGGCTTTTGCCTTCACTTGAAACTGCTCTTGTTAAAGTATTTGACATTCCAAAGCAAACTTTGAAGGGCTGTTTTCAGTTAGACTCATTTACTTGAGGCACTTGACACCCTTGACTGCCCTCTCCTTTAAATTTTCTTCTTCAACTTCAGAGAAAACTTATCTCTTACTTTTCCTTACATCTGTTCTGTGATCTCTGTATTTTCCTTCTCTGTTCATCCCTCAACTCCTGTTATTTCTTGCAAGGGATGGGCAATGGCCTTTTCTTTTGCAACCATCTCAAATGAACTCCCAGTCCATGTGCTCCCAAAGGGTTGACTTTAGGAGTAAGAAGGTGACCCATGATGAGTCCACCAGAGCCCTGAATCTCCTTAGTCATAATCAAGGGTCATTCATAGATGAACCAATGATCCAGGACCGTGAATGTGAAACAGGATCAGAAAATTATCTGAATGTTGGTTCCTCTGGACATAAGCCAGGAAGAATCTTCTTGCTGTATGTCACCAGGAGAAAAGAGCTAACATGGAAACAGCCAGCAAGGGGAAAAGTCTGGCTGGAGGATTGGGGTTGGCGGGTGGGAGGGGGTAGTCATTTTTTTGAGGTTGATATAAAAGCCCTTGAATCCAGCTGTGCCTGAAAGCCATGCCAGGCTTTTGCTTACCAATAGTTTCTATTCTTCTCTTCCTTCCTTCCACCCTCTGTCTCCTTCTCCCCATTTCTTTTCTCTCAATCTCAAAAATCAAAGTAGTCTAACAAATATGCCTATGTTTGACTCTTGGCCATT
Source organism: Herpailurus yagouaroundi (assembly GCF_014898765.1). Classification (NCBI taxonomy): domain Eukaryota; kingdom Metazoa; phylum Chordata; class Mammalia; order Carnivora; family Felidae; genus Herpailurus; species Herpailurus yagouaroundi. The sequence goes on from NW_024412469.1 coordinate 3,460,281, forward strand.
TGCTTCTCAAGTTCTATTTTGTTTATTTAAATATTCTCTGTAATTCCCAGAGATTAAACTGATGTCTAACACAGATAACTCAACTTTTCTATTTCATATAGATATACCTTTAGATATATTACTGCCTACCAAACATCTCTAGCCATATCTCTCCCAGGTCTCAAAGTAATATAAGTTTGATGGTCTTATCTACCCTGTTTCCTCGCCAGAAATACTATCTTAAGCACTGAAATTCCTAACCAGTGCATTTTTTTTCTAGTACTCATTTAGAAGGAAGAAATCAAATTAGCATTCAAAAATTCCTTGATAACCATAGAAATAAATTAGAAAATCGATTTCAAGATACTCCAGTAAAAATTATGGTGGAACTAATATTATTAGTTATATTAATATTTATTCTGTTTTACAATGTGGCAGTCACTGTTTTAGATGCTTTTCATGTGCTACATCCTAAGTGCACACAAATCCTATTGATTTTGCATCGCTTATTAAAAATATTCAAGATTAACTAGTAAGCATACTTTTCCTTTGCCAGAAAACTGTTGGATTATTAGATTGATCTCAGAAGTGTGATGACAACTATTATTCTTAATTATTTTGTTTTCATTCTTCTTTGATATATCTTTGATATTTTGTTGCAATATTAATGGTTTTAGATTTTATACCATCTATATTTTAAGCAAGTTACCCAAAGAATTTCAATCCTATCCATCATTTTACTGCATTTTGTATTGATACTTGGTGGGTAGGAATTCTTATGGAAATTACATATAATACATAAACATTATGTCACTGTTTTCTGTAATTTCTGGGTATCCGAACCTCTCTCTGACATTCATCATCAAAAATCATATAGACCTGGATTTTCTGCCTTTCTCTCTGCAGTCTATATTCCTGCCTTTACCTACAGAGGATAAAAGCCTTCCCTTCCTGATACTTATACTTTAATCAAAGAATGATTACTGATTATCAAGATATTGTCAACAACAATATAACGTGATCCACTTGCCCCTTTGAAAAGGTGAATCTTAATAAATTACAAATAAATAACAAAAATCAAGACACCTGGGTGGCTCAGTCAGTTAAGCATCCGACTTCAGTTCAGGTCATGATCTCACAGTTCGTGAGTTTGAGCCCTGTGTTGGGCTCTGTGCTGACAGCTCAGAGCCTGGAGCCTGCTTCAGATTCTGTATCTCCCTCTCTGTCTGCCCCTCCCTCACTCATACTCTGTCTCTCTCTCTCTCTCTCAAAAATAAGTAAAACATTAAAAATTTTTTGCTTCCCTTCCCTTATGTTCATCTGTTCTGTGTCTTAAAGTCCTCAACAGGGAGGGGGACAAAACATAAGAGACTCTTAAATATGGAGAACAAACAGAGGGTTACTGGAGGGGTTGTGGGAGGAGAGGATGGGCTAAATGGGTAAGGGGCATTAAAGAATCTACCCCTGAAATCATTATTGCTCTATATGCTAACTAATTTGGATGTAAATTAAAAAAATAAACTTAAAAAAATAAAGCTAATTGGAAAAAAAATTTTAATAATTAACAAAAATACAACTGTCATAAGTCACAGTGATGTTTCACAAATTAAATGGAAGATGTATCATCAATAAAATTCATGTTTTTCCATATTAATTTGAGAAGAATAAATTATTCATAGTGAAATATGAAAGCAACATATGGGGAAATTGACAGAGCTGAATTTGTTAAACAAATTTTGTTCAAATAAAAGATTAAATCATAGATTAATCTGCTTAGAAATGTGAAGAGGATGCTTACTATTTACATAGGAAATTATAAAATTGAAGTACAGAAAAAGTCAATTACACAGAAACTTTTAAAGAGCTTGAAGACCCATTATATACCAAATATTGCTAGGTCAGTCATTTCTAACATTTTATATTATGAAAAATTTTTGTTACTCTGAAAAAACATACATAATGACAAGTGCATCAAACACAGCTTTATTGTTTAAAAAATTAAAATTTATGTGATCATATAAACAACATCTAAGTCAAGAAAAAGAACACTGTCTTATTCTTGAAACCCTCATGTGTCTCCTTGCAATCATCCCCCTCCCTTCACCCTATAAGAACACTATCTTAACTTAGTAATAATTCCTTTCTCTTCTTTTTGTTTTTCGACCTACGTATGCATCCCAAAGAATGAAGTTTAGATTTACCTGTTTTAAGTCTGATTTTACAACGTAAAAATAAGGGGGCACCTGGGTGGTTCAGGTAATGATCTCATGGTTCGTGGGTTCAAGCCCTGCAACGATTCTGTGCTGACAGCTCAGAGTCTGGAGCTTGCTTGCTTCAGATTTTGTCTCTTTCCCTTCTCTCTCTCTCTCTCTCTCTCTCTCTCTCTGCACCCCCCCCAAACTTGTGCTCTGTCTCTCTCTTTCACTCTCAAAAATAAACATTAAAAAATTTTAAAAGAAGCATTAAAAACAATTACATTGTATGTATTTCTATGTCTTACATCTTCATTTCAATTTATATTTGTAAGATAAAATTATGTTCTTGAGTGTTGTGGTACTTAAATTATTTTTATAGTTCTGTGATATAATATTTTAATGATAATACCACAATTTATGTATCCTGTTGATTAATGTATGGACTTTACCCCTAATTTCAAACAATTTTTAACAATGCTTTTATGAAAATTCCATACATACATCTGGGTACACATGGACATGAGTGTCTCTAGGGCATTTAAATAGACAGGATCACAGTTTATATCTATTCCAGTCTTACATAGATTAAGACCAAAGAGGGGCGCCCGGGTGGCTCAGTCAGTTAAGCGTCTAGCTTCAGGTCAAGTCATGATCTTGTGGTTCATGACTTCGAGCCCCGTGTTAGGCTCTGTGCTGACAGCTCAGAGCCTGGAGCCTGCTTCAGATTCTGTGTCGCTCTCTCTGTGTCGCCCCTCCTCAACTCACACTCTGTCTCTCTCTCTCTCTCTCTCTCTCAAATATAAATAAACATTAAAAAAAAAAGACCAAAGTGCTTTCCAAAGTGTTGGGACCACAGCATTATATAATTTAAGATAATTTGGCTTCATAAATAAAATTACTGTAAGTGTAGGGAAGATATTTTACAATACTGACTATAGTTTTCCTGCAGATATTTTACTACAACTTAATCTCAATTTGAGGAATAATGGATAGTTATCAGGAATATATAAACAAAGTTGGCCCATAATGGGACATGGTTTTAATGCCACAATAAATTAGAAAAGACCTGATGGTGTCATTCTTATGTCTTTGAAATATACTTTCCCCAGAAATTTCCTTCTAAAAAAGACGTAATAAATTATTTAAAACATTTAATTTTTTTTTCCTCTGAGGCATTTCCAAATGGGCTTAAATAGATAATTATTCAACTTTCAGAATAATTAACGTGATCAGCTCAATATGATTCCTGATCACTTAAAGTTTGCCAATTTAAGTACAATGCATAATGTTCCAGAAAGACGCAGGTTTTTTTTTTTTTCATTCAGGAGTTCATTTATATATTTATCATAAAGTTCCTTCATCTTACAGTGAAGTATCAATCAAAGATTGAGTCCAGGATATATTTTAATGTATAAAATTAAAGGTTCTCTGTTTTACATCTGTTTAACAATATTTCTACCTACCTAAGTGAAATGGAATGTTCAATAAATTAGTCTATTAAAATTCTTTTTAGACTGACAGATGATTTAATTTAATATCACATTTCAATCATTTTATATATACATATGTGTATATATAAAGAATTGAATTTTACCTTTATGAAAGAACTACAGATTATTCTCTTGAACATCTAATCTACTTAAATGAACTGGTACTTCTCAGTATTTTAAGTATGCTACAGTATCATCCCCTCTAGGCACCTTTTTGTGTGAAGTCTACACCTAGTCACTGTGTATAAAAGAAGGTATATTTCATGATACAGAATTTAATGACAGTAAAAAATAAGAAGTTCAAAATGATCCAACCTGTCTAGAAACCATTTCAGTCGGGGGCACTTATGGTGGTACCATGTCACTATCTTGCCAGAGGCACAAATGTCTGATACCAACTGCCACTTCATTGGGAAATAATATCCCTTTAAAAATGTTTCAATCAAGAACTTGCTGAATATTTAGGGAAAAACATCAGGATAAACTTCTCTAAGTACCAACCAATTTTCAGAATGACTCCAAATTTCTTAAAATTGTGTCTGCTTTTATTTAACATAATTTTCTTTCTATAAACCTTTCTTCTCTTATGTATAACTCCCCAAGAATTACATCTTTAGTCTTTTGCTTTTTAAATATAATATGTACTAATTCCCAATGAATCACTTATTTCTCTACTTTCAATGATTATACTTGCAGAAATAATTGGGAAATTACATATAATAAATAAGCTCCTTCTAAGGATCATGTTTGCCTTTTTGGACTTCTTGCTATATGTTCCATCAAACCCCTTAAAATCAGCATGTTGATTTTAGACTAGAACTTTGACCTCTTGCTAGGATGAAGTGGCAAAAAACCTTCTGTGTTGAACAACTAGACAGCAGACAAAATATATGTAACATTTTCAAACATTGGACAACAAGCAGCACAGGACTATGATCCCTGAGATAAGTGAACCAAAAAAAAGATGTACCAACCAATAAACAAGGGTTAGCTGTAACAGAATCAAGCCATCTTGCCAAGTTGCGGAGATAGAGATCACATTTTGGAGAAGTCAAGGAAACTGGATTTGGTAGGTCAGAATGAAAGGGAGGGGTGGGCTGCAGAGACAGACAAAACTGCAAAACTTCAGGCAATCCTCAAATTCTGTCACTGAGTATTGCTCCATACATTTCATGAGAGGAAACTACCAGAGGCCATGGAAAAAGCCAAAAGAAAGGAATAGAATTCCTGGAGCTCTCACAGGGCTGAGGATAACTTATGTCGCCACTTGCCAGCACAGAAAGACCTAATGATACATAGGGCACCAGGTAGAGTCCTCAGGTTATTGACTTAGTGGTGAAGCTAAATTAAGGTAAGTATAATATTTTCTCAAGACCTTCCTTACCAAGGCTTAAAAACAAATGACATAATATATTAACAGAGCATAAATTTGTATAATTGGATTGCTATAAAATGGAGGGCACAGGATAAGAACAAAATATTTGAATAGCTAATAGAGTTTTTCCAAGTTGCTAAGAAGTATATACACAGGTTAAAAAATAAATAAATAAAAGAGACTAAACAGTATAAAAAATAAAGCACCTGACTGGCTGAATCAGTGGAATGTGTGAACTCAAGAGAGTTCAGGGTTGTAAGTTTGAGCCCCATTCTGGGTGTGGAAATTACTTAAAAATAAAATCTTTAAAATAAATAAATAAGGTAGGCCAAGAAATAATATAATGAGAGTACTGAAGTCAGTGATAAAGAAAAAATATTAAAATAGAATGAGAAAAAAGAAACATTGAATATAGATTAAAGGAGGGACAAAGCAAGCAAGGGAGCAAGCAAGGAAAGAAAGAAAGGAGGCTCATCAGAAACTGCCCAAACCAGAAAGACAATGGAGAGACATCTTTATAGAAAGAAAAACAATCTGTCACCCTAGAAATTTTGACAATCTTTGTGGCCATGGATGAGGGAATTTCTTAGATTGGACAGTAAAAGCTCCAAACATTTAAAAAACTGATAAATTGGCCTCATCAAGAGAAGGAAGACTAAACTAAAAATGTTTAGTCTTCATAAGACACAAGGAATAAAAGATAAGTCTCTGACTGAATGAAATATTTATAATACACATGTGATAAAGGACATGAAAGTTGAATGTGTAAATAATCTTACAACTCATTAACATGAAACCAAGCAATTTAAATTGGGGTTTGATTTTATTACACATTTCACCCATAGAAGACAGATGAATGGAAAATAAATAAGACAGGATGCTCAACATCAAAAGTTGTTAGGAGAATGCAAACAAAATCACAATAAGATAGCACTACATGTTCAGTAGAATGGCAAAAATTGATAAGACTAATAATACTAAGTTTTCTTGAAGATAAGGAACAACTGGAACTCACTGTTAGAAATGGAAAATGCCACTGCCACTTTGGAAAATAGTTTTGACAGTTTCTCATAAAGATAAACATAGCTGTCCTAATGACCAAGCAATTCCTCTTTTAGGCATTTGCTCAACCAAAATGAAAACACAGGTTTACACAAAGAAGTATATTTGAATATTTAATGCAGCTTTGTAAATAATAGCCAAAACATGGGCATAAAAATAAAGTAAAACTATTTTCATAAAATAGAATACTACTCAGCAGTAAAGGGGAATATACATTCATGCAACAAAGAGATGAAATACAAAAGTAGTGGGGAACATTTTAGCCCACAGACATGGCAGAGACAAGGACATGGAGGGTGAGAGAATATGTGGCATGCATATATTGATGCATGTAAGTACCTGTTAGATAATTGGATAAGTTATGGTTTCTTTTCTTTTTGAATGATTTGGTTTGAACATTGAGTAAGAAGATACAGGCATCTTATGATATGATTCAGAGTTTGATTTTCTTGTAATGTTTATAAGGACTTTGACAGGTTAAGCAAAAATCTTACAGAGCTATTGTGATGATTAAGTAAGTCCTTAATTGGGAAGTCCTTAGAATAGTGTTTGGGACAGAGTAACCACTCCATAAATGCATGCTATCATAACTATTAAGTTGAACAGATTTGTCCTTTAGAAAGATCTCTCATCCCAGAATGTGCAGGATGTGTATAATTGGGTGCAATTACACACTGGAAAACATTTAGCAAGCTGTTTTCAGCTATTCACAATGGAAATATTGAAATCTGAACCATCTCCCGTCTTGTTTGTACACCTGGAATGTTCATTCTTTTCTGCTATAGTAAACTATCAGAATCCTATCAATTCTTCGAGACCCATGTGAAAGTTTGTATTTTTCAAAGCTCATCTACACCAACATATTCCAAACATAGTCTCTTCTTAGTAATATTACTTCATTTACTCGACACTTTTATTTTTGTGTGTATAATTCTATGTTATATAGTTAATTTTTTATTGATGTTCTTCCTCCAAAGACATAAATCAGTAAAGTAATGATTATGTTATATATGAACTATAATACAATGACAAGTAAATTACACTTTTTAAATAATTTTATTTGAAAAACTTAAATTTATCAAATAATTAGATTTTCAGTATCTAATAAAAAAATTGCCTTTTCACAAAGAGGAGCATCATCAAATTACTTAATGCAATGGAAAAGAAAGGGATAGGTGAGCTATGCATAACAATAAATCATTTGGACTAAAATAATGAATGATTTTGGTATATTTTCACTGATGTAGAGCACAGACTTCAACGGCCTGAAGTTTCCTTAAAGTTGATTTAGTCAAGTAAGCCATGTGTACTATCTATAACTGGTAGATAATTCTAGAAAAAGTAAGGAGTTCAAGATTTTGAATTTTTTAATTCCTGTTATTAAACAGCAATTCTGGCTCAAATATTTTTGTTGTGGTAAAATATACATACAATTTACCACTTTAACCACTTTTAAATGTAAAATGTAGTATTTACTGTATATTCACAATGTTGGGGAACCATCACCTCTATGTAGCTCCAAACATTTTTATCACCCTTAAAAGAAACCACCTATCCATTACTTTCTCATTATTTTGTCCCCAGCCCAGCCTCTGGCAACCACAAATTTGCTTTCTGTCTCTATGCATTTGTCGGGGTGGATATTTCATATAAATAGAATCATATAATATGTAATCTTTATGTCTGGCTTCTTTCACTTATAAAGTTTTCAAGCTTCATCTATGTTGTAGCATGCATCAGGACATCATTATTTCTATTGCTGAATAATATTCTTTGTCTATTATGTTACATTTCGTTTATCTGGTCATTTGTTGGTATACATTTGGATTGTTCTAATTTTTGGCTATTGTAAATTGTGCTATGAATATTTATATACAAATTTTTATTTGAATAATGGTTTTTAAGTTCTTTTGGACAGACACCTAGGAGTGAAATTGCTGGATTATATTCTATGTTTAATTTACTGATCATAAATCTTTTTTATTAAGATGTATTCTTTGCTGTGTTGATATTATGGCTTGTAAAGCAGACAGAGATTGTATGTATGTATGTATATATATATATAGAGAGAGAGAGAGAGAGAGAGAGGGAAAGAGATAAATGCATAAAAACTTCACATACAAATATATATGCCATGTATCATATATATGTATATGTGTATATATATATATACACACACATATATATATATATATATATATACAGACATATATTACATATGGCATGTCCGAAAAGTAGTCTATGTTAATAGCAAATGTTTTCCCAATATGTATTAGTTAACTATTAGTGCTAAAAATTAATCACTATATGCCAGATTTTAAGCACTAAGGATCTGAATAAATAAGGTGGCCTTCTATGTGGTTCTTGCCTTAAAAAAATTAAATTAAATAAAAACAGAAAAAAATACAGGAAATATAGAGAGAAATAAAGGATGAGTCAGATCTACAGTGGGATGAATAAAGAACTCTTCTGTGTTTAGACTTAAAAGACACAATCTATGTGGTCTTCAAATGTGAAGATACTTCTATGAGGAGAAGATCTATACAATTAGATCATTCTATTGCCAAGTTTCAAAAAAATCAAGACCTGGGGCAAGTGAAAGTTGGATTCCTTTGGAACCTAGACATAAGCTAGCAAATTATCTTTACTGAAATTAGATGCAAACTGGTGTTCCACCCAACCCCCTCTGAAGCCAGGAACTGGCCTTTCAGCATGCTGGTCTCCAATATGCAGTCATGCTTTGGTTAGGTCCCCACCCAGATGGAATCAGAGGCAGCAGTGGTTGAAAGATTGTTTTGAAACAAACAAGCCAGATTTCCTTGAGATCCAGGAAAGCTACACGAAAAGGTTTTCCAACTCATTGCAACTTTGGTTCTCTGCTGCTGTTCCCTATGAAACTGGGAGAGAATATGAGAGTAGATTATGTGGTATAGATCATTTTACAGGCTGGTGGAGTTGAAACCCATAGCAGATGGATTTTAAATAAGCCTTCCATCTCAATATAGAATCCCAATCTTCCAACCCAACTACATAATAGTACTCTTGGTGCAATCACTTGAAAAAAAAGTACTTACAGCTATATAATCAGCTGCAAAATAACTTGGTATAATTTATATGACTGGCTGCTTATGAACTAGCAAAATCTCTATTGAAATGGCCATTGTGTAACTATTTAAATATTTTGGTTTTACTACATTCTTCCCTCAAGTTGTTTAATAACTATCAAATAACAATGAAGAGCTGGGTGAAAATGGTGAAGAACTTCAAAGAGGTGGTCAGCTTCCCTGGTTTGGTTTATGAATACAAACTTTGATGTTGATATAAAACAAATAGGTAGCATCGACAAGCATTTTGTATACAGATAGATAGCACTGTTATTATCTGTTTATATTTTTTCTTTCTCTTGATAGAATGAAATCTCCTTAAGGAGGTTTATGTTTTATTCATTTTTTTTAGCCCAAACACCACAGAAGTCCAACCTACTGGTGATAGATAAATGATTAAGAGTGAGTGAACTAAGATACAATCTCTAGGTTTCTTAATGGTTTGTAGTAGTGACTTTCAAGTCATATGTCTAAATTCTTCTTTCCATTTTCTGACAAGATGGTTATTTATAATGGGTTCATTCATACCACAATGATATTAGTTTTTTTATCAGAATGATTCAGGAAATTATTTGATTATCTCTTATTGTGCCCTAAATTTCCTGTTTTGATTTTCATACTCTGGGTGTTTTGTTTTGCCTGTTTAATTTTTTTCCTCTAATTAATATCGCCCATTAAAAAATACATTATTCAGGGTTGCTTTTCCATTGAACAAAATGAATATCATGTGGAATGACTTTTGTATTTTGCAAAAACAAATATGCTTGAAACAATATCTAATTTCATATTATTTGCCATATTTAATTCAATTGTTTTTGTTGCTTTGCTCTATAAAACTACCTTCATATTAATGATGATGTTACTTTTCAACCACTAACCTTATAAATTAATAAGTGCCATTGCTAAACTCTGACGAAATGATGATTTTAATTTTGTCTCAATAATTATGTTCAAAGTAATTATGTATATGCATATGCTTTTTTGCAGGGAAGGAGGTAAAAGTAATAAAACATATCCAGAATGTTTCCTAACTAATGTATCTTGAAAAGATTAAAATGTAGTTGTCTATGCTCCTCTTTTTATTGTCTTTACTTAAGATGAAACTGTACTCATAAAAATTCTGCTATAAAACAATAAAATGTCTAAATTCATAACTTTTGTCAAAATAATAAAATTGTGGAATAAAGTCACAACATAACTAGAAACAAAACACCCATACACACAGACACACATTAAATAAATACCCATGCAATCATAATTTGAGCCAGGAGAGAATTTAAAAATAGAAGCAAAAAGTAGTTCTCTTATAAATTGTTGATCTCTTCATACATCTTGTCGCTATGTTAGTTGTTTTGCCTAGGAAGAAGGATCATTCTGACAGCTACAACTTGTTAGTGTTTCTTTATAAAATTGGACTAGAAATATTATAAGATATTCTTATGATCTCTTTGACATTTCAAGAGCATTATTTATACAATACTGAAAGAATGAGGACACAGCAAAATAGTCACAAGTCCTTCATTTACCAAAATCGGGCATCCTCAATTACTTCCACAGTGGCATCAAAGCCATTTTTCATTTGGCTCTGTATAGAGAGGTAAAATCAACTCATCTCACCATCAAGTGCCTGAAAATTCCCACTCAGAAGTAGAGGACTTAGCGAGACCAAGCAAGATGATATTCATTGTCAAAGAAGATAATATCTTAATAAGATAGTTATGACTTCAGAAATAAATATATGTATCCCTTATGTAATATGAAAATAATGCATTACACAAAATATAAATATATACTAATTGATATGTGTGTGTGTGCATACACACACACACACACACCAATGGTATATTTAGTATTACTTCTTATGTATATACATAAGCATATATATATATATATATACATATATATGCATATATATGTATGTGTATATATATATGGTTATGTATGTGTGCATATCAGTTAGGAAGGATTAGAAACAAGCATTCTATTTTAAATGCAGGTCCTAAAGATTATTCTAAAACATACTTCATTTACTATCTGAGTTTTGTCTTGGAGCAAAACTTCTGAAAGTTTGTTGCTTAAAGGAAACAGTATACTGTGCAATCCCACCTTAATGCTAGTTAATAAACAAGGTAGAGAGAGGAGAGGGAAGATGGCGGCGTAGGAGGATGCTGGCCTCACCGCGCGTCCTGCTGATCATTTAGATTCCACCTGCACCTGCCTAAATAACCCAGAAAACCGCCAGAGGATTAGCAGAACGGAGTCGCTGGAGCCAAGCACAGACGAGAGGCCCACGGAAGAGGGTAGGAAGGGCGGCTAGGCGGTGCGCGCTCCACGGACTGGCGGGAGGGAGCCGGGGCGGAGGGGAGGCTGGCCGGCCAAGCAGAGCCCCCGAGTCTGGCTTGCAAAAAGCGGAGGGGCCTGACGGACTGTGTTCCGACAGCAAGCGCGACTTAGCGTCTGGGAGGTCATAAGTTAACAGCTCTGCTCAGAAAGCAGGAAGGCTGGAGGACAAAGGGAAGGAGAGCTGCTGAGCCCCTGGACGACAGAGCTCAGTTTGGTGGGGAACAAAGGCGCTCGCCAGCGCCATCTCCCCCACCCATCCCCAGCCAAAATCCCAAAGAGAACCAGTTCCTGCCAGGGAACTTGCTCGCTCTGCGCAAACAACCAACTCTGCGCTTCTGCGGAGCCAAACCTCCGGCAGCGGCAGCGGATCTGACTCCCTCCTGCTGCCACAGGGCCCCTCCTGAAGTGGATCACCTAAGGAGAAGCAAGCTAAGCCTGCCCCTCCTGCCCCTGTGCACCTTGCCTACCCACCCCAGCTAAGACGCCAGATCCCCAAAATCACAAGCCTGGCAGTGTGCAAGTAGCCCAGACAGGCCACCCCACCCCACAGTGAATCCCGCCCCTAGGAGAGGGGAAGAGAAGGCACACACCAGTCTGACTGTGGCCTCAGCGGTGGGCTGGGGGCAGACATCAGGTCTGACTGCGGCTCCGCCCACCAACTCCAGTTATACACCACAGCACAGGGGAAGTGCCCTGCAGGTCCTCACCACGCCAGGGACTATCCAAAATGACCAAGCGGAAGAATTCCCCTCAGAAGAATCTCCAGGAAATAACAACAGCTAATGAGCTGATCAAAAAGGATTTAAATAATATAACAGAAAGTGAATTTATAATAATAGTCATAAAATTAATCGCTGGGCTTGAAAACAGTATAGCTGACAGCAGAGAATCTCTTGCTACAGAGATCAAGGGACTAAGGAACAGTCACGAGGAGATGAAAAACGCTTTAAATGAAATGCATAACAAAATGGAAACCACCACGGCTCGGATTGAAGAGGCAGAGGAGAGAATAGGTGAACTAGAAGATAAAGTTATGGAAAAAGAGGAAGCTGAGAAAAAGAGAGATAAAAAAATCCAGGAGTATGAGGGGAAAATTAGAGAACTAAGTGATACACTAAAAAGAAATAATATACGCATAATTGGTATCCCAGAGGAGGAAGAGAGAGGGAAAGGTGCTGAAGGGGTACTTGAAGAAATAATAGCTGAGAACTTCCCTGAACTGGGGAAGGAAAAAGGCATTCAAATCCAAGAGGCAGAGAGAACTCCCTTCAGACGGAACTTGAATCGATCTTCTACACGACATATCATAGTGAAACTGGCAAAATACAAGGATAAAGAAAAAATTCTGAAAGCAGCAAGGGGTAAACATGCCCTCACATATAAAGGGAGACCTATAAGACTCGTGACTGATCTCTCTTTTGAAACTTGGCAGGCCAGAAAGAATTGGCACGAGATTTTCAGTGTGCTAGACAGAAAACATATGCAGACGAGAATCCTTTATCCAGCAAGCCTGTCATTTAGAATAGAAGGAGAGATAAAGGTCTTCCCAAACAAACAAAAACTGAAGGACTTTGTCACCACTAAACCAGCCCTCCAAGAGATCCTAAGGGGGACCCTGTGAGACAAAGTACCAGAGACATCACTACAAGCATAAAACATACAGACATCACAATGACTCTAAACCCATATCTTTCTATAATAACACTGAATGTAAATGGATTAAATGCGCCAACCAAAAAACATAGGGTATCAGAATGGATAAAAAAACAAGACCCATCTATTTGCTGTCTACAAGAGACTCATTTTAGACCTGAGGACACCTTTAGATTGAGAGTGAGGGGATGGAGAACTATTTATCATGCTACTGGAAGCCAAAAGAAAGCTGGAGTAGCCATACTTATATCAGA
>NW_024412469.1:3488735-3597974 GCF_014898765.1 Herpailurus yagouaroundi
TTTGTGCCAATACCATGCTGTCTTGATGATGACAGCTTTGTAGTAGATTTCAGCTCAGGTCATGATCTCACAGTTCACGGGACTGAGCCAAGTGTCACTGGGCTGACAGCGTGGAGCCTGCTTGGGATTCCCTGCCTCCCTTTCTTTTTGCCCCTCCACCACAGGCTCATGTACGTGTGCTCATGTGTGCTCTCTCTCTCTCTTTCAAAATAAATAAATAAATAAATATGAAAAAACATTAGAAATAAAAGTAAATAAGTAAATGTAAAAGCTAGAAGTATATAGGAGAATATCTTCAAAATTTGGATTAGTCAAGTATTTCTCATACAGGATACATGATTTTCTTTTACCCTGATTATAAAAGTACTAACCATAAAAATACATGTTAAATTAAAATGTTAAATTGAAGTTCATCAACATTAAAAATGCCTGCCCAGGGGCGCCTGGGTGGCGCAGTCGGTTAAGCGTCCGACTTCAGCCAGGTCACGATCTGCGGTCCGTGAGTTCGAGCCCCGCATCAGGCTCTGGGCTGATGGCTCAGAGCCTGGAGCCTGTTTCCGATTCTGTGTCTCCCTCTCTCTCTGCCCCTCCCCCGTTCATGCTCTGTCTCTCTCTGTCCCCAAAAAAATAAATAAACGTTGAAAAAAAAAATTTAAAAATGCCTGCCCATCAAAATATATTAAGAAAGTAAATAAACTAGTGAACCTACAGAGTAGGACCAATTCTTATTATTCTTATTTATTCTTATATTTATTTATATATATTTATTCTTATATTTATTCTTATATTTGACGAAAGATTTATATACAGAGTATAGAGAGAGCTCTGAAAAACCAACAATACAAAGAGAAACATCCCCATTAAATATGGACAGAAGACTTGATAGATACTTCATAAAAGAAGATAAATGAGTGATCATCAATCCTCTGAAAAGGTACTTAATATCATTAGTCATTAGAGAGATATTAGTAAAACCAGAACGTGATATGATTTCAGTTTACTAGCATGCCTCAAATCAACAATATAGATAATTCCAAATGTTAGCAAGAACGTAGAGTAACTGGAATTCTTATAATATGTGAAGGATTACCTTGGCAGGACTATACATTTATACAATTATTTTGGGAAACTTGTATGTTTTATAAAGCCAAAGCTAAACCTTCCCTAAAACGCATCAGTCCCACTAACAGGTCTTTATCCCAAGTACATGAAAACATATGTTCAAAAGAAGACTTGTATGAGAATATTCATTACAATGGAAAACAACTGTCAAGCTACAGGAAAATAAACTAATTGTGATGTATTCATACAGGGGTATACCACCCAGCAATAAAAAGGAATGGGCCTATGTTAAACACAATTATTGAATGAAATTCAAAATCATTAATTTGAGCAAAAGAAACCATGTGCAAAAGAATGTATATTTAAGATTTCATGTACATGGATTTTAGGAACAGGCAAAACTATGAAATAGAAAGCAGAAAAGTTTGCTAATGGTGGATGCTGGACATATAGAATTGACTGGAAATTTGTACAAAGCAACTTTCTACAGAGTTGCAAATAATCTGTATTTTGCTTCAGGTGGTAATCCCAAAGGTATACACAATTCCCAAATTAACTGGATTTATATTATATCATATCAATAACACAACAGTTTATATAATTGAATTTTATTTTATACAATTTGTGTTAAAATAAAGATTAGACAACTACCTAAAAATGTAATTGATAAACAATCCATGATTTTCCATATTAGAGTATATTTAATGATATACTTCTTTGGTGATAGATCAAACAACTTGCCAAGAATTTTGCAAGTCTCAGAGATCATTTTAGGTAATAAATAGGGCCAAAATTGATTATTACAGTAGACATACAAAAAGGAATGTCAGATAAAATAATTTTCGTTTGGGACTTCTTCTTTGTAATGTAGTCCCTATTATTGTACAGTACACTTGACTTTTCCAAAGGGTTATTACCTTAAAACTTGAAAGAAATTGCTACAGTGGAATCAGAAGAATATGTGCTCAAGTGTTTTAGAATAATTTGTTTATTAAATGCATATTATTAGAGGGGCACCTGTATGACTCAGTCAGTTAAGCATCTGATTCTTGATTTCATCTCAGATCATAATTTCACAGTTCATGAGATCCAGACCCATACTGGGCTCTGTGCTGACAGCGTGGAGGCTGCTTGGGATTCTCTCTCTCCTTCTTTCTCTACCCCTCCCCTGCTCATGCTTTCTCTCTTCTCTCTCTCTCTCAATCTCTCTCTCTCTCTCTCTCGCACGCATGCTCTCAAAATAAATAAATAAATAGATAAATAAATAAATAAATAAACTTAAAAAAATGTATATTATTAGTAGCTACCATTTTCCAGAGCTCTTAACGAAAATTGCTCCGAGTCCACATTTTATCAGGCAACTGTCAGATTAGAACCTGTACCTTCAATTTTGTCAGCTATTCCAAATTTCACAAAACTGGACTTAATCTGTTCTCTTGTAGGAAATGCATCTAAGCTACTACCCATATCTTTGTGATATACTTCAAAATAACCTTGGCTTGAATTAAGCTTACCGGTAAATGGTAAGCATTTAGAAAGCTTATTTAAAACCAAACCAATACCAGGCTGTTTCTTATGAAACCGTAATCCCTCTTATATCATTAAACCTGTAGAATATTTATCTCTAAAACCTTTATCATAAGAATCAAGCATATGAGAAGCGAGTGTTATTAGCCATGTCTAAAACAATTGTTTATGACATTTTAATTGACTGGATTAAATGTTTTTTAATGCTCTTATCTAAAAATGCCTTTTATTCAATAAAGGTTTCCAAAAGGGCTACTTTGTTTAAATGTTTTAAATTGTTTTCATTTGCTCATTTTCATTTGCCACCTACATATGACACAAATGTCGTTAATTCTATTCAGGTTTATATATTCCATTAAGAAATATTTTTCACAGTGTTCTTTTTATAGGGTATGCACTTAATCCAATTATGTCTTAAATATTTTGAGAACTTACCTTGAAATTACCTTTATGAAGGCACAAAAGAATATCAGTCACCTGCTTTTTTAAGAGTTTAACAAAAAATATAATTTTAATATCTCAGTGCACTCTTTGTGCTCATGCAAATTAGATCTATAATGACTGATTTCTATGCAGGTTAATAAAACCTTGTATCATTTACTTCAAAAAATTTAGACTGTTTACAGATTAGTCCAATAGGATTTATTTTTATGCATTTTATTATAATTTCATTTAAATTTCTTATCTTAGGTACTTTATTTTATCATTTTATTATAATGTCATTATGATAGGAAATTAAAAAGTAGAAACCCTGAAGCAAATTCTAGCCCAAAATCACATTTCTAATTAGGACAGGATTCTGACAAACTCCAAATAAGTTTGGAAGTTCCAGTTCACCTAAATCTTTTGCTATTTAAAGCAAAATCAAATCCCAGCTATATTGTTGCAGATTCTCCTGTATTTCACTTATTTTAGCTTTTGTTCTTCACTCATGTTTTAAAATTTTCTAATTAATGTCCTTTTAACATTTTCCCTTAGACAGTTTTGAAATAGTCTTTTTTTCATTTAATTTCATTGTTGTTCCCTTTTCTTTGTTTATCCTATATTAACTTTCAGTATTATCTTTTTAGCTCCTCTGTTTTCCCATTACTGATTATTTTAAAGATTACCTCCTTAATATTTAAAATGCTGACAGCAATGACCAAATTTATTTTTTCTAATGTTTTAGTATTTATTTTTGAGAGAAAGAGGCAGAGCATGAGTGGGGAAGGGACAGTGAGAGAGGGAAACACAGAATCTAAAGCAGCTCCAGGCTCCAAGCTGTCAGCACAGAGCCGGATGTGGGGCTCAAACTCACGAGCTGTGAAATCATGACCTGAGCCAAAGTCGGACACTTAACTGACTGAGCCACCCAGGCTCCCCAGCAATGGCCACAGTTAAAAGTGCTCTTCCTTTTACCACTAAATTCCATTTTTATATCAATGATAATAATTGCTTTTATCAAATACTTATGCCAACTACTCTGTTAAGTGCTTTATATATATTGTCATATAGCTGTAATAAAAGATTAAAATATTTGAGATTCATAGAATATTTTTAATCTAAACAAGTATGACATTTGAGATATTTGAAAGCATTGTTTCTCAATGAAAGGACATTGAAAACACCAGATAAATGTGGGAGTCATATTTAAAAAGTAATGAGGATGTTATGGGCTCAGAATCAGGAATCAGTGAATTTTTCATTTGGACCCATCACCAGGGCTTAATTAGCCCTATGACCAACTTAAACTCTCGGAAGTCTCATCTCTAAACATGAATAATAATAGAATCTACTTTAAACTGTTTTGAGAATTAAACACAGGCAAAATGCTTGGTTCAGTGACTGACACTCACCTCGTTAGGGCTCAGTAAATGAAAGTTGTTATAACTTTGGAATGCATACCCTGAGTATCTATAAAACAAAAATATTTATCTTGTGTTTCAGCATATGTAATACTTCTGTTTATCCAAAAGAACTCATCTTTGTTTGAGTTTTCTCTTTTGATTTAATGACTAGAATTGAAAGCCTACATTAGTTTTCATTTCTAATGAGGAATCTCAGAACAACCCAAGAAAGACAATTGTCTTTTTTCTCCCATTCGTTACTTTACTTGTTTCTTTGTATTTTTGAAATTTTTTTAAGATATGACATCAAGAGCTAAATCTGGTAAAGATATTTATTTTCTGGCTTAGATGAAGTATTTAAACATTCATTGGGCAAGTTAAAAATTCCAATTTGGTGCTTAAAAAATACTACATTTGATAAATAGGTCTTGTTTTCAGTAAACTCACATAGCATTCCATTTATTTACCTGACTTGCTTGAAAAATGAATAATCCTTGAAGAGAAAGAAAAATGGGTATAGAAATGAATTATGCACAGAGTTAGAGAATATAAAACCTAGAATAGCTATGGCAGAGTTGTGAGCTGAATGGAGATTCTTTAGGTCATACATTGCTGAGAGGAAGTAGAATTTTTATCATTCAGAGTGCAGACACCACTGTGAACATGATAACCTTTTAAAAGAGATTCCAGAAAGACAAGGTGTTAGAAGTAAATATACTTGGTTTTAGAGTAAGAGCTACTGTCTACCCACCCTAATAAATTCTTAACTTTATGCTCACAAAATCATGGGGAGCCATCAAGAAATTCACTGATGCATTAAACAATCTTTAAAAGAAGAAAACATAATCTGTTTTCTCCAAATAATATCACTGTCCTGAAATAATGGGCACACACGCAAAAATTACTAGACATGTGCAGAGGCAGAAAAATATGTCCTGTACCCATAAAAAAAAGTCAATAAAAGTACTCATGTTGGAATTGTCAGACAACAACTTTAAAGCAGACATTATAAATGTGATCAATAATTTAAAGAAAAGTTTCATTTAACAAATGGATAGATGGGGATTCTCAAAAAAGAAATAACTCTATAAAGAAAAAAATGAAAATTTGGGAATAATGGCTATACTTCACACACACACACACACACACACACACACACGTAAGCAAGGCAGTAGAAAATGCCCAACTGAAGGACACAGAGAAACAATGGTTGACATGCATCTCTGATATATATAAAATCATATCATGTGGCATAACAAAATTTAGTTGAACTATAAGAAAAAAGAAAAGTTTAGAACAGAAAAAATATTTGAAGAATATTTTCCAAAACTTTCCCAAGTTTTCCCAATTTAATGAAAAGTATCCAACTACCAATTCAGGAAAGCTCAGTGGACCAAAAGCATGATGAATGCACACGAACACATACACACCTGCATGTAGACACACACCAAGAAACAGCTCATGATGTATCATAAACAAATTACTCAAAATGAAAGATAATGAGAAACATTTCAAAGTGGCTCAAGAAAAAGGCTTATTACAGTAAAAAACAGCTATGATAAGATTTTTTTCTGACTTTTCCTCAAAAACAAAGCAAGCCAGAGGACAAGGGATACATCTTTAAAATGCCAAAGGAAGAAAGAAAAACACTGTCATCCCAGATTTCTTTATCTAGCCAAAATAAAGGTGAAATAAAGTCATTTGCTGAGTAATAAAATATAAAATAATTTGTCATCAGCATATATGTGCTTTAAGGAATAATAAAAGGAATTCTTCATGCTGAATAGAAATAATATGAGATCAAAATTAGAATCTACATGAATGAAGTTAAGGGTTGCAAATAGTAAATACTGTTTAGGACACACAAAACAAATAGCAAAAATATAAACTTAAACCCACATTTATCAATATTTACATTAAACGAAAATATACTAAAATGTACACTATACTACCAGTTAAAAGGCAAAAATGTATCAGTATTTGACAGATCAAGACGCAACTGTTTGCTGTTTAAAAACACACATTATATAAAGACTCTAATAGGGTAAAAGCAAGCAATGTACAAAACTACACCTTTCAGGCACTACTCATAAGAAATCTGGAGTGTTATAAAAGACAAAGTTGACTTCAAAACAAGGAACATTACCAGAAGTAAAGAAGGATATTTTACAATAATAAAATGGTCAATTCGTCAAGTAGATATTAACTATCCTAAATATATATGCACTTAAAAAGAGAGCTTCAAACATAAATGAAGTAGGGGTGCCTGGGTGGCTTAGTCGGTTAAGCATCCGACTTCGGCTCAGGTCATGATCTTGCAGTTCATGAGTTCTAGCCCCATGTCCAGCTCTGTGCTGACAGCTCAGAGCCTGGAGCCTGCTTCAGATTCTGTCTCCCTATCTCTCTGCTCCTCCCCTGTTCACGCTCAGTCTCTCCCTCTCTCAAAAATAAATAAACATTAAAAAAAAATGAAGCAAAAATTAACAACACTAGAGGAAGAAACAGAAACTTCCGTAATCATATTTGATTCTTTTTATGCTAGTTTTCAATAATTAACAGAAAAATTATTAGAATAACGACAATTTGATCAGCACTATGAAACAATTCGACATAACTGATGTTTTTAGAACCTATACCAAATAACTTCAGAATGTATCTTTTTTTCAAGAAACACAAAGGCAAACATCTTTGGAGGAGGAAAAATAAATTCTTACGTAGACACAGAAAGCACAAACTTAAAAGAAAGAATTTTTTTAAAAATGAGCTTCAAAAGTTTTAAATTCTGCATATTGTATTATATATAATATACATGGCAAAGGGCTCATACTCAGAATATACAAACATCTCCTATAATTCAATCAAAATGCAAACAACCTAATATTTAAGATGGGCAAAATGGTAAGCAGATGATTCAAAAAGGAAACTATTGGAACAGGCAATAAATATATAAAAAGTACTCAAGACCATGCATTATCAGGGAAATACAAATTGAAATCATGATGAGATGCCACTATATATCCAATATGAAATAAAAAAAAAAATTCACAAGACTGATGTCACCAACTACTGGTGAGAATATGTTAAATACCAATATATCCTATGATCCAGCAGTTCCATGCCCTGATATTCAAACACAAAAAAAGATAAAAACATGTCACAAAAAAATGTTTTTGCAAAACAAACTCCAAACAAATATGATCCACTTATTTTGGACAAAAGTGCAAAATCAGTTCAATGTTGGAATTATCCAACAAATAGTGCTTGAGGAATTGGACATCTATAGGTAAAAAAAAAAAAAAAACAAAACAAACAAACAAAAAAAAAACAGAACCTCAACTTAAGCCTTATATTGTATGCAAAA
The DNA here is from genome assembly GCF_014898765.1 of Herpailurus yagouaroundi. Classification (NCBI taxonomy): domain Eukaryota; kingdom Metazoa; phylum Chordata; class Mammalia; order Carnivora; family Felidae; genus Herpailurus; species Herpailurus yagouaroundi. Next base: position 3,496,512 of record NW_024412469.1, read on the forward strand.
ACTATCTCAAAATTCCCCACAGACAAAGTATAAAACTTTCAAGAAAAAAACACAGAATATCGTGGGACCTATGAGTAGGCAAAGGCTTTTTAGATGGGACAACAAAAAGCATGATTGATAAAAGGAAATAAACAATAAATTGAACTTGTGATAGTTAACTTTTTGTGTGAACAGGCTAACCTGTGATGACCAGTTGTCTGGTCAAACACTGATCTGCGTATAATCAGGTTGATTCTTTGATGTGATTAACAATTAGTAAAGTTTAAATAAAGCAGATTATTATCCATCTTAATTGATAGCCTTAAGAAGAAATACTTGTTTCCTAAAGAAAAAAAGATGTCTACCCTAAATTGTAACAAAGAAATCCTGCCTCAATCTTCAGCCTTCAGAGTTAAGACCACAATATCAATTCTTATTTGAAACTCCAGCTTGACAGCTTGCCCTATGGATTTCAGAGTTGCCAGCCTACAATCACATAAGCCAGAGATGGTAAATAAACACATGAAAAGATGTTCAATACCATTTGCTATCAGCAAAATGTAAATTATAACCATCATGAAATATCAGTACACACTGATCAAACTGGCTAAAATAAAAGTTAGTGACAACACCAAATACTGCAAGGAACTGGAAAAACTGAACATGTATAAATGTGCTGGTATGAATGTAAAATGCTACAAGTTATCTAGTTTGGCATTTTCTTATACAATGAATTATGTAAACACAATATGACCCAGCAGTTGTGCTAAATATATAAACCCTTGTATATTCCACAAAAAAAGAAAACTTGAATTCACATAAAACCTGCATATGAAGGGTTCATAGCAACATTATCTGAAATAATCCCAAACTGGAATCTGTTTAGATTTAACAGGTGGATGGTTAACTACATTGTGACACATCCCTATCACTACTGAACAATAAAAAGGAATGGACCCTTGATATACACAACCATTTGAATGACTCTCCTGAAAGCTGTGTTGAATGAAAAAATAATCCTAAAATGTTTTTTACTGCATGATTCCATTTATATAACATTTGAAATGACGATATTTTAGAAATGGAGGACAGATCGGTGGTTGCCAGGAGTTAGTAGTGAAGGGTGGATTAAATAAGTGATAGAAGATGGATTGAAGAAGGATGTAAGTGTGTTTATATAAGAGCAACATGAGGCATTGTTTATGGTGTTAGAACTGTTGAGTATCTTGAATGTGGTGGTAGATACACTAAACTACACGGGTGATAAAGTTGCACTTAATACACACATGTACACACAGATGTGAATACAAGTAAAACTGAAGAAATATGAGTATGGGTGGTAGATTGTTTCAACATCATAACCCTGATTATGATATTATGGTATATTTTTGCAAATACAGGAGGAAACTGGAGGAAATGGCAAAGTATGCAAGGGATCGTGAATTACTTCTTGCACCTGCATGTGGAATCTACAACTATCTCAACAAAAATTTCAATAAAAAAAGACATACAAGAATGTCTTCACAGTACCAAAAAAACTGGAAATAACTGATATGTAAATTGTACATATACAATGGAAGCTGAATATATTAATGATGTGTGCAATATATGTTTAAATCATAAAACCTTCATGTTGGACAACTAAAGCCATTCACAAAAGAGTACTTATTGTATGATTCAATTTATATGAAGTTCTTTCACAGAAAAACTAATATATGGTGATAGAAAGGATAACAGTTGTTGCTTCTTGAAGGAACAGAGATTGTCTGGGAAGTGAAATGTGGAAATTTTCCAGATTGATGGGAATAGTCTATGTTTTGACAAGGATGTGAAATAAACAGGTATACACACTTGACAAAACTCATATAATTATGTACTTAACAAATGAAGATTTCACTGTACATAAATATGGATTTAAAAGCATGTGAAAATTAATATTTATGTAATTCATAATAATATGTAAAAACCAAATTTAAAAAAAATGCACTCGAAAGTAAGACAACATCCAAATTCTTGGAGTGTGTGTGTGTGTATGTGTGTGTCCAACTTTCATTTTCTCATTTCAACTGTAATTGTATTTAAAGTTAACTTTGGAAACCAATTTGACAGTAAACTTCATATATTGAAAAAAATAAATAAACATTAAAAAAATGGAAACCAATTTGACAATAAACTTCATATATTGAAAAAAATAAACATAAAAAAATGGAAACCAATTTGACAATAAACTTCATATATTGAAAAAAAATAAACATTAAAAAAAATAAAGTTAACTTTGTTTTTCTCCTGATAAAGGGGGTACAGCTTTAGAGAAAGCAAATGATATGGACTGGAATAGAATCTTTTCTTCCAATTCATGATAGGTCAAAGATTCTAAATTTAGTGAATTTCTAGACTTTCTTAAAAATGACTCATTTTAGGATTTCAATTAATGTAATAGATTTCATGTCACTTTTGAAAATAACTTGTTTTTAGGCTGCCTATACTTAGCACGAGTATAGTTTCCCTATGTGATTTCCCTTCTGTGGTACATGCAATACTACAAAGCAAAAATGGACAACAGGGGAAGTCAATGGCCGTGTTCCCACAGAGCGTTAGTTTTGGTAACATATATATAGTGTTAGTCCCCTGAATGGCTATAGACACATGCTCAAAACTGTAAATTAGCTTTGAGTAGTGTCTCAAATTAGTATCCTTTATATGTCTAATTTGATGATATTTCAAGGAACAGGGGTAAGGTGGAGGAAATCATTTGTAATGATAATCAACATGACCTTTCATAAAGTTTATAAAATTACAATAGAAAAAACACTAAGTGCTTAATTGAAAAATTTCATAAAGCTGACAAATTGAAGTCAAACCCTAACCTTTTAGACATATGTTCTTCAAAATAAAGGTCTCTAATTCTTCAATAAATCTAGTACATGTCCGGTTTTCCAATAGTAGTAGCAAGCAGTATTATTTCTCTTTAATCATCCATCAACACAGGTGCTTTCTTCTACACATGATAACATGTAACCGGACTGGCACTGGGATAGATGTAGTTATTATGTATACAGTGTTTTAATATAAATATATCCAAAATGGCTGTTGAATTCACAATTTAACAAATATATATCAGCTCAGCAAACTCACTCTATATCTACCTAATAGAGTTCATGAGACATGTTTCTATGAAACTAGATATGAATTTTGGGAGCTGAGAATACTGCATTCATGTTTGGCCATTAGCACTTTTCACTATATCCTCTGCCTCCTTTCATTGAGATTTTTAATATTCAGTGGTAGCCCCATTTTCACCATGAGTACTTATCAGTCTTGTTGAATAAAGCTAGTGATAAAAAACTGACCATGTACCTCCAACCAATCAAGTCCCACCAGCCTGGATCAGGCTGAGGCACAATGCTCCAAGCCAATTTATACATCTGCTAGTGTCTTATAAGTAGGGGTTTGCAAGATGGTTATCAAAAGAGAAAGAATGACTAAGTGGAACATTGAGATCATCTCTCAGGGAATTTGAGTTTAAGACATGCAGAAAGATGCCTGTCATATTTAGCAAAGGCAGAACGTGGAAAGAGACAGACAGAAAGAGTGAGAAGTAAACAAACCATGAGGAAGAAGAAGCAACAAAAATACAGAAATTATAAGATACATAAAGTTTAACTGCTCACCACCATTACCTGGAAGGATTTCTAAGTGTATGGATCTGTATGTCCCACTTCAGAATCTCTTCCAAGTTTGGGAATCATCAATACTTAGAATCTCATTTACTCTTCATAGAAGACAAGTGTGAGTATTTCACTTTTACAAATAAATAAACTGAAGCTCAGACAGGTTAATTAATTTTCCCAGTCTGTCTAACTCCAGATCACATTCCATCTCCTTTGCTCCAGGAAACCTCTAAAACAAAACAAAATTGAAGAGGAACAATACACAGGAAGTACGCAAAAGGAGGGAAATGATTTTAATTTGAAGTCACAGAGTCGGTGCTATTGTACTTGTGGATAAATTGCATTGTCAATTGCCATTTTCCAAGTTTAGTTATATCTTAAAACATAACTAAAACCTAAAATTTTGTTACTCCAAACTGTGATAGTTTTTCAATAAAATCCTCAGTAACACTGAACATCAAATAAGTTTACTTAGCTCTACTTTATAATTTAGTTCTGCTTATGAAGTGAATTGTGACAATTTGTAGTAGGGTTTCCTTAATTAATGTGTAAACACTTGCTTCTCTGTGATGAATCTACCATAAGCTTGTTCTGTCTAATGACCTAAGAACACTCGGAGATTTATCTCCTGATTTTCATACATTGCTCAGGCTCAAGGTTAGTGCCTGGAAAGACTCTGGAGATTCCTGTATTTTTATGGAGCAAAATCATACTGTGACACGGCTTCTTTTCAAAGGTGAATGCTTCATTCGGCAGTTTGCTTCACTTCCTAATACAATTGAAAAGCCATTTGCTGACAGTAAACCAGTGGCAGGTGTGCTTTGTGTTGACAGCTGCAGTTCTGACAAGGATCACAGACAAGCTCTGCTGGCAGGGCTAGAACATCTGGAGTGTTTGGGCTGATTTCAAAAGCCAATTTGAGAGGACTGTCTTCTCCCATTTCAGAAAATAAGTTATGGACACTGGGGCCAAATTTGCATTGTGGTTGGACAACAATTCATTAGATTTCTTATATTTTAAGTATGATGGTAAAGGCCACTATGTATACAAACACTTCTAATATAGGGGAAGATGGTTTATAAAATACATTATGGCAACCCTTTGCTTCTCTCAGGATTGCCTGTGGCAATTTGGAAGCACATGGTTGATAGAAAAAAAACTTAATATTTAATTCTTAGAAGTCTGTTTCCAGGAAATTCTTTCACTGATTTGCTCCTACACAACAATACTTCACAATTGTTAAGTACTAACTGTTGTTAATACTTATTGAAAGAGTGAATTAATTAAGTTTATTATTCTTTTCAAATTTCTTATTAAGAATAATAGTCATTGTTAATACACCTCATTAAACACACCTTATTAAACACACCATTCTGCCAATATTGGACAAAACAATGTCACTTAATTTCCAAAAACATCTTGCCATATAGTAGCAGAGGATATCATCCCCATTTAACAGATGAGGCTACTCAGACTTAAAGAGTAAGACAATTTCCCAAGCCCCACAAATAGGAACTACAAAACTGATAATTTTTTCCCAAGTTGGAATTCCAAAGGTCATACTCCTTCTACTGTATTCTAATGCTTCTAATGGCATTACAGATACTCTTAGCTTGCTGAATTTGTGAAGTTAGAAAAAAGAGCATAGAACTTTCTTTACCTACAAAGTAAATCCAAATATACCAGACAATATTATCAACAGTAAGGAACTTTCTACCAAAATATTCATGGTGTGACCCATTAGCACGTGGAGTTTTTTAGAAAAATGACGCAAAGAAGCTTAATATGTTCCAAACTTCAATAATTACAGGTAGACTAAAAAAAATTAAATAATGCTCACCACTTCTCAGCATGCATCAATTATTTAAATTGGTGACTATTGGACCCTGTGGTAGCGAGGAAGGAAAATTGACAGCTTCAGGCACCCACCTCCAAAAACCAGAGCTTATACATGGGAATTTTGCTGCTGCTGATTCTATGAATTTGTAAGGGAATTAACCAGACGCTGATGGGAACATGACATCTGAGGATTAATGTCATTTTTGAACATTCTGTTATAGACTAGGTAGTAAAACTAAATTCAGACTTCACTTTCCATGTTTTCATATTACAATATTTTCAAAAGATAAGTGGGCAAGGATCCAAAAATATCAATTGCAAATGCCATTAATGTGTTCATGTGGGTGTGTAAAATACAGGAAATGTTACCAAGTAATTTATCTTCAATACTGTGCCAATAAGGATGTGGCTTCTTCTAGTCCACATGCCAGAGAATGTCCATTCAAATGATATTTGAGCATTTTATGGATGAGTGTGTGACTAATGGATAGAGACTACTATATTCTCCTTCCCCAACATTATTGAGACCAGAGTATTTACTTACTAGCATACATGGTGACAAATGATTCTGTTTTATTTTTTTTTCTTGATCCAAGTCACTCATTTTTTAGATTACACTGGTAGCTATTTAGAAAAAAAATCCTGACATGAGTTTTAAGGGGGCATGTCAAGTAAATAGTGTAGGGTTAAATATCTTGAAAGAAATGCATTCTGGCACCACCCAAGAGAAAATGAACAATCATACCCACTCTGGCACCTGAAAATGTTGGTTGATGTTTGGCACCTGAAGAAATTACCCATGAAATGAACACTTGGGGCTTGATTCATTAGAATTCAGCTCCACTGTCTTCAAATGAATAAGAATCTCTACACAGATACTGAGAAATAGAGATAAAAAGAATCACAGAGGAAACGACAATGCTTCTTAACTGTAGGAAACTTAGATTTAATGGAATTTGCTCCATGACACACACAGTATGAAGGTATGATTGTAGGTCAGCAAGGTCATACGTTTCAAGCCAAAGAAAACCATATTTATTTAATGATTCAATGAAGTAAATCCAATTAGAAAATATGGATTTTAATTTAACTTCCTTGCCTATAGCTTACATTTTCTGTATTTTACAAATTTTACTTTATAACCTAGTCAAACATGGGTTGGGATTTTTAGGGTTTACATAAAGAAGGACATAATTCTCTATACTTGTGACATATTTCACAGTTTTGAGAGTTAGTTTTTAAGAGAAGGTATATATAACACTGCCCACATAAATTCTTCACAAATATATTGTGTTCATTTTCTGTAGGATATTCAATATGTGAGATACTAATTCCTTATACAGCTAGCATGATATCTAATATAGTAAAATATTTTACTAGGGCAGATAAACAGCTATATTTTCTTCATTACTTACCTATGTAAACCTAAATTTTCCCCTTACTCATTAACCCAGTTAACATTCTAAGCAGCATCACACATTATTGACTGGGTTTAGTAGGATGAGGGAAGTTCATTAAGTATGAAATGACATTTTTCATTGCATTGTACAAGAAAATAATAAACTCAAGTCTGATTGCCTGATAACATTTAGCATTAATATTATTGAATGATAATATTAAAAAATAAAGACAAATGCAAAACTGATAAATGCCTGCAAAGTTTACATATAGAAAAATAAATTTAAAGGACTTCTGTTTCTTATTACATTTATTATTGTGATCCTAAACTATTCCTTTACATGACCTTATATAATGCTTGCAATTGTTCACAACAATTGTGAGTAGATTGTACACTTCTGGAGGGCTAAAAATTATGGTTCACCCTTTGATTCTAGCTTCCCTCCAATTTTCTTACTCAGTGCCTTGCCACACTATAAATAATCAGTCCTTTTTATTTAGTTATTGTTGCTAAGGCCTGGCATCAGGTGAATGGATAGTTTAAAGCATATAGCTTTGTCTTTATTTTTCTGGGAGCTGATAAAATCTGAAATTGTCATATCTTAGATGATCAGGCTATCAGATTAAATCCAAGCCTCAGAGTATGATTCCTGGTGAGAAATAGAGAATTCATAGTTCACTATCTTGAAGATGAAGAAGTGAAGCCTTAGAGATGCTTAATGCTTGGAAGGTCTCTCAGCTACCAGGAAAAGCTAGAAGACTAGAGCCCTAGATTAGAACTGTAGATGAAAAATTCAATTCTACTGTAAGAAAAGCATAGACTTGAATGAAGATGTATTTGTGGTTCACTGGTTACCTTAGGTAATATACCTAACCTCTCTGAGACTTGGTGCCTCAACCACAAAATGTTGACTGAATGATTGCTGTGAGTATAAGATATAATGTCCACAAGTGAGAGGGAGAGTATCCTTCCAGTATATTGTCTGACTCTTACTGCCATTCAATAAATGGTCATTAATTGTTTGTCATACTATTTGGGGGAAATTAGGATTTTCAGAAAGAACAATCAAATGACATAATATTCAAGTAATGAAAGAGAGTATCTTCTTCTATTTTTACAACGACAGTGAGGAATGTGGAGGGGGACAGGTACTTAGCTTATCCCTTAACGAAAAGGGACTCTTCTGTTACTTTCAAAAGAGGGAGTTTACTAATTTATAGAATATCTGTGTTGATAAGACCTCTTCCTCTTTACAAGTGGAGATCATTTTCTTATGGCTTTACACACACCACTCACTTTTGTTTCTCTCCTATTTATAGGTTATATCTTCTCAGTCTTAAATGCTGCTTCCTTCTCTTCACCACAAACTTAATGTTACAGTGCTGTGGGGTTCAGTCTTAGACATTTTCTTTTTCTTTGTTTGTTTTTTTTTCTTTCTTTCTTTCTTTATTTTTTTTTTTGCATTTTTTATATATATTCACACTACTTTAAGGATGTTTTCCCATCATATGGCTTTAAATACCATCTCAACATTCATATTTTTATCATTTGCAGTGGCATACCTCCCAAACCCTACCCTTATATATCCAAATGACTACTTGATTCTGCAGTTAAAAAAACAAAACAGGGGCGCCTGGGTGGCACAGTCGGTTAAGCGTCCGACTTCAGCCAGGTCACGATCTCGCGGTCCGTGAGTTCGAGCCCCGCGTCGGGCTCTGGGCTGATGGCTCAGAGCCTGGAGCCTGTTTCCGATTCTGTGTCTCCCTCTCTCTCTGCCCCTCCCCCGTTCATGCTCTGTCTCTCTCTGTCCCAAAAATAAATAAACGTGTGAAAAAAAAAATTAAAAAAAAAAAAACAAAACAAACAAAAAACTGAAAGAGTTCCTCACCACCAAACCATCCTTACAAAAACTACTAAAAGATATTCTTCTAAGACAAAAGGATGCTAATTAACATCATAAAACATATGAATGTATAAAACTCATAGGTAAATATGAAGTAAAAAGCAAATTCTCTGATATTGTAATGCTGATGTATAAATCACCACTCAAATTTAAAAGTTGAAAAAAGTATTAAAAATGATTATGGCTGCAATAATTTGTTATTGGATACCCAATATATTTTTTTAACGTTTTATTTTTATTTATTTTTGAGACAGAGGGAGACAGAGCATGAACGGGGCAGGGGCAGAGAGAGAGGGGGACACAGAATCAGAAGCAGGCTCCAGGCTCTGAGCCATCAGGCCAGAGCCCGATGCGGGGCTCGAACTCACGGACCGCGAGATCGTGACCTGAGCCGAAGTCGGATGCTTAACCGACTGAGCCACCCAGGCGCCCGCCAATATATTTTTTAAGATGTACATGGTGATCAGTAACCTAAAATGTAAGGGAGTAAGAAGTATAAAATTTCTGAATGCTTTTGAAGTTGCTATCAGTTTAAAATAGGATGTTTTTATTGTAAGATATTTTATGTAAGTGTCACAGTAACCACAGAGAAAAAAAAATCTTTAATAGATACATAAAAGATTATGATAAAGGAGTCAAAGCATACCACCACAAGAAGTCATCAAATCTCAAAGGAAGACAGCAAGAGAGGAAGCACAGTACAAAGGATCTGCAAAAACAGTCAGAAAACAATTGACAAAATAGCTATGGGAAGTACCTACCCATCAATAATATTTTAAAAGTAAACTGATTACATTCTCCAATCAAAAGACATAGACTGACTGAATGGATGCCTATTAAGAGACTCACTTTAGCATTAAGGGCATAAACAGTCTGAAAGTGAGGGGAAGAAAAAAGATATTTCAGGAAAATGGTTTAAAAAAGGAGGAGGAAGTGGAGAAGGAGGATGGTACCTATGTTTAAATCATACAAAATAGACTTTGAAAGATAAAAATAGTCACAAGACACAAAGAAAGTCATTATATAATGACAAATGGGTCAATTCACCAGATAGATTATTTATTATAAATAGTTACATACCCAACATAGCAGCATCAAACTATAAAAAGCAAATACTAATTATAGAGGTCACTTTTAGGCAAACATCCTTTAGCAATGGAATGCAGAAAGGGTCCACAGTAACCCCTGGGCTGAATACAAAAAGTCAACCATCATAGGAGACTCATCTCAAACTATCCATAGGTCCTAACTAACCGGGCTATTTACAACCAGGCACAATTACCAAAAACGGAAAAAACTCCATATGTCACCATATCTCCTCACCTTCCCCCTTTAAAAGCAGCCCCTGTCCACTGCCTCAGGGCAGACAGCCTCTCCTTTGCTGTCCCGCTCACCACTCTCTTTGTGGTGTATCCTGTGAACTATCTCCCTTGTTCTCCCCAGCATCATTGAGACCTCCACCTGCTCATTGCCTCACAGTTGGGGGCTCTCATCTGATCAGGGTTAGATACTGAAAGGAGAAATAAGCAGCAATACAATATTTAGGGACTTAACACTCTACTTACTTTAATGAATACTAATCATCTAGACAGAGAATCAAAAAGAAAACAGTAGATTTGAAAAACACTATAGAGCAAATGAACTTACAGATAGATACAGAATATTCCATCCAACAGCACCAACATACATATTCTTCTTAATTGCACGTAGAACATTCTCCAGAATAGATTGTTTGTTGGACCATAAGACAAGTATAAAGTAGTTCATGTATACAGGAATTCTATCTAGTATCTTTTGTTGATACAAAAGTTTGAAATTAAAAATATGAAAAATTAACAAATATGTCCAAATCTGAAAGCTGAAAAATTAACAAATATGTGGAAGTTAAACATCCCACACCTGAACAACAACTGGATCAAAAAGAAATCAAAAGGAAACTTAAATAATATATCTTGAGACAAATGTAAATGAAAACACGACATACTGAAACTTACAAGATTGAGTATAAAGAATTCTAAGATGGAAATTTACAGTGATAAATACATATGTCAAGAAAAAAGAGATCTCAAATAAACTACCTAACGTCGTATCTCAAGGCATGAGAAATAGAACTAACTAAACTCAAAGTTACTACAAGGAAGAAAATAATAAAGATTAGAGCAAAAGTAAGTGAAATAGAAACAGGAAAACATAGAAAGTATTTTTTTTTGAAAAGACAATTGTGACAAAGCTTTAACGAGACTAACCAAGAAAAAAAGAGAGAAGACTCAAATGAACTTATAAATGAAATAGGAGATATCAAAACTGATACCACAGAAATACAAAGGGTCATGTGAGCTGTGAAAAATTGTACATCAGGAAATTGGATAATCCAGAAGAAATGGACAAATTCCCAGAAATATACAACTACCAATACTGAATCATGAAGAAATAGAAAATCTTAACAGAACAATACTGACAAAGTAGATAGAAGCAGTAATCAAAAACTTTCCGACAATAACAACAAAAGCCCAGTATCAGATAGTTTCACTGGTGAATTCTACTAAACATTTAAAGCAGAATTCATGCCAATCCTTCTCAAAGTCTTACAAAAAATTGAAAAGAAGGGAACACTCGCAAACTCATTTAGGAGGCCAACAATACCCTCACACCAAAGCCAGTTAAAAACACCAAGAAAGAAAACTACAGGCTAATATTCTTGATGAATATAGATGCAAAAAAAAATCTCAACAAAATCCTAGCAAACCAAGTTCAACAGTACATTCAAAGAATCATACATTATGATGAAGTGGGATTCATCGCTGCAATGTATCCCTGTTATGGTTCAATATATACAATCAATAAAGGTGATTTTTCACAGCAGCAGAATGAAAAACTTTTAAAATCATATGATTATCTCAATCCTTGCTGAAAAAACTTTATTAGAATACAATATCATTTCATGATAAAAACTCCCAATAAATTGGATGTAGAAGGAATGAATGTGCCTCATCATAATAAAGGTCGTATATGATAAACCACAGATAACATCATACTCAAGAGCGACAGGTTAGACAGGTTAAAGGAGGCTTTTTATTTTTTTTTTATTATTTTTTTCAACGTTTATTTATTTTTGGGACAGAGAGAGACAGAGCATGAACGGGGGAGGAGCAGAGAGAGAGGAAGACACAGAATCGGAAACAGGCTCCAGGCTCTGAGCCATCAGCCCAGAGCCTGAGGCAGGGCTCGAACTCACGGAGCGCAAGATCGTGACCTGGCTGAAGTCGGACGCTTAACCGACTGCGCCACCCAGGCGCCCCTAAAGGAGGCTTTTTAACATAAGATCACAAACAAGAACAAGGGTGCCTATTTTCACTATTCCTATCCACCATAGTATAGAAGTCCTAGCCAGGCAAGAAGAAAAAATGAAAGGCATTCAAATTAAAAAATTGTCTCTGTTTGCTGATAACATTACTTACAGAAAATTCTAAAGAATTTGCCAAAACTGCTAAAAGTAACAAATGAATTCAGTAAAGTAGCAGAATATAATATCAACATATAGAAATCACTTGCATTTCTACACAAAAATAAGAAACTATATGAAAAAAAGGGAAGAAAAGCTGTTCACAATAGCCTCAAAAATAAAATTACTTAAAAAAAAATTAACCAAAGAGATAAAACATCTATATACTAAAAATTATGTCATTGATAAAAGAAATAGAATAAAACACAGAAATGGAAAGATATCCTGTGTTCACGGATTAAAAGAATTATTATTGTTAAAATGTAACAACCTAAAAAATAAAAATAAATAAATAAAGGTAATAGCCAAAGTGATTTTAAGAAAGAACAAAGGTGGGTTCATCATACTTTCTGATTTCAAACTGTACAACTTAGCTGTAGTAATGAAGAGCGTTTGCTACTGGTATGAAAGCAGAAACATAGATCAAAGGAAGACAATCAAGAGTCCAGAAATAAACCTACACATAAATAGTCAACTAATATTTGAAAAAGGAGCCAAGAATACTCATTGGGGAAAAGAGTCTCTTCAATAATTTGTTTTGGGGGGCGCCTGGGTGGCGCAGTCGGTTAAGTGTCCGACTTCAGCCAGGTCACGATCTCGCGGTCCGTGAGTTCGAGCCCCGCGTCAGGCTCTGGGCTGATGGCTCGGAGCCTGGAGCCTGTTTCCGATTCTGTGTCTCCCTCTCTCTCTGCCCCTCGCCCGTTCATGCTCTGTCTCTCTCTGTCCCCAAAATAAATAAACGGTGAAAAAAAATTTAATAAAAAAAATAATAATTTGTTTTGGGAAAACTGGATATTCACATGCAGAAGAATGAAATTGAACCACTATTTTACTCCACTCACAAAGTTAACTTGAAATGGATTAACACTTATAAGTGTGACCTGAAACCATAAAACGCCTAGAAGAAAACACAGGAAAAATTATCCTTGATATTGGTCTTTCCAATGATGTATTATATATGACACCAAAATCACAAGCAACAGAAGCAAAAATAAAATGGGATTGCATTAAATTAAAAAGCTTCTGCACAGTCAAGCATACCTTCAACAAATTGAAAAGGCTATCTATGCAAAGGAGAAAATATCTGCAAACAGTTGTTAATATTCAAAATATATTAAAAATTACTAAATTCAATGCAAAAATAAAAAATAATAATTTGACTTAAAATGGATAAAGGTCCTGAATAGACTTTTTCCCCTCAAAGAAGATGACCAACAAGTACATAAAAATTAATAATATCCTTAACATTACTAATCATCTTGATAATGCAATCAAAACCACAATGAAATACTACCTCATAGTTGTTATAATGGCTATTAAGAAGACAAATGAAAACAAAAGGCAAGTGATAACAAGCATTGATGAGGACGTGGACAAAAGAGAATCCTAATGCACTGTTGCTAGAAATGTAATTTGATACAGTTACTATGGAAAACGATATGGAGGTCTCCTCAAAAAACTAAAAATGGAACTACCATAGGATCTAGAAATTCCCTTCTGGGTATATATCCCAAAAAATCACTATCTGAAAGAGATTTCTGCATTTCCAGTTTATTGTAGACATAGAAAAACCTAAATCCATAACTGAACGAATGGATAAAGAAAATATACATATATGAATATAATTTAGCCATAAAAAAGAAATCAGTTATTTTTGACAAAAGGGATGAACCTTGAGGATATTATGCTTAAGTGAAATAAATCATAGAGACAAATACCATATGATATCACTTATATATGTAATCTAAAAAAATAAAAATAAAACAAAATACCCCAAACCAAACATGTAAGTACAGAGAACAGATTGGTGGTTGTCAGAGGCAAGCAGTGAGGGGTACGTAGATCTTAAAAGTTCTCACCACACATGCATACACACACACACACACACACATACACACACACACACACACACACACACACACACACACACAAACTGTAACTATGTAAGGTCATGATGAATGTTAACCAGACTTACTGTGGCAGATCATTTTGCAATATATACAAATATAAAGTCATTATGATTTACACCTGAAACTAATGTAATATGTCAATTATATTTCAATTTCAAAAATGAACACACAGTGTTTGTTTTAAATGTACATGAATGACATTGAGATTTCAAATTGCCTATATCTCAAGGTTCTACTGTTTCCTGTTAACTATCTCAACCTCTGTAATATCATAAAAATAATTTAAAAAAAGACATAATACTCAAAGATTAAATTTACTAGTAATATTAATAAATAATTTCGTAAACTAGAAAGGATTGCCTAAATTGGTAATGGTGAAATAAAATATTTTGTTAATTTTCCTCTCTCTTTGACACTCAAACCATACATTTTAACCCCACTACACTATGCCTTGATCTATTTTGATAGGAATTTCTCTGGACTAAAATCTTATGTGGTCTTTCAATTTTATAATTTTGAAGACAATGTAAAAATGGAAATACATTTATTAGGGTGAAAATATTGAACTTAAATTGAGAATAAATTCTTATTTTGAATAATGGTATCTACATGTGAAGATGTATTAGGACTGGTCAGAAAAGCATGAAACTGTGTCTCAATAACTTCAGAATCTTCATCCCAGGATGACAGATTTAATGAGGATACTCTTTTTTTTTTACTTTTGTTGTTTTTTTTTCTTGATTTTGAAAAACTGGTTCTTAATATTGCAAACTACTTTTGTAATGATATAAGAATACTTTTAGATATAAGAAATAAAATGAATGCATCAAATGTCTACACAGGTCAAGAACTATAGGTCTCTCTGTTTTTTTGCAATCACTTTTATATTTTTCTACCATATTCTAAGAATTGCATACATTATTTATATTTTTGTGAAATTATAAAAACAACCATATGTCCTTGGTGAAAACAAAAGTAGGAGATTACACTTTGGCCCTGCTTCCTGGGATTCTGAAGACCTATCTGTTAGCGCTGTTAAGCATGCAATGGAGAGAAATGAGATACCCGACATAACCCTCCCAAACCCCTTCATTGATGGCATCATCTACAATAGGACATCTATAATTTCATTTTTCAGCCCTCTGATGTCAGATGGGTTTATAAATATGCTATGATAGATACATAATGAATCATTTATTGGCTTCTTCCACATTTGTGACGACTCAAATGGTATATGCTGTTAGGAACTGCTTTTTTATTCTTTTTTTTCCTGCAGATTTTTTCTTCCCCAGTGGTTTCATCTGGGGAATTTTTTTTCTTTTCCAGTATTTGTCTAAAAGAATCATAATCTACTAACACTCACATTTATAAGTGGACAACATAAATCAAACAATTTTTGTATTTTAAAGACTGTTAATTATGAGAGCCCCTGAATTCAAGAAGAGCAACATAATCTGCATATGTTAACATTTTCAAAAATAGTTACATATGAAGGTAAATTTTAGTAATATAACCATAAGGATTTTATTTATTTGTTTGTTTAATGAGGTGAAAATAGTTACTCCTGCACAGCAATTAGTGATAGTATTGTGGACAAAATGGTGTATCTTTATTGTCTTGAATCCATGCTTCTTGATTATAGAATTCAACCCCTTGGAGAATATATAATGGTTTGCCTAGGATATCAAAATAAACCAGGTGATTCTTTCTGGATATTGATTTTACATAATAATACATAAACAATATTTTATGCTAAACAAATCCTGAATACCATATAATCTAAAATACAGATTTATTAGGGATTTAAAAGACTAAACACTATAGAATATAAAATCAATGTGGTGTTAAAAGTCCAAACACCCCATTTAAAGAAAGTTTGCCCTTGTAGTAGGTCATTACTAATTATATTCTATAGATTATCTCTTGTAGATCAAGATTTTGGATAAGGAAACATTGTGACATTTGTGGAAAATTTTAAGAACTTTGAAAACTTCTCTAGGATTATGGGAAAAAAATTCCCAACTATTTGCTTGGTTTATGTCCACTGACTCTAACACCATCTGTTGCCCAGACACACAGTCTCACAAACACAAAATAACTTGCCTTATGCCAGTTATTATAGACTCCAACACAAAAGCAGCAAGGACACCAGCTTTACCCTCAAAACATGTAAAGTTTTCTGCACAGAGAAATCACAAAGTCAATGTAAATCCATAAAATAATCAAATAGAATTAGATCAAAGCTCAAAGGGTAAATGAAGGAGCAAGAGGTCACCTGAGGGTTTGTGAAATATTTCACAGAGGAAGTGAAATGTACCAGTGAAATATGAAGGAATTAAGGAAGAACCTCTCTTCCATCATGTAAATATACATGAGCTGGTCAGATATAAGAAAAAATTACAGGGAGGATTGGTTTGAGGGGGGTTGGCGGTGCTAAGGGTACCATTGTTATGGTGTTGAGAGAACCTCATGGGCAAATGCAGCAGCTAGAAAGCAAATGGCGCCTTTATGCATGTGGTTGTGGATGGGAACAGAGCTTTGTAATTCAGGGACAGATCAAATCTTTATTCTGTATATTTTTAAATTATTCTATTGAAAATGAGGACTCAAAACAGAATTTGGAGGAAGAATGTGAATGTAAATAATAATAATTGCCTACTTGGTAGGAAGTAACCTATTCAGTTTGATTTGCATATCCCTGGAGACTTTTCATTCTAAAGTGGACCCACAGTGTATCTGTTTTGTCCTCAGGGAAAATGAAAATTTTCATTCTAAGAAGAATACAGTATCCCAACAAAGCATAATCAGTATTACAGATACCACTGGATACCTGGCTAAGAACCGTTTCTTCTTTCTTCCTTTCTAAAGAATATATATATCAAATACATATATACATATGTGTGTGTGTGTGTGTGTGTGTGTGTGTGTGTGTGTAAAGTTCTTTCCGTCTCTGTGCAGCCCTGAGCTTTTGTGGAAGCAGAACATATTTTCAGATGCAGAGGGTAAACATGATTGGTCTAGGCCAGCTATAATTGGTTCTTTTAGGCTGAGGCATATGACATATTTGATCAATGAGATGTGAAGAGATATTTACTGGCAGTAGGTAGTCAGGTGGGACTTTTCAAATAGCTTCTTTAATCTTAAAAGACAAACAAAGAAGGCAAAGTCCCTTTTCCACTACTGAGTATCTTGTGTCTGGATGTGAAATTTGAAATTATGACCCACATCTTTCAATGTTGAAGGAAGCTGGCCAAGAATAAGACTATTACAGAAGACAGAGTACAAAGATGGAAACGACCTAGGTCCTTAATAATATTGATGGGTCACTGAATTAATCATTTTTGGAACAATGCAACTGCTCAATGTATCATGATGCATGATAAACCTCTTTTATTTTAGAGTTTAAACAAGTAAGTTTTCTGTTAGTTGTAGCCCAAAGCATCCCAACTATACAATAAGGATACTTCAATGTATCGCTTGAAAAGATGCAAAAGTCACACTGCACATCTTTCTTACCTGATATTTGAACAAAGGGAGGAAGTGAGAAAATAAATGACTTGTGTGATTTCTCTCAATAATTTATAAGCAGTCAGGATCCCTAAGTTCCACAAATACTCTGCTAACTTATATATTTCAGTTTTATCTCAAAAATAGTATTATCTTATTTGTATAAAATTATCCAGCAGAGTATGTAATAACTAAGTGCTCAGTAAATACTGATTAGTGCTTGACTAACTATGAATTTCTGTTTTCAGCTTTGTCCAACAGTTTTGACATTAACCATCCAATTATGACAATGAGGATCATATATACTATTTACACACAACTAAGTGAGTCACACCTCCAGGGATGTATAGGTTTTGCTACTTGCTTTGCCTCTATGACATGATACACACTCTCTATACCATCATCAAATGTTATGTCTTTTAACCCACTGATTGCAACTTATTTTAATGTAACTTTTAATTTTTCTCTGTTAGATAGCTAAAGTGTTCATGGAGTGACAAGGAGATATACAGCTTAAAGAACTTCCTAGGTGATGGCCCCTTTGTACCTGGGGGATGACCTTAGACCTGGTAAGCTCTCCTGAACTATCCATTTCCTGCCTATTGTTTACTAGTTTTCCAATATCAGCAAAATTCCTATTCTATGCAAATGTTTAATGTTTTTTTTTTTCAAATTAATGGACAGTAGAAAATGTGTATCTAGAACACAAATAGGTGAACAAAAGAGAGAAAAAGGCAAACACACTAGGGAAAGTTAGTTGAGAAAATGAAATCTACCAAGTTTCTCATTTTGTTAGTTGCCAAGTTTGAAGTAAATCCTCTTTCTTAATTCTTACTCTGCTTTGTCTTCATCTTCATCAAATAAAAATAAAATAAAATAAAATAAATTGATCCATGTGAAGTCATAATGCCCTAGTGATTTTTAGAATTTATTAGTATAATGAAACTGAAACCTTTAATTGACTGACACAATAATTTCCACAGAGCAGAGAAAAAAATGTATTTAAGAGAATGAACTGGTTCACAAAGTAAGATTACTTTAAAAAATACATTTGAGTTTCAAGTTTAAAAAAGGCCGTCACCAAAGATTGGTATCAAGTGATAACAGTGGCAGTTTATTAATAATCTGTCATGTAAAGCTGACATATTATAAGCTGAATTCTGCTCAGCTCTACAAGGAAATCCCATCTATTTTATTACTACCAGAATTAAATATGTTCTGTTGAACGGCTTTAAAAGGCTTAAATATGATTTAGAGCTCTTTTTTTTTTCAATACATTTACTGCTTCTCTACTACTTCATTATCAACAAGTCAAATCGACAAAAGTCTAATCTTGATTTTCCTGGATATCCATGGTATACCAAACAGGGAGCAAGATAAAACATACATGTTTATAGAGGTTGATAAGTTTGGCTTTAGACAAATAGTAAAGTCTTAGCAACTAAATTACTTGTTTCTGACATGTTGGGAGCAGGGAGAAGCCTAGATATAGTGTGGAAATAATATAAAGTAAGTATTAAAAGTTAAGCCTAGAGAATTCACAGATGGATAATTTATTTAATCAGAATTAGATGTGAGCTAGTCAGGTAGGAACAATCTAGTCAAAGGTGTAAAGAGGTGACAGTCGTGTGTATTCAGGCTAAAGGATTTAGATGGGGCATTTTATAAGTAAACATCAGTGAACCAGATTTTCATAAATAGTAGTTGAATATGCCCATCAGAAGTTGAACTTCATTTTTTTTTATGTATTGTTCAATTTGGCTATGCAGGTTTATGTCACTACCACTTACCTAACACATTTTAGATGGACTCTGTTTGTCTCAGGCTTCCAAAAGTATGCTCTGAGGATTTGACAGAAGATGGGCTAAAAGGCATATGATGTACTCTAGTTGATAGGAAGATTAAGACTTGGTACACAAACAACTGGGCTGAGTTCAGAGATTTTGCTGTAGGGTTGGCATGACAATCAGTAAAGAAATAAGTAACACCTTGCACTACAATATGGTGAGTTAGAGAACTAGTTTTCATCCATTAGAAAGTTAAAAGTATCCTTATTACTAAATCCCAAAACCATAATCTCAAATTCACTTTTCTTTATTCCAGGATTAAAACCTTTTTCAAATGATACTTGAGAATTGTTGTCTGTTTCTAAAATTTCACAATTAAAATATAAATTCTCTGAGAGATATCAAACTTAAATGTCTTTCATTGAAAATATTAATCATCAGGTAACAATACTTTAAGACCTACCAGCAGATAAGAGTGCATGGGAGGAGTGGGGGTGGGGGGAAGGGTGCCAGGAAATAAGTGTCCTACCCCAGATAAAATTTTGCCATGGCTAAGAGAAATAAAAAATGTGTTTGTGTGTTTCTCATTCATTGGAGAAAGCGTTATATAATAGTACTCATTAATAAATTGCTAAAGAGAAGACCTTTAGAAGTTCAAAAGAAGAGTAGAAGGAGAAGAGAAGCAGAAGAGTAGAAGCCTCAGTTTTCCCTGTTCCAAATTCAGGTAAGGGGAAGTGACAACTTTTAATGTTTCATAGTTCAAGGATAGACAATTTTAACTACATTTCCATAAATCATAATTGACTCATCATAATTGGCTAAGTGGCTAAAAGTTT
Organism: Herpailurus yagouaroundi; assembly: GCF_014898765.1. Lineage (NCBI taxonomy): Eukaryota > Metazoa > Chordata > Mammalia > Carnivora > Felidae > Herpailurus > Herpailurus yagouaroundi. Next base: position 3,516,845 of record NW_024412469.1, read on the forward strand.
ACTCATCATGTGAATATAAATGGTAATTTGAGTCAAAATAGAAGTTTATTTTCTATAAAAAAAATCTGAAGATCAAGGTAAGCACTTTCGAAGGCGTTGGATTTATTGGCAGTATGTGTGCACAAAGTGGTAAGGAGAAAATATGTAATGTTGGATTTAGGAAAACCTGGCAGCATTTGTGACATAAAGAAGATTTTAAACATACCTATAGCCATTAATTTCCAGGTGGCAAAGATTTCTGGTGTGTATGTGTACACATGCACACAATGGATTACAAAAATGATTGGGGCTGTATTTCTTTCTTTTCTCCCCCCCCCGCCCCAAGCCCTTTTTTAGTTCTTAACCTACTACTGGCACTTGCCTTTTAGGAAGGTAACTAACACAAAAACTTGTTAGCTTCTTTTTGAGTTGTTGCTTACAATGATTTCTTTTTTTCCGGTCTTACGGCCCTCACCCCTTGCTCTGCCACCATTTCACTTGGTATAGTGAAAATAGCAGGAGATTTGGAGTCTGTCACGCTGGTAACGTATTGAAAGTCATTAGTATCTTAGAGTCAAAGATAACATTCTATGAGATGTAGGTAATAATGTGGCTCACAGAGATTTTGTGAAGATTAAATAATATAGGAAGCAATTCCTTTTAACTAAGTATGTCAATACTAGAGTCCTCTTTTCCTCCTTATTACTGCCCCCTTCTTCACATTTTTTAATCCCTTGTTTTCTCCGCATTTTGCTTTAATATAACAATATACTCTGTTCTTCATTCCTCTCAGAAACAGTTTCCACAAAAAAATATTCTAAAAACAACCTGTGTCAGAATCACCTTGGGATGCTTGATTAAAATGTCACTTCCCAGGCTTTACTCCAGATCTTACCAAATCAGACACCCTAGATGGCATGGGTACCTGAAAATCTGTGTTTTAACAAGCTTGCTCTGGGAAATGTGCACACTAAATTTGCATTCACCTGATCTAAACCATTATGCTTACACAATGGTTTTAACCGTCTTGTTTTATGTTCTAGCACCTCTTTTCTAAGAAAATCTTAATCACAGCTGGCAGGCTGCCTTCTAAATTTAACATAAGAAAAACTAAAAGTGGGAAATGGAATTAATTGCATTTCACAACTCAGCCTGGACAGAAATGGTGATGACAGTACTTTATCCACTCAAGCTCTCACCAGTAACCTATGGTTGACTCTACTTTTTGTGTTTTGTGACCTATATTCTGAATTCTTTGCATACCTTGTTACTAAATTCTAATAAATTTATTGCTTATTCATCTTTTCTTCCATATCATAATTTTTGGAGAAAATATCTGCATATAGTGCAGGAATTATAAAGGATGATATTTATGGGTAAGATATTTCGTCACTCTTCTCTGAAAGCTTGAGTATTTAAATGATGAAGCTACAATATGATGAAATATTGTTTATGTCTTTAAATTTGCAAAAAATCTGCCTGAATATTTGTTACTGCTTATTTTTATAGATGAAAGATAAAACTGATTATTATAATAGAATTAATACAGCATACATTTGATATAAAAGTGCATCATTTCAAACCACAAATTCAATTATTAGTGGATGCAAACACATAGATACATGGAGTCTAGTTCCATAAAGGTAGATTTTTAAGATTGCCTAAGAATTATTGCCTGGGTTTTCAGTTATATAATTATTTTCTTTAGGACGCTCACAGAATTTTGAACAAATGAGTGGAATACACTCATATAAGCAGTATTTTCTTTTATTTTTTTTCTTTTTATGCCATTTATTTTATTTATTTACTTATTTTTTTATATATGAAATTTATTGTCAAATTGGTTTCCATACAACACCCAGTGCTCATCCCAAAAGGTGCCCTCCTCAATACCCATCACCCACCCTCTCCTCCCTCCCACCCCCCATCAACCCTCAGTTTGTTCTCAGTTTTCAACAGTCTCTTATGCTTTGGCTCTCCCCCACTCTAACCTCTTTTTTTTTTTTTTTCTTCCCCTCCCCCATGGGTTCCTGTTAAGTTTCTCAGGATCCACATAAGAGTGAAACCATATGGTATCTGTCTTTCTCTGTATGGCTTATTTCACTTAGCATCACACTCTCCAGTTCCATCCACGTTGCTACAAAAGGCCATATTTCATTTTTTTCTCATTGCCACGTAGTATTCCATTGTGTATATAAACCACAATTTCTTTATCCATTCATCAGTTGATGGACATTTAGGCTCTTTCCATAATTTGGCTATTGTTGAGAGTGCTGCTATGAACATTGGGGTACAAGTGCCCCTATGCATCAGTACTCCTGTATCCCTTGGATAAATTCCTAGCAGTGCTATTGCTGGGTCATAGGGTAGGTCTATTTTTAATTTTCTGAGGAACCTCCACACTGCTTTCCAGAGTGGCTGCACCAATTTGCATTCCCACCAACAGTGCAAGAGGGTTCCCGTTTCTCCACATCCTCTTCAGCATTTATAGTCTGATTTGTTCATTTTGGCCACTCTGACTGGCGTGAGGTGATATCTGAGTGTGGTTTTGATTGGTATTTCCCTGATAAGGAGCGACGTTGAACATCTTTTCATGTGCCTGTTGGCCATCCGGATGTCTTCTTTAGAGAAGTGTCTATTCATATTTTCTGCCCATTTCTTCACTGGGTTATTTGTTTTTCGGGTGTGGAGTTTGGTGAGCTCTTTATAGATTTTGGATACTAGCCCTTTGTCCGATATGTCATTTGCAAATATCTTTTCCCATTCCGTTGGTTGCTTTTTAGTTTTGTTGGTTGTTTCCTTTGCTGTGCAGAAGCTTTTTATCTTCATAAGGTCCCAGTAATTCACTTTTGCTTTTAATTCCCTTGCCTTTCTCACACTATTCACAAAAATAAACTCAAAATGGATAAAGGACCTGAATGTGAGACAGGAAACCATCAAAACCTTAGAGGAGAAAGCAGGAAAAGACCTCTCTGACCTCAGCCGTAAGCAGTATTTTAAAATAATTTTTGTTTCAGATAAAGTCACTGATGCTGACTACAAAAAAATTAAAAAGCATTATCTTTTAGTTTTCTTTTTTTTTCCTACTTTTTAATATGAAATTTATTGTCAAATTGGTTTCCATACAACACCAGTGCTCATCCCAACAGGTGCCCTCCTCAATGCCCATGACCCATTTTCCCCTCCCTCCCACCCCCCATGAACCCTCAGTTTATTCTCAGTTTTTAAATTTTTTTAAGGTTTATTCATTTTTCAGAGACAGAGAGAGTGTGAGTGGGGGAGGGACAGAAAGAGAGAGACACAGAATCTAAAACAGGCTCCAGGCTCTGAGCTGTCAGCACAGAGATTGACGTGGTGCCTGGCGTGGGGCCCTATCTCACAGCCAGTGAGAGCATGACCTGAGCTGAAGTCGGATGCTCAACTGACTGAGCCACCCAGGTGCCCCTATTCTCAGTTTTTAGGAGTCTCTGATGGTTTGGCTCCCTCCCTCTCCAACTTTTTTTTTTATCTTTTAGTTTTCTAGTTTCCCCTTCTCATAAAACATAAAATAACCTTGATTTTTTGATAAGTGGAGTGTTTCATAGGCTTTAATAACAGAATAATTAATTATTTTTCTTTACCATGTAGTTCTAGAAAGTAATAATGGTTATTTTAACAAGGCCATTCCTAGATTAAAGATAAAGGTCAAAGCAAAGTCATAAGAAAATATCTCTGAACTCCTTTTTAGTATGTTGGTAGTTAATCTACCAAAATGCAGTAGTCATTATTAGTGATGTGCTTTTTGATTAGAAATGTTGTCTGTCAGTATCAAATAGCTAAACTTATCCCGTTCTAAAACTGCACAGGCATTTACCGCCTTCCTCCTACACTATGTTCCTGCTTTAGTCTCTGATGATTTTCTTTCATAAGTAATTTTTCCATGGAACTCTTTCATATCCAACTTCTTTTAAAATACATCACTAGAAGTGTTTTCAGGTTTCTTTTCTGGTATAATTATACTGTTTAAAGTCCAAATTAAAAACAAACAAAAACTATGTCATAAAATATAAATAGGAACATCCAAGGGTCTTAAAATGAATTCAAATATTTTTTCATTGTTTTTTATTGATTCTTACACCTGATACAAAAACATGTTGGTGACCTTTCTTTAAATTCTTTTTACTCGGTAAACAGTATTCAAGAAAGTGTTTGTATCTGTATTGTCATTATTGTTATTATCACTATTAGCAGCTAAGAGATAGAATACTCATTTTAAACAAGCTTTAATACACAACTTCAAAATTAACCTCATAATCACATATATTCATATAGTTGATAGCTCAGTTTATTAAAATACTCATTTAAGAAAAGATCTCAATATGACAAATGAATAGCTAAGATGTCAATGGTGTTCTCTTGGCTGAATGAAATGGTTATTTTCTTGACATTGTTGTTGTCACTATTATTTGCAATGCACTTAACAGTGATTTAGGTGGGTGAGAAACAGGGTTAGCTGAGATTTGAAGACAGAGCTCTTGGCTTGAGAAACTACTTGTTTCCCTTTTATTTCTCTGAAATTGTACTCTTCTATTTCTCCTCCAATGTCTAAGCTTTATGATCTTTCTTCTTTCTATAATGAAAGTTACTCGTTGACAGGATTCCTTTTTTTATTTTATGTTTACTTATTTATTTGAGAGAGGGAGAGAGAGAGAGAGAGGGAGAGAGAGAATCCCAGCCAGGCTCCACACTGTCAGTATAGAGCCTGACATGGGGCTCGAACTCATGAACTGTGAGATCATGACCTGAGCCAAAATCAAGAGTTAGATGCTTAACCAACAGTGCCACCCAGGGACCTCTGACAGTATTATAAATACTACACTCAAAGTCATGAATTCCAAAGGCACAGCTTTATTTCTGTACACCAAGGTATACTTCTATATGTCTAAGAAAGTCCCTTGACTCTTGCAATAATTTCCAACACAGAAACATTCTCACTTACTCGTGTGTACTTTATTTTGATGTATGTGATTTTAATTATTTTGGATAATTAACATACATATAAATGCAGATATATTTATATTAATAGGACCACCCTATATGTATTAGTCTTTCCAGTTACTTGGGCCATTAAAGCTCTGATTCACCATGCTAACTTCTGTAAGTTTATTCCATTCTCCCTGAAATGAGAACAGAGGTTTTCCAATTGTTTCTTGGTGAATAAATTACAGAAATGTTCTATAAATACAGATGATATAGGGCAATGTTTCCTAAACCTCCCTAACAAATTCATCCTGACCCTGTTCATTCAATGTTCCATAAGGAAAATGCCCAAGGTAGAGGGGATATACAAACATAGCCATTTTTCTATTTGTTTTTTTTTTTTTGTTTGTTTGTTTTTGTGTTGTGTTTGTTGTTATCGTTGTTTTTTGCTATCTTCCCATCTCCATTGGCTTTTTCTGGGAGCCTAAGTGGCTGTCACCACCAGCACTGCACAATACCTCTCTAGAAGCTATAAATACCCTGGCTTTTCTCTCGTGACAGTAGGAAATCCTTCTGAGTCTAAAACATGAATTTTTTCCAAAGTATCCATAAAAAAGGTAAGAGAGGGGCGCCTGGGTGGCGCAGTTGGTTAAGCGTCCGACTTCAGCCAGGTCACGATCTCGCGGTCCGGGAGTTCGAGCCCCGCGTCGGGCTCTGGGCTGGTGGCTCGGAGCCTGGAGCCTGTTTCCGATTCTGTGTCTCCCTCTCTCTCTGCCCCTCCCCCGTTCATGCTCTGTCTCTCTCTGTCCCAAAAATAAATAAAAACGTTGAAAAAAAATTAAAAAAAAAAAAGGTAAGAGAGCCTTAAACCAGCAGTAATTGGGCTCATGGAATACAGATTCTTAAGCTATCAGCTACCACAGACTGGCTAGGCTGTTCCTTCATATGTCACTATCATATTTTCTCCCATGCTCTTTTAAAGGGGAAAAATTCTGCATATAAGTAGCTATCTTTGAAGAAAACAGATGATGTTTTATCCATGCACAAGATAAAAGAAATCTTTCTTCTTTTTGGAGAATCAGTGATATATTGTCAAATGTCTCAGATGCTTCAGCATTTGCTCAGAAGCCTCTTTTTTTCTTTTTATGTAGAGTAAAAAAATATAGCATTATAAAATTCCAGAACTAAAAAAACCTTGGAAATCATGTTGTCCCACTAGCACATATTATAAATGATAAAATGAAGGCCATAAGGCTATGGAAAATCTTATTAGATGGAAATATTCCCCTTATCTGCCTTTACTATCCAGCGAATCTCATATTCTTTTTGTAAGACCTAGCTTAAATCTTGCATCTATGAAGTAGGATATCTTCACAGACTCTCTTAGGCATTTATTATTATCCCAGCCTCTCCTATAACATGTTTCATATCCTTCTAATAGGATCTATCATCTCTGGTACACCTCTCTCTAGCCACAATGCCTTGAGCAAATTTGATACCATCTCTTAATCTAAATTTTACTGGAATAAGCAATTGTCCTTATTTCTTTCAGGGATACTGTAAGGATAAAAATAAATAATCATTGTAAAGGATTTAACATATTGACTGGCATACTGTGCATGCTCAACAGATCTTACTGTTGTTCTTAGGATGATATAATTCATGTATCCACATGTCCTTCCCTTTCACTAATTGGGGAGTTCCAAAATTAGCTTTTATTCAGTTGGTAGCCCAGTGATTGGAACTGGGTTGTGCACACTTTACCTTCAAGAAGCCTGTGCTGAAAATGTTAAGGAATGAATATTCTCACATACGTGGTCCCTGGCAAAATCCTTTCTCCTCATGCATCCTTCAGAATAACCACAATGCCTTATACTTATTTCCACAAGTATAAAATACAACAATGAACAAACCACAAACTGGTGCTTTTGTTATGTGTGTCCTTAGAAAAGTCAGTTTGTTTGTTTTTTTGTTTGTTTTTTTTTTTTTGGTTTTACTTTGAAATTTCATACCAAGTGCAATAAGTGTGTCCTTCTATGATTTCTCAAGAAGAAAATGTAGTCCCTCCCAAATATATTGGATTTTGTCCTTAATTTATATTCAACCTTTTCCTGATGCTGAAAATTTTGAAGTTATATCTCTATTTCATGCGTGGGCAAATGCTCTAGCAATAGTATTCAAAACAATTTTGCATGGTAAGCTTTTTATATAACATTTTACCTGTCACGCTTGAAATTTACATTAGAAGAACAATTGACTTCCTTACTTAATGATACCTTTAAGGAACTCTGAAAGTTCATGAATAAAATTATATTTTATGAATAATTTGAAGTAAAGAATCTTATTTTAGTCAGTTAATAATATGTATGTGTTATAATTATTTTCAATTTTGAAAAAAATCCATGAAGTGAAATAAATCAATGTTCACAATGATAAACATGTTTACTCTGCTATCGGAAATTGACTTATTATAAAATTATGATGCCATAGGAAACTATCTCTATACCAGATTTATATTCTGGTAGTCATATATATCCCTTGAAAATGGGAAGCCACTGTTATTAATAAGAGAAATGTTAGAACCTCTTGAGGTTCACAAAGATTTTTGAATTAGGTATCGGTTGATTATATTGAATTAGGTATCAATTGATTATATTGAATTAGGTATCGGTTTGAATTAGGTATCGGTTGATTATAAATGTTATCATTTATAATAATAGTACACTTGAATATCTTACTTCTTAGCTTCAGAGACTTATCAAAATAAAAACCCCTCTTAGCTAATATTTTTCATATAACACTTTCAGGGAGAGAGTCTACCTTAGGTAAGTTCATTTTATAGATTTTATATTAGGGGCAAAAAATTCATTTTAAAGATATATACTCAAAAAAGAAAATTAGCATTGTCCCTAAATTATAGATGTTCAGGGCTTATGACTTCTCCATTGATTCAGATATTAAATGGCGTTTTTAAGCTGGAGGGAAGGGTACTGGGAAGGTGGATCCTGTTTATGCTGCTTCAAAATATTTAGAGTATATGTAATTTATCTGCCTCTCTCCCTACACACACACACACACACACACACACACACACACACACACACTCCATTACCTCTTATAAATATCCAGCACAATAGAAGCATCAACAGAATAATAATTTTTGTATCTGTTAAAAGTTGATATTTATTTTGGAATAATGATAGATTTTCCTCAACCTCCTTAGCCTTTCTCCACCCTCCATCTTGTTCCATTCTGTTTTTCAATGGTACAGAGGATTATCGATCCCAGAGAACTTGGAAATATTGGAAAACCAGTAGAGTTTCTATGACAAGTTCTCACTGATACCATTGTAATTTCTTATGACAATTTACTTATGAGCTAAAATACTTATGACCTTACTTTAAGTCTGGCACCTTAGACCACTCAGCCATCCTGACATGACTCATGACCTTACTCTGAGGAGATAATAGGGACTTACCAACTTAAGATAAAAATATATTTAACTCTCTGAATACAGCAAAAAAAAAAAAAATCTTTTACTCTTAAGCTTATTTCAAGATAACAAGGTATTTATAATAACATTGTCTTTCCTTGTAGCCCACCAGATTGGAATAAGACACAGTCATTGAAATGAATACATTTTCTAGTGTTTTTTTTTTTATATGAAAGATAACATATTTACTTTTTAAATAATTATACATTGAAATCAACTCACTAATAAACTCAGTGAATGATTATAACAAGTAACAACAGATTTAAAATAAGCATGCTTAGCTTATTTATTTGAATCTGAAATTAAAAGTTCAAAATACACTCCTTTAGCTTATGATGGGGTTAGAACCTGATTAACTCATCATAAATTGAAAATGTCAGCAATTAAAATGCATTTAGTACACCTAAATTACTGACCATCACAGCTTAATTTAGCTTACCTTAAATATGTTCAGAACACTTACATTGGCCTATTACTGGACAAAATTCTTTAATAGTGTTGACAATCTCATGTAATTTACTCAATACTGTACTGAAGGGAGGAATAATGGTTGTGTGGCTACAGAATGGCTGTGAGTGTATCAGTTGTTTAGCCTTGTAATGGCATTACTGACTGGTAGCTGTGGGTCACTGTCACTGCCTGGCATCGTGGGAGAGGATTTTTGCCGCATATTACCAGCCTGGGAAAAGATTCAAATTCAAAGTATGGTTTCTACTCAATATGTATAGCGTTCACAACATTGTTAGTAGGGGATCATTTGTACATATAATTAATAGATAAAAGTCCTGAGATAATTAAGATTTTAGTTTTACCATATCATAATCCTTCTGTTGCTGAGATAAATTCTCATTATCATGGGTAAAGAGGAGCTCTTTGAATAAGAAGTCTTATGATAAATGCAAAATTTTTCTGTATTTATTAATCATGGCTAAATATATGCTGTTCTCAAGATTATAATGAAGGATATTCTGGACTAAAATAGAGTGGGATGATCTGAAGTAAATGCAAAAAATTCCTCAGGTCAAAATTTCAGATAAAATGTGTCAGAATACAGGTCAGTTTATGATAGTGTGGGTAGATATGAATTATGATATAATTATGCTATTAAAGAAATGAAATGAGGCAGCAGGGATCACAATTTCAAGGCAATCAGGTGTCCCACCTTCACAGACAAACAGATATAAGGAATTATAGGGTTTCCAATATCTTCAGCTTTGTCAAAAAAGGCAGATAGGAACATACAGAAACCTCTGTGCAAGTTAATGACAGATAAATGCTCTGTTTTCATTTCTCCTCTTATCAGATTCCCTCAAGTATAGGGATCTGTTTTCCTAAAGATAATGATGATGATAGAAGTTTATAGAGGTCTTTCAATTTCTACTTATTCTAGTAAATTCATTTTTCCATATTGTTCCTACCAGTGCATATGTTCAATTGTGAAAGTCATGTTAACATTAGAAATAATTTGCTCAATGAAATAACTTTTACCTATTTTCCCCAGTTGTTTCTCTAAAGAATACCAGCCAATGCTACTCCTTTCCATTTATCACCGCCTCAATCTCACTGTAGACTCATTTTATAATCCCAAATATTGTTGAAGTCTGTTGTGTTAAAAATGTATTTAATCTCAACCTTATCCCATACAATGCTTAGTTCCAATGATTACTATATGCCTTTGCAGTGTCAATTCGTACATAATTCTACATATATCAACCCAGGACAATTAGCTAAAATAGTCTGGGTTGCTAGATCATTGACCTGAATGAATCTCTAGAATGTCCAGTATTGAATCCTTATTCCCTACTTCTAATTTGGTTTTTATCTGAAGTAACAATTACAAATTGCACTCTGAGTAGAAGGTAAGACAATACATTCTTGATCCCAAATGGAGTGATTGATTCTTTTACTAGAGTTGTCTCCCAATTTCATCTTGGTCAACTCAGTTGTGAATGGTTTTGTTATACAATCAACTGCTCTAATCTAGGACTCATGCTCATTGTCTTTTTTCTCACCTTCTACATCCAATCAATGATTAAGTCCTTTTGGTTCTACCTCCAAAATAGATTGAAAATCCATTCCAGTGATCCCATCCTTGTTCAGGACATCACATCTTTCTCTTTTGGCAATCTTCAAGTGTTTCCTAAATGATGTCTCCATGTCTAGTCTTATTGCCCATTAATTCATTCTCCACAAAGCACTTATCTTAAAACATAAATGGGATTACCACACACTTTTGTTTAAAAGCATTCAGTGGTTTCCAGTGGCATTTACAATGAAATCCAATATACTTGTCATGGACTTAAATGCTTACTTCATCTCAATCCCCTCTCCTTTTACTTACTACACTTACTCCACTACACTAGCATTCTTTTATTTCCTTGAACATTCAAGTTCTTCTTTTCTTAAGATCCTAGAAATCCTTTTATACCCACTTTCTCTTTCCGTTTCCTCATGTGGTGAACTCACCTTTCATTTAAAGCTTTTAGCTTAAATACCAATTCCTGTCCTCATAATTCTATATTTCAGAATGTTTTCTGTCATAACATTTAGCAAAGATTTGTTTTGCATGTTTCTTTTTCCCCATTAGATGTGAAATCAGTAAGATAAAAACTTTGTCAGCTCCCCGACTGTGACATAAGTCAGCCATTTTCTTTCTTTCTTTCTTTCTTTCTTTCTTTCTTTCTTTCTTTCTTTCTTCTTCTTCTTCTTCTTCTTCTTCTTCTTCTTCTTCTTCTTCTTCATGTTTATTTATTTTAAGAGAGAGGGAGAGGCAGACAGAGTCAGAGACAGAAGGAGAGAGAGAATCCCAAGCAGGCTCTGTGCTGTCAGTGGACTGAGCCACCCAGGAGCCCCAAGTTAGTCATTTTCATAGCACATAGTAAGTTCCTCATTTTTGGAAATGGAAGGAAAGAGAGAGAAAAAAAAAAGAAGAGGGAGGGAGGTGGTGGGAAGAGGGAAGAAAGGTTGGAAAAGGAATATGTTTGAGAAACAAATATTTGATTTAGCAAAAGAAAGCCAGTTGTTTCTCTAGCTCATATACAATTGATTTTCTAAGATCGCAAATATTTACAGAACATCTGCTACAGCCAGATATCGTGCCAGGAACTAGGAAATATTTCTATTTTGGGGGGGACCCTAATATTACCTTAATAGTTTAATGAAATAAATATATCATTGAATAGGGTAAACAAAAATAAAACAAAAAAGAGTATTTTGTATGTACAATTATTTTATTCTCAAGTTAATATTCACTTATATTACCAAAACTTTTATATATTTTTTGCCTTTTTAAAGGATATTCATGCTCTTAGATTATAATTTTATTGCAGTATTCTATCTTTCAATTTTGAGTTCAAACTATGAATAATAAAACAATCTGTTTATAATTCCTCAGTTGGTATAATTTTCCTTCATACAGCATGTTAATTACATGTCTTTGAACTTTATTTGTCCCTAAGCTCTGTCATCTCTGTGAAAATGAAGCCAAGTGTATTTAACTGGCATCATTTACTTGTATCAGTGTGTCTCAAATGCATTTTTTTCCCTTTAACTAACATTTACCTTCAGGGATACCTTCATAAATTAAATGCTGCAGTACTTGTGTAAACTATGCTGTATTTCAAAGATAAATTCATTAATAAACTTGTTATTTAACTATTTGAAATGGCTAGTGGAAGATCAAACCTATTAATGCTACATAAACTGTACCAATCTTGAAGACACCTTTCTATGGTGTCTGTGTTTTACCTCTGTTTTTCATGCTCTAAATACCCCACAGAGAACAATAATTTAGTAAAAGTGAAAATCACCTATTAGCTTTTAATTAGTATACACACTCCATATTTCATCATCTTTGGCTACCTAAAATAGACAATAAAGTCTGAAAGGAAAAAAAAAAGAACTGATACAAACCCTATGTTCTCCAAACACATGAAAAAAAATGAGATACTACCTTTCTTTTGCTTCAAGGATTTTAATCTATGACCCCTACATTTTTCTCATCAGATTTTTCACTATTATAAAGATTAAAAAAATAACTAATTATTAAAAGCAGCCTATTTTAGGGTTTGCTTTTGCACTTCCATTGTTTGAGTTAGGAGTTACTCCAAAGTTAATTAAATGTCTTGTATTATGGACCTAGAGATTTAAAAAGAAATGGTCAAAATTGGATATGTGAATATTAAATTATTGAATTTTCTGTTTTAAATAATTATTTAATTTCATTATGTTTCATTATATCTCTCAAATATTTCAACTATTATGGAGATAATTTTTTGTATTTAAATCAAGATGATTACTTCAAGAGTAAAAAAACAATTAAAAACCATGCATAATGGGACAATACAATCTATGGCAAACGTATATACAATTGCATAACTGACAGTTTTAAGGATGACGTAATACTGATTTTTATACTATTGTTACTATCAAGCAAAAAACAGGTATGTGATGCACTTCTGTGTTTGTCATGGAAAATATTGTACATACATATGTCTATATATAAGTCTCAAGGCAAATAAAATCTCAATGTAGTACATACAACAGTATTCTGTTGTTAATCTTTTAGGCTGTATTTATTATGACTGTTATGTGTTTAAGTAATTTATTATACAATATTTTGGGGGGCAAGTAAATGCATTATAATAATAATTTTATTTGAATACTAAACTGTTAGCTTAATTTCTAATGTTTTAATGATTCTGTAGATAATTTATTTTGAAGAGTTTTTTTCACTTAATATATGCTAAAAATTATCATAATACATAAGGGTTAAAGTCAAATATTAATTTTGTTATGCTGCTGAATATTCATTTCAAAATTGTAACTGATGGCCACATAACTGATTATAGTGTGTGACAGACAGTAGATAATACATAAGTACATATCTAATTTTATGAAGTCCTACAAATTGCTTATAAACAGTGACATTAAAGTATTAAATAAATATCAGCATCTTCATATTTATTTATGAATTTTACAATAAAAGTTAAATAAACACAGAGCAATTACTATTCTAATGATAAGCTTTCCAGCAAACTATCTTAAACATACAAGAAAATAACAATATCCTTGCAATTTAACAATACAATAGTATTCTTAAAACCTAGAGATCATTACATGTAAAAATTTAAACAATAAAGCTTTTATAGAAACCATAGAAAAATTACTTAGTGTGGCAAAGCAAATATTTCTTTTTTAAAAACATTTATGAAGTAGGACAATAGTCAGACAAGAAACAAACCTACTTGAGAATTTCTATTCATCAAAATACACCACTAGGAGAGTACAAAGAAAAACCACCAAATGGTTTAATATACAATATAAATATCCAGTGGTATGCAGTAAATGTTTAACAACCAACTCCCCCGAAGAAAAAATAAAGCCCTGTTTTTCATGTTTGCCAGTGTGTGTGGTATAAATAAACTCTTCTACCATGGAAGATTTTCAAACTATCAAGCAGCTCCCAAAATTCCTGACACTTTAACAGTTGGTCTTGTGAATCAGTTTGAGCCAGCTCTATCACAGAGGATTGAAACAGCTTATCTGGTATATGGTTAAGGAAAAAGGATGCACGGTATGGTATAAAAAGGGCAAGTCTTAGACACTTCAAAAAGGAGAATAGTCATATGACAGTCATCACAAATATGACAAATAATCATAAGACGTGTTTGATGCCATAAACCTTCAACATATTCAAATTAAAATATTTCTATAAGCACACTAGAATGGCTAAAATAGATGGATGCAAAATCCTGTTAGTGAGTATATGAAGCAACTCACTCTCACATCTTGCTTTGAAAATCCCGTATTACCACTTCGGCAGACTATCAGTATCTACTAAAGCAGAACATATGTGTATCCTATATATCCAACAAAATTCATGCATGCATTTCCTGCAGCACATCTTCCAGATAGACATATAACCACTATTCATAAGAACCAAAGTCTGGAAATGACCCAAATGCTCATCAATGGGATGTAGATCATAATTTGGTACATGAGCAAGTTGAATACCAAACAGCAATGAAAATGAGTGTTTTATCACTGCATATAATCTTACAAATATAATGCTGAGAAAAAGAACCAAAGTAGTAACTACTGTATGACTTCATTAATAGAATGTAAAATAGGAAGTAATCTATCCTTCTAGAGGTCAATACAGTGCTTATGTTTCATGCAAATACTTACGAGAAGTGCACTATGTAGTGGACTTCAAAGTACGATAATGTTTTATCTTTTATTCTTTATTTTTCTTTTCTTTTTAATGTAAGAGCTGATTATAAGGGTGGGTTCATTTTGTTACAATTCACCAAGACTGTGCATTTAAGATATGAGATGATAAATGATGAGTGTACATTTTTAAAATATTTTGACATATTTTATAAGTCAAATTGACTTATGAGAAAAGTTAATTTGGATATATTTGTAAAATATGTTATAACTTAACAATATATATCAGGAATAAAATTATTGCTTTATGCATATCCAAATAATGTATTTCACAAAAATGTCTTCTATTATCAACAGAGTCCATTGATACAGAGTCCTGTATCAACAGAGTAGAGCAGTGAAATTCCCCTTGCTTCTATGTGACACTTGTCTTTAATAATCATATGTTGAGTGTCTCAAAAAAAAAAAAAATGTAACCAAAGCATACACCTTACATAGCCCAGAGCTGATCATTGCCTATAATCACTTAAAACTTCTTCAAGATACATTTCAGTAGTGCTGTATTACCAAATCAACAAGTTTTACTCAATCACTTTGTTTCCCAAGACATCATTTACCCGAACATATAAAATATATGACACAAATGCCCATATTATCCCCATTTTATGTATCAGCTACAAGCGGATAAATCTTCATCATGTTCACAATTAAAAAAAGAGATAAACTGAACATTCTTTTATTAAACTTATGTTTATGTTTCTTACATTCTGTAGTAATCAATTATAAATGGCATCCAGATTTACATTTTTAACAAATGTTATTGAATACAATTAACCAAAGTAACTGACAAATTAATAAGGCCCATAAAATCACCTTAGAAGTCACGGGTTATTTTTTTATCATATCTATTTCTATAGTTACATATTTTACTTTCAACTTTATAAAGCTGCAATATCAAGCTTTCCTAGAGGAACCCAATTTTGATAAATCTTGACAGGTGTTAAAATAAGTTTTCCTTTCAATAACTCATTGCCTCTATTCATTGACATCAAATAGACGTTATTATAAAAAATTTTAATATATAAAATTGTCATTCATGTCCAAAGAACTTTTTTCAGAGTTATAAATCTTACCTTTCTGAACAATGCCTTCAAATTCACTTAGAACTTATCAAAGACTATTTCAGGTGACTATATTACTATAATCTAACCAAGAACATAAACATTTGATAGAAAGTATCACATATCAACATTTATGTAAAGGTATCATAAAGTATCAAGGAAACTCTGCAAATTAGCTCTGTTTTTACTGGATACCATCAAATAGGGATAATAAAGGGAAAAAAACTCAAAAATGAATTTATTAATTATAATCTTACCATAAGCTCACAGGTTAGGAATTCAGAGAAGAGGTTCACCACCCTGAGACCTAGAAAAGTATAACCAAAAATATTTCCATCAGCACTGGCACTGCATTTTAATTCAAGCATCACAAAATGTTAAATAGTGATTTATATTATGAAAAATTTCATTGTATGATTAATTAGTATACATATAATTTAACAAATAATTTTGACTACAATATTCGTCTGAAATAGCATTATCATTACTCAGGTCACATCAAACTATTGTGATTTAAGATTAATTACTCTAATTTGAGCTCCTTAATGCAGAATGACAAACAAGTAGAGGATTTTTATTGTCTCCTTTGCTTCTTATGGGACTATGGGTGATGGGCACATCTGCAAGCAAAATTTATTTTGCATATGTTACAGAACCTTAGTTACATTCATTTATACAGCTTCATATATATATATATATATATATATATATATATACACACACACACACCCATATACACATACACACACTATGCATGTGGGCCACACACACACACATTTACAAATGTAGTTATCATACTACAAACCTACATTTATCTTTGTTTTTTCTGTTTAAATCAGGGATAATATATAACTTTCCATGATTATAAATATTCTCTAATATTTGTAATTATATATTACATTATTATAATATATTATATATATAATATATATATAATCCTAATTTAAAAGCTGTATGGTACTCAATAGTTTATTATATACCTTAAATTATTTGATATTTGATTTAACAATAACACTTTATAATATCAATTATTATTATCTAAATTGAGTCATTTAGTTACCATCACATGTAACAATGTTTAAAAGTTAATGTGCTTGGCAAGAGCTTTAATATTTTGATGCAGTGCTGACTTACTAATTAACACATATTTATTAAGCCCTTGGATTTGTTTACTTCTAGGCAGATTCTGCTCTAAATGGATAAAAGAATACACTGAAGATTCAATCTTGCTATACGTGAAGAAATTAGTAGCATTTATGAACCTTTTAGAAAACTGAATGACTGGTATATAGGCAGGTGCTCTACTGTGTGATGTATCACAATTTAAGTTAATAGAAGAGAGAAACCATAACAGATCGAATCTAGTAGTCAATGTCTTAATGAGTAGTGTTGTTTTTAAGGATAGGTTTTTCTCAAAGTTCTATGCGTTGAATTATTCCAACCATTTTCTACTGCAACTGAAGGGAACATAATATAACATAGTTTGTCTCACAAAGGAATGATATTTAACTCTTAGGAGGAATTATAACATGCAGAAATGATTCTGATACTAAAAGAACCACTTGATGACTGAAATGAAATGTTTCCAGTATCCTTCTGATGAAATGTTAGCGGAAATCAAAATATCACTATCACTGAGGTGTGAACATTCACATTAAAATGTATTATTCTTATTCTGCAAATTGAAATGTATGTGTGCAGTAAAATCTTTAATAATGACTTCTCAGGCTTTCTTGGTCAAAGTCACTGAACTGGGCGCCTGGGTGGTTCAGTCGGTTAAGCATCTGGCTTCGGCTCAGGTCATGATCCCATGGTTCATAGGTTCAAGCCTTGCGTGGGGCTCTGTGCTGACAGCTGAGAGCCTGGAGCTCTCTCTCTCTCTCTGCCCCTCCCCTGATCACTCACTCTCTCTCTCTCACTCTCTCTCTCTCAAAAATAAATACACATTAAAAAAATTAAAAAAAAATCCAAAGTCACTGAACTAACTGGTGGCAAGGACTTAACTGCATTCTGAATCTTTGATTCTCAGTCCATTGTATTCCATTCCAGAGTTTGCCATTATCCCAGGTCTCCTTGTTCGCAAGTGGGTAGACACTGCTTCCCAGCCTTCCACAGGTTTCTGTCCCACCCACTCCTTTTACAAATTCCAGTGCACATGGATTAACCATGTGAACATGCTATTCATTCTCTATTGCATTCTGCTTTTATTTTCCCTGCAGGAACAAGGAGTGAGAAGAGGACTTCAAAAGGTCTACTTCTGGGAGCACCTGGATGTCTCAGTCAAACAGCTGATTCTTGATTTTGGCTCAAGTCATGGTCTCAGGGTCATGAGACTGAGCCCCACATCAGGCTATGAGCTGAGTGTCAAATCTGCTTGGGATTCTGTCTCACCCTCTCTCTCAAAATAAATAAATAAACATAAAAAAAAAAAAGATTTGCTTTCTACTGATACTTGCTAAAGAGGAAGACTTTCCCAAGAACATATTGTGCTCTGAATGCTTATACTTCAAGTCAATCAAGGAATTATATTGACACCTTCCCCTCTGCTCCCCATTTTTATCAAGAGGTGCATCAAATTCAATTGGGGGTAAATGTAAAACGGTTACGTGTTAGAATCCACATGTGGCTGAAGCAAAGTATTACCATTGTGAAATGAATGCTTTGGATACATATATTAAAATTTTTAATTGTTATTACCATTTTATTATTAAATATTTAAAGTCAAGCTTTAAGGTTTCACATTATAATGCAGGAACAATAATTTCCTGTAGCACTATCAGATGCTAGATTACTCCTGCAGGCACTATGTTGCATATCTGCAATATTAAATTGACAGTTTTAACTGAATAATAGAATTTCAACATAAAAAGCACATAAGGGAATTTATATCTTCCAGTTATATGTAGAATGTTTATCTATATCTGAATGTGAATATTTAGATAATAACAGTAAATCCAAAGGACATCCTTGTTTGGAGTATGGACATTGTTATACTGAGTAGATATGTTAGGCATTCAGACTATATGTCACTACCCATGTGTAAATTCAGGAAATCGAGAAATTATGTTGAACACATTTGGCTAGTTTTTCTTCAAAGCCAAAGCCGAGCCAGAGAAGTGATTTTAGACACATAAGAAAGCCAAAGCAGAAATATGGTTTACCCAAACTTTATTCTATTTTTACAATGATTTACATCGCCTGACTCAGTCAAGAATACTGAGTATTGAGACATAATTAAAGAAAATAAATGAGAGAGAAAATAAATTTTAACAATATGTGGATAAGATAACTATTTTTTAGGGAACAGTTTGTAATGATGGATCAGTAATTAAACTATCAGTGACATTGGCACAATGTTAGAGTTTTATCATTGATGCATTTCAGGAAATTTTACTTTAGAGATAAGATTCTAGTAAATAGACTTGATCAGATATACTCCTTTCATTTCTACTACTTGCCCATGTAAGGATAACCATCCAGAAAGAATTTATGCCAAGTGAAGTAAGCAGACCAAAGCAAAATTGCACTTTTGGTAATTCTGAAATTCTAATATCTTAAACCTATCATATGCCTACATAGCTGTCAAAGTACTGCAGAAATCTTGAAAAGTTACATTTGAATTAATATTTCTATAAATTAATTAATGTTATTAGTGAATGCATTTATCAGATATGTGACTCAGAGTTTGAAGAAATTCATGGATCAGCATTTCAGATGGTGGTTTTCTCTGATGCTAAAAATAATTAGACAGTGTTCTCTTTTCCTGGCTTGTTCACAGGAATTCAATAGTTTGGAAGGAGTGAGAGGAAGCTGAATTTTAAAATGATCTGGAAACCTAAATGTTGTGAAATTATTTTAAATAATTATAAACAATTTTAAATAATAGTAAATAAATTTAAATATTGGTTTGATAAGTTTAGGAAAATCATAGTTAATAAGCAATTGGTAAATAGTACAGTGATAAGATTTCTACACTTTTTGTCATGTATCCTACATTGATACTCATACAAGTCTCTTGTATTAGAGATTATTTTCCATATTTTCAGATAAGAGATTGGAAGCTAACAGTTGCTAAATAAACTCCAAAATGTCTTACTGCTAATATATTGTGAAGTCAAAATTCAACCCAACCTTAATTAAGTTCAGAATCCCAATTAGTTCATATATCAGGGTAGGATAATATTAATAGATCTATTTACTGAATATATAGCATATGCCAAGCACTGGTCTTAGTATTTTGTATGAATTAACTAATTTAATTCTTACAAGTGAATCTCTACTTTCTAAATGAACTGAGCTGTCCTTTATTACCCTTTTCTTCTTCTTTTTTTTTTTTTTTTCTCCTAAACAAAGAGATCCTGGCTTCAGAGACTGTGCTATGAATCATTACATAGTAGTCTCTACATGATAATTGATCATTTTGCAGTATTCTTACAAATGGAATTTCAATGCACATGTTTACATTTTTTCAAGTTTGGCATCACGCACATGTAATTACACATTTAATATGTGTCTACCATCACCTTGGTTGTTGGTCCTAGGTAGTAATAATAGTATTTATTGAATATATACTGTGTCAAGAATTATGCTAAGTGCTATAAGTTCATCTCATTTAATTCCTATAGCAGTCCTAACAAGTATTACAGTCACCCTAATCTCATAGATGAGAAAATTACCAGAAAACTTAATAAATGTGCTCAAGAGCACACAGAGTAAGAAAAAAGCACAGCTGAGTTTCAAACACAAACTCTCTCATATGATGCAACATAGAGATTCTGATTCTTCTAATGGGAGAGAGTTGTGAAAGAAATTAGAGGCTCTCCTTTTAGTTCATTTAGAGAGAAACTTAAAACTTCAACTTCTTAAAGTAGAGCTATGACTACACCCTAATTAAAAAAAAACACAAGAATAGCAAATAGTCTTATAACACCATTATATTATGATTAATTGTAGGTAGTTACAGCCCCTCAGTCTCTAGCTCATTAAATGTTAAACTGAAATGATGCATTATTTAGCAGACATGCCGATTTCTAGAATTTTCTGCCAATAAATTCAAGAATGCATGAGATTTTACAAAATATGTAAATTTCATGTAATATATGCACAATTTTGGTAGGGGTTATCAGCAATGCTTACTTGGAAAACCAGATAGCCTTGTATTCATTTAGAAAAATGCAAATAATGTGTAAAAAAACAACTTTGAACTCTCACTTCTTTTAAGACTGCCAAGCTTATCATCTCAGAAACACAACTCTTATTATAATTATAGGCAACATGTTTGGGAAAAAAATTGGCTGTTTCAGTGAAACTTGGCATATTACAAACTCTCAATAAATAACTAAAGAATACCTAAGTGGTCCAATAAAGAAATGATCGCAGTTAGGCTCTTAGGAAGAAAACTATCCTGTATTTAGGTAATAGATTTCAGCTTACCCCAGTACTAGCCATACTTTCTCAATGTCTTTTTCAGTACCTAAATCATTTCCTTCAAAGCATCATTTTTTTTTCAAAGATCTTTTTTTTTTTTTTTCTTAAACTCTAGGAAAATTGGAGTGACAGGCAGTGATGGGTTTGGGGAGTATCAACTCCTCCCATGATTAGATCTATGTAAATATGCCATGTAACTACAATTATATACATATATATATATATACACATATATATGAATATGCATATATATGTATATATATATGCATATATATACATATATATGCATATACATATATATGTATATATATATATATTAATTCATCTATCCAACAGATACTTATGGAGCAACTATGTGTCAGGCACTATTATATCAGAGTGTGAGGTTAAAGAGATAAACAATACAAATATGGTCTAGTCTCACAGATTTTATATTCAGGTTAGTGATATTACATTTAATGATGCAATATTTGGTTGCCACTATCAAAAACCACTAGATACTCTGCTATAATAGTCTATGCACTTTTGAAAGGATTTCTCTTTAGATGTTTAAAATTTCAATCTAATAAGCCTATTAAGTTCAAGAGGGTTTAACACCATTGCAGAACATCATAGTTATCCCCCTATTCATATAATATTGTTTTAAATAAGAGAACCACTGATTTTAGCGAGGTTCATGGCCTTCTGGAATCAGATTATGATCCTTAGACTTGGTGCCATGAGACTAAGTCCTGGAAAAGCATGTATGTGGAAGTGGACTGAGTGACTTCTAGAAAGTGCCACTGAGTGTAGAAAGTATCCTTGTCCATTTCTCCCATTAATTTCTAGATAGAATGTGGAATAAAGACTTGGAGCTCCCACAATCATTTTGTATCTGACAGATTACCCTCACCTCCTTGCTCTGTTAAACTCCCAAGCAGAATACTAAAATGGGAGAAGTCTGGATCCTTACGACAGGGAGTGTCATCTCAAGCTTGGAAGGATTATCTCTTGAGTAAGCAAGAAATAAACTCTATACAGACAGAAACTAGACTGGGGTTTTTAGGGACCAAGGAGTGAGAAGATGGGTACAGAATTTCTCTTTCGAAAATAAAAACATTCTAAAATAAGATAGTGTTTGTACAATGCCAAATATATGAAACCCAATAAAGTGTTCCCTTTATTTATTTTTAAAGTGTTCCCTTTAAAAAATTATACAAAAAATGAATTTTATGGTATGTGATTATATCTCAATAAAAATGTTATTAAAAGTGTGTGCCTTACATCATCCGATTAGTTTAATTTGATCTATATAATAATTTGAATACATTTTACTGTGCTAGAAAATTGCATGGCATATTCTTTGGGAACTCAAATTCAGCTGAATTTATTAATTTCCTACTACACATTACCATGTTTGTAGAGATTGGGGGAAATAAAAATAACAATACAAAAAAAAAATCTGTCTTCCATAATCTACAACCTACTGAGGAAAGAGGCTATTCCTGAATTAGGTAACACCAAGACCAAATATTTACCATCCAGGGCTTCTGTGAGGATTTTATTATATGCTGGGAAGTTATTTGAAAACTACTTAATAACACAATTCATGATTAGAAAAACAAAAAAATTGCCAATAAGCATTATATGCTGATATTTGTGTTGGCAGTGGTGCCTTTGATAACTTTGTAACTAAACGAGTATGTTTTGAAATTGTGCTTATAAGGAAACCAAAATGTTAAACAACACTAAACAAAGTTTTATCCTTGAAAAAAGTATAAAAGTACTGATTACAAATATTTCTGGTTTCAAAGAAACAACATTAAACAATCCGTTTTGGTGGTGGGGATTTAAAACTTTTAATCTAAAATGTATAGATCCTTATGTTTGATATTTTGGCTCAGACATCACTAGTCTGAAAAACTCCTCTCCAAATTATTCAAAACACCAAACTTTTATAAAAAATGTTTCCATGGGGTGCCTGGGTAGCTCAGTCTGTTGAGCGTCCAACTTCGGCTCAGGTCATGATCTCACGGTCTGTGAGTTCGAGCCCTGCATCGGGTTCTTGCTGACAGCTCAGATCCTAGATCCTGCTTCAGATTCTGTGTGTCTCTCTCTATGCCCCTCCCCTGCTCATGCTCTGTCTCTCTCTCTCTGTCAAAACTAAATAAACATTTAAAAAAATGATTCCTATTGGGGACATCTTGGTGGCTCTGTCAGTTAAGCGTCTAACTCTTGATTTCAGCTCAGGTCATGATCTCACAGTTTGTGAGATCAAGCCTCACACCTGGCTTTGTGTTGACAGTGTGGAGCCTACTTGGGATTCTCTCTTCCTCTCTCTCTATCCCTCCCTTGCTCCTGCTCATTCTCTCTCTCTCTCTCTCTAAAAATAAATTAATAAACTTAAAAAAATGTTTCCTGTTGAGGCACCTGGTTGACACAGTCAGGGGAGCATGAGGCTCTTGATCTCAGGGATGTGAGTTCAAGCCCCACATGGGTGTAGAGATTACTTAAATAAATAAAACTAAAAAAAAAAATGTTTCCTGTTGTGTGGATATGATTGGCAACAGTAAAATCAAACTATAAATGGATACACAATAAAAAGATCCTCCAAACTTTTCATGAATGACACAATCATAATTTTCTGAAGTTGACATTCAGCCACACTAATTTGTAGAGTTCAAAAAATAATATCATCATAAAAGTTGGAATTCATTCACTATATTGTACACCTGAAACTAACATAGAGTGTATGTTAACTAAACTGGAATTTAAAATAAAATAAAGTAAAAAGAGAAAAACATTGCCATGCTATAGACACCTACACATTTGAGAAGAAATGTAAATTAAGTGTAACTCCAGCATCATATAATGATTCTTTAGTTACTGGAGATGATTATATTGCAAAATCTGTAAGAATGTGTGAAAGTTCACAGGACTGGTTTAACCTTTATGTGAATTAATTGGTTACTATAGCAACATTAATTTTTGTCTCACTTCAACTGTTGCAGAAGCTCGAATCAGCTTTGGAGCTTTATTCAGTCCTATATTCATTGGAGATATACCCAGAAGTGGGATTTCTGGATCATATGGTCATTCTATTTTTAATTTTTTGAGAAACTTTCATCTTATTTTTCATAGTAGCTATATCAACTTACATTCCTAACAGTGGCACGCAAGGATTCTTTTTCCTCCATATTTTTGCCAACACATGTTGTCTCTTGTCTTTTTTAATATAGCCATTGTAACAAGTGTGAGGTGATATATCAGTGCAGTTTGATTTTCATTACTAATGTTGAGCATCTTTTCATGTATCTGTTGGCTATTTGTAGATCTTCCTTGGAAAAATGTCTAATCAGTTCCACTTCCTATTTTCTTTTATTTGAGAGAGAGTGTGTGTGTGTGTGAGTGGAGGAGAGGGGCAGAAGGAGAGGAAGAGGAAGAGGGAAAGGGAAAGGGAGTTGGAGGGAGGAAGGGAGGGAGAGAGAGTGAAAGAGGGAAGGGAAAGGGAAGGGGGAGGGGGCGGGAGAGGGAGAGAGAGAGAGAGAGAGAGAGCGGGGGGGGGGGGACTTAAGCAGGCCCCACGCTCAGTGCAGAGCCCAAAGCTGGGCTTGATCCCACAACCCAAGGATCATGACTTGAGCTGAAATCAAGAGTCAGATGCTCAACTGACTGAGCCACCCAGACATCTCTCCTCTGCCTATTTTTAAATTTTATTTATTTATTTTGAAAGAGAGAGAGAGAGAGAGAGAGAGAGATTGAGTAGGGGAGGGTCAGAAAGAGAAGGAGAAAGAGAATCCCATGCAGGCTCTGCACTGTCAGCACAGAGCCCGATGTGGGGCTCAAACTCATGAACTGTAAGATCATGACCTGAGCTAAAGTTGGACACTTAACCAACTGAGCCACCCAGGCACCGCTGCCTATTTTTAGATTAGATTTGTTTAGTTATGTTTATCAAGTTATATGAGTTCTTTATATATATGGGATATTAATCTCTTTTCAAATAAATGGTTTGCAAATATTTTCCCACTATGTGGGTTGCCTTTTCATTTTGCTAATGGCTTCCTTGGCTGTGCAGAAGCTTTTTAGTTTGATGTAGCCCCATTTATTTATTTGTTGCCTTTGTTGCCTTTGCTTTGGGTGCCACATCCCCAAAAAAAAAAAAAATAGTTGCCAAGACTGAGGTCAAAGAGCTTGTAGTGAATAAAGGAAAGCCTCAGGTATGCTCTGAATGGAGGCTATTAGCATGGAAAAGCTGGAGTGGGCTAACTGCAAGGAGAATATCCTATGATTGGTTTGGGGAGCATATTTGGCTTTCTCTGGTTTGTTAGCAGATAGAAGTACAAGGTAAGGAGTGGGGACTGAAAATGAAGGAAATTGGCTGTCATTCTCCTGAAAATGTCTTGCACTTACTACATTTCCCTGACCATTCAGAGCCAACTTCTGGAGAGGTTGTAATTTGTCTTTCTAGCCTTACTGGTCAGAGTTCTATTATCATATATGGTCTGGCTGTTGTCTATTTGTTTATTAGTCTTGCATACCTTACTTTTCATTTTCCCCTCCAATCATAGGAGCATCCCTCCACTTAGCCACTAGTTATATTTTATACTGCCTTATGTAGCCTTGATGACAGATTGTTTAAACCTCCAATCATCAAAAAAGAATATTTGAGAAATATATATACATTCAATAAATATTTAATACAATAACAAATCTAATATAATTGTCATAGTGGGAATTATTATGTGATTATGAGTATGTAGTGAAGTTATAATTATATCAGTTGAGTTTTGTATGCCAAAGCATTTGTTATTTTTAATGTTGAAGATATTTTATTAAACATTTTTATTTCTTCTAGTTGTTGATTGCTCAATATGAAACTTATACAGAGTACATTAAAGATACTTTAATTAGTCTCAGATACAACATTATTTCTCACAATTCTGTGAGGCAAAATACATTTCTTTCAACTTCTTAATACCTGGTTTCTTTCTTTTTTTAATAAAAAAATGAACATTTGCATATTTCTATACCACTTTTACTAGATAGCTTGAACATTGATAAGTGAAAGGGATTAGTCAGGTACCATGTAAGTTTATAACTTTGTTTACATTTGTTGGCTATTCTGACATATACCTATTAAAAATAGAGGGAAAAATATTTTGGTTAACATAGCTCCTTAATCTCTGATTTCACTAGCATAGCATACTTATTCCATTTTATTAGCATCTGAAGAAAGATTTAGCCACAGATTTCTTCTTCCTGATCAATTATGAGTGTTTACTAAGTATCTATTATATGTCTAAATACAATATCAGATATTAGGAAATATAAAGCATTACCCCCTCTTATGATATTTAGTTAGCGAGCCCAGTGTATCATATCAATGTTAAACAATAAAGGTAGAGGAAATGTATATGTATATAGAAGACAAAATATATGGTACAAATATAATAATTGTACATAGTGGGAAAAGGAAGAAAAAACAGATCTTCCTTTAGAGAAAGACAAACCTAGAAACAGATTCAGGCTGTATCAAACCTAGGATTAAAGTTTCATTGTATGACATCTGGCAAGTTATTTGACTTACTGAGGCTGCAGTAATAACAATTATAATTGACAATAATAATAATAATGATAACAAACAAGAATTACAGGTGTTCTAGAATTTTTCATACACTAGTCAATTTAACTAATCCTCCTAACGACCCAAAGTAGCAGGGCACTTCTATTATATTCTATTTTATAGATAAATTAACTGAGGAACAGAGCAGCTAAATAACTTGCCCAAGGGCAGAAATCTAGTTAGGAGAGGAGTCTGCTAACAACAAATTCTTGTATTCTATTAGAATTTATATGGAGTAATTTACTTGAATTGGCCACTATGGTGACCGATTCTTGGTAGCTGCTCCACAAACATTGGTTTGCTTCTTTCCGATTGAGTATAAGTTATTACAGTGCCTCTCAAACTTCAGAACACACCAGAATGGCTCAGTCATCCAAAGATATCTGGGCCATGCCCCCAGAGCTTCTGATTTATTAGGTGAGGTGTGGAGTACCTAAATTTGCATTTTTAACCAGTTCTCAAAGGCTGTTGATGCTGCTGATCAGGACATCCCCCTTTAAGAACCATGGAGTCTATGCTTACCTAACATAATCCCACTTATGCACTCTTGGCCTCTCAAGGCTCATGATCTCATAAAGACTATTTTGAGAACTGAAGATTTACAAAAACAGAATAAAAATATGATCCATATAGATTGGTTAGTAAAACTGAAACATGCCCATGTAAGTTATTTACATTTTTAATAATCAAGTCTGGTAAAATTTATAAAATAAAACCCAAATGGAATTAAAATTCAATTGGCAAGATACATTATGCCAATCACTTACCGTGGGGTTTGCAAAGTTTTTACATGCTAAAATACATTTACAAATTAGAAGCATACGACAGATACTGTTCTATAAAGAATTTTATTCAAGGCACTATATATCATGATCATTTTCTATACTCTACTAGATCATTTTCTACACTCAAAAGGGCAAGGATCTTTGTTCCCTCATTTACCATATCCCAATGCTTGGAACAGAACCTAACATGTAGAAGGTGCTTCTAAATATTTGCACATCATTCACTAATCCTTTTGGTTAAGAGGAATTACAGAGCCAAAAGATATGAATGGTTTTACAACCCTGGATTGGCATTACCAAAATGACTTCAAGGAAGGATGTGCCAGCTTCTACTCCCACTAGCTCTGTGCGTTTGTGCCTATTTCCGTTGCTCATAAACACCACTTTATATATCTGCCAATAGTAACAATTACTGCTACATGTGTTTACCATATGTTGTTTTTCAAATTTTAACAACTCTAAAATCAAGATGCATACCCAATGGGATAATTTAGTTTTTCTTTTTCTCCCTTTGTAGAGCTCCATAAAAATAATGATTTGTCTCACAGCTTATGGCATTTTAGATTCAAAAAAGAAAAATCCAGTGACACATAAATCTTAGTACTGTATTTGTGAATAGTAGTCATAATTACTTCAAAAGCTATCTAATGCTGTGAAGCATTTTGAAATATCACTGGAACACTATGTGTTGAATGTTGTCTTAGAGCTCTGATTAACTACCTAAGAAATATCCTATTTTCCATGGGCTTACTGACAAATCAGAAACACACAACTTGTCTTAATTGCTACAAATCAGCATTATTTGTCCTATATTTAAAAGAGATAAAAGGAGAACATGTCACCAGATTTAAATTAACAAAAACATTTGTAAAAGACAACATATATTAGGAGATATATGGAAAAAATGTAAATATATCTGTAATCAAAAACCTCAAATTTTTCTATGGAAGAAATGCATAAATGTTTTTAATTGATTTTACTAAACTTATCTGCTATATGCTACTATGGTGTGCTTTTTTTACTCTCAAATGTTAAAAATTAATCACATATCAGACAAAACTATTGTATTTTTTCTCAATATTACATAATTTTCAATATTTCAAATCTTTAGGAATAAATATTCTTCCAATGACTTAGAAATAAGAAAGATGAAATGGCATGGATTGCTTCAAATGACCAATAAGTATCATTAAATGGTCAGCTTTAATAGTAATATATAAAAATTAAAATTGAGTAAATTTGGGGGGTGAGCCCTATGTTGTGCTCTGCCCTGACAGCACAGGGCCTGCTCGGGATTCTCTCTCTCTCTCTCTCTTTCAAACTAAATAAACCTTAAAAAAATAAAATATATATATATAAAATGGATAAATTTGTGCCTCAGAACTGAACATATATTTTTTGCATATAATATTAAAATTCTTTTAAGACTCAATTACTCCAAATGGAGATACAGAGTTTATACATGATTACAAGGATTAACTGATAAGATACATGCAAAGTGTGCAAAACGTTCTGGCTCATAGTAATTATTCACCAAATATCAGCTATGATGATGATACTGATAATTAAAATATTTAGAGAATAAATCTATGTGGCTAGTGCAAATAAGGTTTTCTCTTTTCATTTTTACTTCTATAATGAACAGTTGGAGGATACATAGTAGCAATGGTGTAATTACCCACCTTCATAAACATAGCTATAGAAAAAATATTAGCTTCATTTTCTCCGCTGCAGAGGGGCAGAGAATACAAACATGTATATGTACATGAATGTGTGACTAATATTATATCTGTATGCACGTCTGCAAAGGTTTGAATATTGAACAATCTTTCTCCTTAAAGAAAGGGAAACATGGTTTTGTTGTTGCGGCTTGGATATTAATAGTCCATTAAAGACTTCCTGTGAGAGAATATGATAAAAGGGGGTTTGTGGCAAAAGGGAGGGAAATGTTGAGTATGTGAGAGGGAAGTTACAGAAAGGGAGGGAGGCAAACCCTAAGAGACTCTTAAATACTGGGAAAAAAACTGAGGGTTGATGGGGGGGGTGGGGGAGAGAAGCGCACTTGTTGGGATGAGCACTGGGTGTTGTATGGAAACCAATTTGACAATCAATTATGTTAAAAAAAAAAAAAGAATATTGTGAGTATGTGAGATGGAGTCACTCCAGATTACAAGAAGGTGGAAGACAAATGCCAAGAGATTGAGCATGGGGACATTCCCAGAGAGCATCCCCAAGAGTGGAGATAATTTTCCTAAGAAGTGAAAGGGTGCTTTGTCCTGAAAGTAAAACTAGGGGAGAGCCAAGGTTAAGGTCATTGGGGAACTAGAGTCATTGTCCCTCTGATCATTAGCCTTTGTTGAAGGAATGCAATTGTTACCTGGAGAACTTCCTTACTCAACATAACCCAGCACCCCACCAACTCACCATGCAGGAGGAGTGACATCCTTCAGGACTTCAGTACCCTTTTCATTACCCAAAGAAGATATCTACTTCCCAGCGATTTAAGACACGTGCAGCCTGAGTAAAGGTGGTTGGAGTCTTGGCTAACTATTGACATGGTAGTGTAGGATAGCACTGTGATGCTACCGTAAACGATGGGCAGTGGTTAATGAAGTGAGTTTTACAATTCTATAGTATCCTTGTTGCATTAAAACTGTCAGTTTAGTATGGGTTGTTTTCAGCACAAAGGAAGACTATAATCAAATAGAACAAAAAATAAATAAAACACAAGCATTCAAAGATAAGTGGCTTAGATATATTTTCCTTGATACCAGTGTTAAAGTGTTTTGTCTGTTCTCAAGATGGACTATAGTATGTAGTTAATGCAAAACATTATTTCTATTATCATCTATTTCGAAGCATTATTTTCTTTGGAATGCTCATTAACCCAGGAGCACACACATCCTTTGAAAAAGCTCGTGTTTAACAAGGAAAAAACAGAATAACTATGGTACATGTATTTATTCACGGGCCAAGGAATACGTATATGTACTCTGTTCATCATAATACTTAAGTTAAATAGATATCAATTTACTGTTTATCCTAATATTTCAGTCACAATGACAACTTAAAAAGTAGACAATATTAGATGTTTCTTTAGTGAATATTTTTAGAGAAAAAAAATGGCATGCCAATAGATTACTTCTTGTCTGCATATTCTACATATGATACATGTATTATATGTAAACAACATTATATATTCAATAAACTATTCACAGGAACCTTTTGTATCTCCTTAATGGTTCTCAGGGGGATGATATCATACTATATTTTATCCCATTGTCCACTTTATAGAGAACCTCACTATTTTTTTATTTAGGGAGGTCAACTGTTATTGTTAAATACACAAAAAATATTTTTAAAACATCACCTCATATATCATTTGTGATGTTAGCCTCATTTTTCTAACACAAAATGTAGAAGAAATGATTGATTGCAAGTTTTCTTTCAGATGATACAGTGGCAAACAAAAAGTCAAAAAATGTTATCTAGGATGTGGTTAAACATTAAAGACTTTACAGTCCATATTCTTTAAACTGGTATCTAAATAGCCTATTAGTATTATGTATATAAATTGGATAGTACCTTGAACTATTATTAGCTTAAATTCATTCTAAATATCTGGACACAAAGAAATATAAAACACATTTTGCCCTTAATTTAAAATATCTTTCAAAAATATAAATTTTATATATGGTATTATTCACAAATCCCACAAGTAAGTAAACAAACTTTTTCATTAATAAAATTGGGATCCATTGTTTTGGCAAGACTATTCTGCTATGAATAAAGTGGATGGGTCAGAGAAAGAAGGCTTTAGGATTAAGGACAAAGTAATTAGCAGGAATGGAAATGCATTGACTCGTGTTAAAGAAGCTGTCAGTGAGAAGCTCCTGGTGTCTTTGAAAAACTAAGGGAGATAATGAGAGAGAGTGAATAGGTCCTTCAACATCTGTCTAGCTCTAACATGGAGGGGGAATGAGGGCAGGATCAAAAGCACAACCCAAAGACAAACACATGTAAACTCCCTCATTTCAGGATATCAGCCCTTTCAAAGGAAAGAGGGAAAAAGACATAACCTCATAACCTTAAACAAAGTTACAATGCTTATGAGGGGCTCCTGGGTGGCTCAGTTGCTTGAGTGCCCAACTTCGGCTTAGGTCATGATCTAGGTGTTCGTGGGTTCAAGCCCTGTGTCAAGCTCTGCACTGGCAGTGTGGAACCTGCGTGGGTTCTCTCTCTCTCTCTCTCTCTCTCTCTCCCCATCCCCCACCTATACTCTCTCAAAACTAAAGTTAAAAAAATAAATGAAAATGCTTATCACTATAATTGATAATGGCATATTAATTGTACTGATTTATACCCGAAAGCAATTAAACTATGGAAGCTGGCTTACATTCCATTTAGGAATAAAGAAGTAATCCCACAAATTAATCAAAAAGGGAAGTAGGAAACCTACTAAAGTTGCTTTAGGATGATACCCCTTGAATATTGGTCATTCAACCTGATGATTACAGAAATATGCATCCTTAGAACACTATTCAAAAATAACAATACTGTAGAGTTGCAAAAACTAAGGTGGGAAAGAATTGTATAAAGCCAGAGGAAGTCAATAGTGCTGAAAAGTGAAGAAATAGGAAAAGTAAAAAGATCAGTGATTTGTGAAAAATAAAAAATAAAAAGATGTGTCATGGATGATAGTGGAGAAAGTGGTTTCAGTTCAGTAGTTCAAATGGACAGGAAGAGGCAAGTGCACAAGAAATAGAAGGAAAGATACAGAGATATTTGAAATTTTTGGAAGGAAAATAGCATATAGAATAGAATATAGCATGCCAAATTCTAAATTAGCAGTTTTGACAAAATAACACAATTTTTTCTCGATACCATAACTAATATTTTTGTTAGCATCTTATTTTTTTCATCATGCCTACTCTTCATGTTAAGTTTATATACAAAACCCATGTATCAAGATTAAAGATATTTTCCTAAAAATTATTATACACTCAACACTTCAGGATTTTAGTGACACTAAGAAAATTTCAATTAGCTTTCTTAGGAATCAGATTTTACAGACATGTATTTTGTTCTTCTACAATATAATTCATTTTTGCCTTAAATGCACCCCAAATTTTCTATATTTGCTTACCAGAATAGACACTATTAAAAATGTAATATGACTTGGCACAACAGTAATTATACCTGTACCCACTCAGGGATTTTTTTTTTAATTTTTTTTTCAACGTTTATTTATTTTTGGGATAGAGAGAGACAGAGCATGAACGGGGGAGGGGCAGAGAGAGAGGGAAACACAGAATCGGAAACAGGCTCCAGGCTCTGAGCCATCAGCCCAGAGCCTGACGCGGGGCTCGAACTCACGGAGCGCGAGATCGTGACCTGGCTGAAGTCGGACGCTTAACCGACTGCGCCACCCAGGCGCCCCTGGGATGTTTTTAATTTATGTAGGTAACTATCATAATCTACAGCAGACTGGTATTCTACAGGGTTCTGAGTACAGGAACAGTTTTGAGTTAAATATTCAATGTAGCATAGCAATATTTAATCATTTAGTACAAATTATAAACTGGAAGAGTTTGGTTAAGATATTCTAAATTTGAGAAGTTGTTTTAACCATTAATTGCAACCTATCAAATTAATTATTAATTTATAACCAGTAGAAATTAATAATGTTGCTCTCCTGTACTCAAAAACTGGAGTGTGGGATTATTCTTTAAATTAGCTCCCTATACATAACACTTTAATTTTTCTCTGCATTTATATGCAAATAATATAAAGAGAGTGGTTGTTTAAAAATATGTTGAAAAACTCTTTGAGAGTCCTCCTTTCAAAGATGGGACTTAATATCCCCCTCCTTGAGTGTTTTGAAGGAGTCCCTGTTCGAGTGCTGACTCTACCTAAAAGGTCCATGGTATGATAAGCAATAGAGACAAGGAGAAAGAGAAAATGGCATTCAGCCACATATGCAGCACTTCAGCCACTGGACTTGAGCAAACAGCTAAATGTTGGGGCTTGTACTCCCACTGTCCCCACTACTCAGTATCAAGAAACTCACAACTAAGGTCCTTGCTTTCACCATGGCATGGACATGCAAGAATGTGGAAAGATTACCAAATAAGAAATGGCTCTCTCCTCTCCTGTTGGATGCAAAGCCACCTTAGCACTGGATGAAAGCCCTCCTTCATCCTGTTGGACTGGATCCCTTCTACATCACACAAACTGCACTATCATATTTATAGAAAAAAATAAAAGGGAAAAATGGGTGAGGTGAGAGGAGGAGAGGAAGGAAGAAGGGTGAAGCCTGCTTATTACTATTTTTTTAATGTATTCTGAATTCATTATAATTAGAAACTATTGCTTCCCTTCAAAATCCCAAATCCAAATGTCTTTTCTTGTCCTTTGGAACCTTGACTACTACATTTGGTTTAAAAAAGTCATTTTTAATGAAATTATTAAAAAGTAATAAAATTCTCATGGGAGAAAAGTATGGAAAGTTATGAAGAACTCTTTAGACACCACTAATATAGGTGTTTTGATTAACTCCTTCCCAGAAGTTTTAAAACTGCTTTTAATAAAGTCTTAAAGTTTATTGTTACAAACTATGTATGAATTCTTATTCTATTTAAAATTTATTCAGAGCACATTTTTTCTCCCTTCCTTCTTTCTTTTTTATAATATTGGTAAATTTACTTTTTAACCCTCTCCCCATCATTTATTCTGCATTTCAGTGGCTCAATTCCTCTCATAGTAGCTTATGAGAAAGAAATTTTTACAGAGCGTGAACATGGGTTTGAATCTTGGCTTCATCACCACTCAGCCATGTCATTTTGACAGATGATCTAAGCTTCAGTATTTTTTTTAACAAAGTGCCCCCTTGTCTGACAATTAGCTCCTCAAAATTCTTAGTTCCTAAACCCTCTCAATGGGAACCATTGGGGCTGATAAATGAGAGTAAGATTATCTTACTACCAGGATGATAACAGTGCTAGATATGCATGATAAGTATTCTCACCTCCAAAGAACATTGTATTTAAACACATTATAGGTTTTAAGAGTATTATTTAGCATCTATACCCCCATACAATTAGTACTAATATATCAATATGTATAATATGTTAATCATTACATTATTAATAGTAAATTAATATATGTAATTATTTATTATTACATTAATTTATTATACATTAGTATATTATATTAATATAAGTACCACTACACTTCTAGAATCCTAAAGAGGTGACATTCCCTGAGTGCTTGTACACCAGGCACAATACTGAAAAGTGCCCTCATATTATCTCACTGAGTCCCAAGACAATTTCATAAATTAGGAACTCACGTGATGCCCCTTAGGAAGATGGGATGACTGAGTTTTAGAAAAAGCGCATATGTTATCCAAGGCCACTCACTCTTTTAGTAAATGTCTGAGTTGGGACTTTAACTGATACTGATTAAAACCTAAAGTCCATGCCCTTAACTACGATGCCTTGTGCCCTCCTGGGCTTCTCCAAGTCCTGCCAGAACAGCCCTGGGCTTTCCTGGCCAGGTTTTGATACAATCCTTCTTCTAGTATCTATAGTTTTCCCTTCTAGAACTTTACACCATACACTGGTTCTTCTCACTCTCTCCTCCTGTTTTCTCTACTTTTCTTCTTACATTCTTATCTTTATTTTTCCTAAATATTATTCATCCTGAATAATTTCATCAAATTTATTGTCTATTATTTTTTTGTTTTTATCTATGCCTTAACTCAAATTCTAATTGTTATAATCTATATTTCTAGACCTTCCTTAAACTTTTCTCTACATAGCAATAACAAATTAGAAAATTGAATAAAATATATGCTACCATTCACAATAAAAAATGCTATAAAATATCTAGTTGTTCATTGAGTGCAGAATATTTACAGACTTTATGTGGCTAATTGTGAAACTCTGTCGAAGGATATTAAAGACGACCTGAACAAATGGAGATATATCCTGTTAATGCACATAATTATTTAACATTGTTAATATCATAATCGTTGTGTTCATACGAGTGTAGGATACACAGACTAATCAAACAAAAAATGGTATCACAGTGGTATGAGAAAACACAGAACACAGTAACTTTTTTTTTAATTTTCTTTTCAATCCTCAGACTTTTTTTCCCAATGTTCAGGAAGACTTTCCAGCTGTATTTGCAACACAAATTATTTGAGAACATAATGATGAAATTTAAGTTGAAACTGAATAATGCAGGAAGGGGTGTAACTGACAAGTTTAGGTAAAATACTTACACCCCAATATGTTCCTTATTTAGACAAACATAATAAGATCTTTCTCTGTGGATACCACTGATAAATATTACAAATCTCATTCACTCATTCACTCACTCATTGTTTGCCAGTCGGCCCCGGTTTTAAGATTTAGGCATATCGTGGACAATAAGTGTTCTAGTCTAGCACACTGGCATGTGAACAGAGTCATTTATTTCCGTGTGAGAAGTGTCTAACAGGATCTGTGTCACTGTAGAAGAAGGAGCTATGAACACAGTTTTGACATCTGTCTGCTTCCTCCTCACAACCAAGAGGCCTTCCCCTACAACGAATATCAACTATTTGATGAGCTTCCTTTAACTGTTCTTTCTTCCCTGTTTATCCTTAGGATGAATCTCACAAGACTTGGCTAGTATTCTACAACAATTACAGAACTGTTCATCCTTCTGTTTTCATTCACTGACTGATAACTCAGCTATATAAAAAATTTCTGTTGTACTAAAATTTAATGAATAGTCCCTAAGTGTAAGAACATTTTTTCCTTCCTCACAAAATCTGAATTATCCTCCCACATTTTATCAGTCTGTCTTCTCAATAGTAGCTGTGATAAAGATATATTGGCTAGTGATGCTATAGACTTTTTTTTCTACTTGTGCATTTCATGATACATTTGGTTATTAGGTGACTTTTTTAGTCCTTGGTTTCGTCTAACCATTGGTAATGAAACCAGGATATTCTAATTGAAGAATGACCTAAAAATATGAGAGAAAGGGTACAAAGCTGGAAAACAAAATAAAATAATGAAAACCAATCAACAAATGAAACAAAAAAAAAAAAACATGGGTATTATCCAGGGTAAATACATTGGGGAAGAAGATTTAATTGTGTGTGTGTGTGTGTGTGTGTGTGTGTGTGTGTGTGTGTGTAATTGAGCATTTATAATATCTGAGTTACAACAGCTTTCGATAATTTTTTTTCTTTTCATTATGAGGTTATAAGAAATCAATTTACCCTTAAAGAAACTTTCAATCTAAACTGACACTTAACACTGGCATTTGATAATCTTCTTGGAAGTGATGGCTTTGGTCTCCACACTCTATTACTAAATCAGGGAACAATCTGTCGAGTCATATAAGTAATATGTGATTATTGTAAGATTATATGTTCACTATTTCATCCTAAAATATTATGAAAGCACGCATGATGTGTTACTTTTGAAGGGATGAAATTAGGGATATGCAGATCAACAATTCAGTGTGGGGCTCTTAAATTCAAATTTCAGATTCCTATTCTTAACACAAGATATCCAGTCACATATCTATTTATTGGTCAGGAAATAATAAGGGACCACTTCGTGTCAGAAATGTTCTAGGTGCATTGTTGAATATAGCAGATAGAAATCATTGCCCTGGTGGAATCTGTATTATAGGAAATGGAACAGAAAATGAACACTTAATATATGTGAGTAAAGTATACAGCATGTTAGATGGTGCAAAGTGCTAAGGAAAACAAATAGTGGAAGGTAAGGGAGTTTGGAGTCCTTGCAGGTAAGCATGAATATTTCAGGGAATAAATAATAATAGGACCGTGGGTCATCATAAATCTGTGAATTCTATATTTCATACTACTGCATACATAAAAGTGCTTTTCATTGATTGAAGATTGGAAGGTTAGTGTGTATGCATATGGGGATCTTCTTCTGAGAAGACGACCTATTACTTTCATGAAACTCTTAAAAAGATCTTATTCCCAAACAAAAAAGCCTAATGTTTTTCACAAAAGTAGATAACATTATTCACTTCTTTTTACTACCTTTGCTTTTATTAAATGTAATTGTGTAAGTGAGACTATTTTAGAAAATATTATGTTATCATTACATGTGTTAATATTAACTTTTAATCTGAAAAATTTTAATAATAAAATAAATGATGCAAATAATCTCGGTTTCTTCTTCTTTAATTGCAGCCCTTTCCAATTTTAAAAAGAAAATGGACTTGTAAATATTGAATGTGATCACAATTACTGATCCCACCAATATATTGCATTTCTACACTTAAACCAATGCTCCTGAAAAACAACAGGATCTAGAAAGTGTTAAGCACATGGTGAAATAATAATAATTAATTCATTCTTAACAATTGTGGTTTTATTCTGTATAAGATTGTATTGCACTATTATTTACATCTATCTTTTCTTCTTTTTTCAATTTTTCATTTAAATTCTAGTTAGTTAACATACAGTGTAATATTGGTTTCAGGAATAGACTTTAGTGATTCAAAACTTACAACACCCAGTGGGCATCACAAAAAATGCTCTCTTTAATACCCATCACCCATTTACCCCATATCCCCTTCAGCAACCCTAAGTTTGTTTTCTATTGTTGAGTCTCTTATGGTTTGCTTCCTTTTTTCTTTCTTCCTGTATGTTCATCTGCTTTGTTTCTTGAATTCCACATATGAGTGAAATCATATGGTATTTATATTTCTCTGACTTTGTTTTGTTTAGCATAATATACTCTAGCTCCATCCACATATCAGCAAATGGCAAAATTTCATTCTTTTTGATGGCTCAGTAATATTCCACTGTGTGTGTGTGTGTGTGTGTGTGTGTGTGTGTGTGTGTGTGTGTTTGTGTGTGTGTGTATACCACATCTTCTTTATCCATTCATTAGTCAGTGGACATATGGAATCTCTCCATAGTTTGGTTATTGTTGATAATGCTGCCAAAAACATCAGAGTGCATGTACCCTTCAAATCTGTATTTTTGTAACTTTTGGGTAAATACCTAGTAGTGCAATTGCTGAATCATAGGGCAGTTCTATTCTAAAGTATTTGAGGACTCCATACAGTTCTCCAGAGTATCTTCACAAGTTTGCATTCCCACCAACAGTACAACATCTGTCATTTCCTTTGTTGTTAATGTTAGCCATTCTGACATGTGTGAAGTGGTATCTCATCATGGTTTGAAGTATTTACATTTAAAGTGAGGACTTTAATTCCTGCCTTGAAAGACTTATATAGGAATTAAATGATTCAGTATATAAATAAACTCATCCTACATCATGTTTCTTGTTTTTTTTTTATAGGTTATGGGTAAGTATGATTTTTTTCATTATTACAAAACATACATATAAGGATTCTTTGCCAGGATAGATTCTTCCTTGACATGTGGTTTCTCCAATGTTACTGCATTTTAATCCTCCATAGATAATTTTTGAAAAGTTCTTTCATTGAAGGAAATCTTCTTTCTCCATATTCCTCCTCCACCTTTTCCTAATGACCAATAATGCCAGTCAACCATTTCTAGTTTATTATCTCCCTCCCAATGTATGTCTGTGTGAACAATCAGCTATCTCATATTGTACAGTTCTCAATTATGTAAATGATAACTTGTGTTATCTTAGAGAAAATTATTTTTTCTAAAGGTCCCCAAATTGGCCTCTATGTGTCTTAAAGATTAGTTTGTATTACAAAATACATAAAAATAAGATTAGGAAGGGGAAAAAAAAAAGATTCACTTTTTAAAATAATGATCAAGTTTACTCTATAAGAACAGTGATTAGGTTAAAAGGCTGCATATATTTGATTAAAGGGGGATTCAAAGAGGCAATGCATAACTGAGACACACTTCTATACAGGATGTCCCTAAAAGAGTAAATATCATGACTGAATACCTACTGTAGTCTTGATCACAGTGTCTTTGTGTTGGCCATGTTAGGCAGGGATGGACAATGAAATGAATCCCTCCATCCATGAGTAACTGACGCTTGGTCGCATAAAACCAAGTATAAATCCAAGGGCCCAAACAAATTGAAGAGCCCTAAGATGTTGAAGTACAAAGTTTTATACCCAGCTTTGCTGCCCCAAGTTTCAAAATTATGAGAAATAGTAAATAACGTTTATATAAGTCATGTTAGGCTATAAAATATATGGAGATCTCAAAACCTTTAGGAAAAGTAAAAATTTAACTACTTTTCTTTATCATAAATTGCAAAATTGATAGCAAAAATTATATACATACAAGTGATTTAGAAAGTATTTTATTTAATGATTGCTGTAAGTCATTTAATTTCAAATACTATAGCATTGGTTTTATTTACATAATTTTGCTTTAACTTCTAAAATTTCATTTTTGGGGGGGGGAACATAAAATTGTATTAACTAAGAGTTGGTCTCCAGTTTTTCAGTCATTAGCACTCAAACTGAAAGAACTATGCTACCTCATAAACACACAGTGTCACATCTCAGTGACAAATCCATAACCATAGATATAAAGCCATGATTAAACAATCCAGTAATTCAATACTCTTTCAATGAGAACACATACCATGGAAATACAGAACAAATTTAAATGTGTTTCTTTTAATGTATTAAGACATGATGGGAACAACCTTTAAAATCAAATTATATTTATCAAATTCAATCAAGATTCTAGTTAAGCAAGGGTATACTCAGGTTTTATGAAGGGAATGTTTGTTCTTTGTCATTTAAATGATTTATATATGAGAGATCAGTGAAATTTTAGTTTTGTAACAAATTAATGTATTCGTATGTCATAGAATGAATGCTTTCTGTTAAAGAATGATGTTCTTACATATAGTATAAGAAATCTTTTCAATTCTAAACATAACCATGAAATCTATTATGTTCCATAAAGTGTGCTTTGAACAGGCCATTCTGCTTTGGTCCCTCCCCTAAATAGATTCATTTCCTCAAACCATATCTCCTTTTTCACAGCTTATTATATTTGGAAATTTAAATCATGTCTATACGTATAAGTGGCAAATTTTCAAGAGCATATGTTTAAAAAAGTCAAATGTGATCCATTTCCATGCCAAAAACGTTTACATGCCTGGTCTTTAATCACATTTGTGCAGTTCTTCAGTGTACTACCAAATGAATGTAGCCTAGGAGAACATTTGGTGAAGAAATACTCAAAAGTCACAGGAAAATGCAGATTCCAAAAGAAACTAGAAAAAAAAAGTCTAAGTCAATATGGAGAGGTAGATTTTATTACTTTCTTATAAACTTCATAATTTTTTTTCAACAAGATGTTGCCCCTAATATTATGTACATAACAATCTAATGGGCCAGAGCTTATTTTCAACTGTGAAATATACATTAGTAAACTGAGATTTTTAAAAAATTTCTTTGAATAGAACTTTAGCAACATTCTATTATCCTCTGAGAAAACATTTCTTTCCCTTTTGCCCAGTATTTTCACAAAATTTATACACTGGAAATTTACCCTTTCACATCCTTTTTGTGGTAATTCTGCATTAGACAATGTGTTATACTACAGC
The DNA here is from genome assembly GCF_014898765.1 of Herpailurus yagouaroundi. Classification (NCBI taxonomy): domain Eukaryota; kingdom Metazoa; phylum Chordata; class Mammalia; order Carnivora; family Felidae; genus Herpailurus; species Herpailurus yagouaroundi. The sequence continues at coordinate 3,557,956 of NW_024412469.1, forward strand.
ACTTGCCACACTGCAATGATGTTTAGAAAATTATTGTTGAGTGGCTATTATGTATTAAGTGCTATGCTATGACTGAAAATGTTCAATACATACGAGCCATTTAAAAGGTTTCCTTAGATCTATCTGGTCCCTGACCTGTATTATCTATGTCACTGGAAGCTGTGAATTCTTCACATGGAAAAATAAATTAGGAAATAAGCCTAGCAAAGATCTCTAGCATCTGCTCCTCCCTTACCTTATGAATACATTTTTGGTATTTTGTATATGCGCATGTTGTAAACCTGATTCCCCACAAGCAATATTTTCTATACTGTGTGGTTTGCAAATGACTTAGACTTTAGCATGGAAGCAGTAAGGAAACACTGCACATGTATAATCAGGAAAAAGATGTGATGAAATTTGTGTTTTGACCATCAATATGGAGAATGAACTGGAAAGAGTTGAGACTGGTGTCAGGGAGAACAATTAGGAAGTAGGGCAATGATACAAGGGCAGGAACTATATGCAAAAATCCTTTGTAAACTTCAAAGTCCTTACAAATGCTACTTATTATTATTAGTGAGATTAATTCTTCTGGTAATTAAACCTCTTTGGATTAGAAGCAAGAATGGGCTGCATTAGACAGATTTCTTGCCATAATGGGGCTTGTCATAATGAGACTCCTTTATGTTATAAGTAAAGGCCTAAGTGCAAAACTAAGCTTCAGCCTGTTTTGCACTACAATGACCAGCTGTCTATTTAAATAACTCTTCTGCTAAAAAAGAATCTCATTATATTAACGTCTCTTGGTACTACAGAAAACTATCTCAAACTGTTCTACTAGTCTGTTTTAAGAGCAGTCTTCCCATGATGACCCAGAATGAATTTCCTAGATGTAACCTAATTTAAATGGCATATAAATCTCCAATTTGCCATTTGCTATGTAGATAACCATAAGCACTCTAATAAGAAAATGTAGGTGTCATTACACTTGGTCAAATTTACTATTAAATGACTAGCTAATAGACTTGGAAAATTTTTACATCCTTTATCAATGAAGATGTCATTAAAAATAGACCCTGGAGCTATTTTCTGAATTTCATTCTAAAATCAAAGCACATTATCATTATCTGGTTCTGTTTCATTATAATTAGTTTGGTCTCAATACAACAGCAATTCCTTTAAAGCTTATTGTATGATAGAATGAAATCGGGGGATTTCTTTTAAACTACAAATAGCTTTCAGTTATTTCCTCCCTCTATCCCTGTCTGTTCCTATATCCCCCATTACTAAACTGGTGCATCACGTGGCTAGGATGAAGCTTCCCGAGTATTTGGGGATTTATGCTCCTCATAATGTCTGTCAATCTTAGAAAAAAAAAAAAACTATGAACTTATATGTTAAACAAAAGAGTTTCTGATCATTAAAAAATTTAGGAAAAAATGGCCCAATACCCCTGAATTATAGCCTTCAGAAAGGGGCCTTTATTATGTATTTATAATATCTACTATCTGTGGGTAACATATATCTCTAAAAAGACAGTTATCGGACATCAGAAAAATAACTGAAGTCCGTATTAAAACTGTAGATTGAGGTAGACAAAGAAATTGCTTAAAGCCCAAGACAATAGCTGGCTGTCAAGCCCACACAGATTATGTCTAAGCATCCCCTACACACCTAGATTATGTCTAAGCATCCTCTGCAGGCTAAACTTTGAGTGCTGGTCTTCAATGTTTAAGGTAGACCAAACTATCTGGAAAGCTCATTTTGGTGGAGAAATCTGACTCCTTGGCACTGCTATGAAAGATATGTTTCCTCCATATCATAAGGTCGCATAGTGCAGCATTATTGGTGTAGTGGTGAGGATAGCTGCCTTTCACAGGGCAGCATAATTCAGAGGAATTTATCCTCGAATGAAAACTCCCTAATGCAAAGCAGATGACTGATAACATCCTTTATACAGACTGAATGTAATGGTTTATCACTTCTGCATACTAAAACCCTTTGAAAGTTAAGGGAAGCAGAATAGGCCGTCACAAAATGTGCCACTTTGGCATGAGGACTGTTTTGAACTGAAGGCAATCAAGACCCAGTGGATTCAAGGACCTTTACCTCTCCCTTAATTGTCTCTGAGAATTTAGAGGGCCTGGTCCAGGAAGAGAGGTACCACCAGAGATATCCACAAAGAGTATAGGGTAGGTGTGCCAAACTAAGGAGAACTCAGCAAGACATTTTTGTTCAAATTCCTCTCTGTGTCCTATTGTCTCTGCAGAGGATGACAAACATTTGTTTACCAAACACTTACTCTTACCATCTATCTGTTAATTATCTTACTTCCTTTTGAAGCCAATTGCCATCCCCTAACACCTTAGATCAGGATGGCATGTAAGTCTCAATTGCCTGTCTTGAAGCTTTTCATGTCTTTGTGGGGCTCCCACAAGTACAAAGTTAAATGGCTTTCTCCTGTTAATCTTTTTTATATCAATATAATTAATAGACCAGCCAAAATAATTCAGAAGGGTAGAGAAAAAATTCTCTCCCCTACGAAAGCAAACAGTAGAAGAGTAGCAATATGATTTTAGATTGATGGCATAAATTGAACAAATCACAAGAAATTCAATCACGTTTGAAGCTGGCATCCATCTTGTCAGTTCAGCTGAAAGAATGAACAATAGAAGTCATATCACCCCCAGGCACAGCTGGACTGACCAAAGAACCTGTAGGAATGCAACCCCACTAGTTTACAAATAATCAGCACTACCCTCAACTTATAACCACCAGATGTTCTTAACATAAGGAATAAAGATACTTTTCATATTCCAAATCTCTTGAGATGGAGGAGACCTCGGGGACTCCATGAAATGGCACCAGACCATCTGCTAGCAATGACCTCACGGGCATCCAATCAACAGTGTCCACCTTCTCAGGAAATTCCTTCTCAGGAAATGCTCCAAATTTTGCCCTTAAAAATCCTCACTTGCCAACCACTGGGGAGTATGGAACTTTTGAGCATTGGTTCCCTGTTCTTCTGGGTAGTGTCGTGCCATTAAGAGCCTATCTTTCTTCACTGCAAAAGCTCAGTGTCAGCTTTTATTGGCTTGCTGATCCTTGAGAGGACAAACTCTTACTGGGTTCAATTATTTGGTTAACGCAGTCTTGAAGACAATGAGGGAGTCCTTGGGGCTTTTAGTCATCAGGTGCATCCTGCAGATTCCTCAGTTGAAAAAAAGGCCAGCCTGGCAAAATGAACAGACCTTCTATTCTGAAGACTTGGATTAAACATGAGTTAGAATCAGACCTGACTGCCTACCAGACAACCATTTAACCATAATGACACTCAGAGAGGTTAGGATTACTGCCTCCTGAATCAAACTGATCAGGGTCAAATCCCAGCTCTGCCACTTACTCTGTATTTCCGTATCTGAAAAGAGATGTAACAACAGTAGATAGTTCACAGACTGACATAGGATTAATTAACCAGGTCATGGAAGACACACAATATATTTTGTGGCATGTTGCTTACCAACAGTTACTACAATTGTTGTTGTTGTTGTCACTATATTAAAATAATAATGTATATAAATTTTGATAAATTAGGTAATGCATGTGATTTTAAAGCATCTGGAGCATGAAATTTAACCTTATTAATACTTCCTCTTCCTTAAACCTTTATCTAAAATATTGTACTAATGTTTTTAAATCAAGGTTGTCCAGTAAGAGGCATTTTTTTTCTTTCTTAAAGCTAGGTAGATCCTCAAGACAAGTATCTCTCTAAATACCTCCTTTTCCCATAAAGTAACCAGTGGTCCTTTGCCAGGAGCATCCCTGTCAGAAGACTAATAGGGACACCACTTGAGTCACATAGGTATTCCATGAATATAATGCAGATGTGTAGAAAACCAAAATGTCATCATTGAGGTTGTTGAGCTGAGCAAACATGGCTTCACAGTGTCAATGATTTGGAATTCTCCTCCAGTTTCTAAGAATTTCTGGTGACAGCTGTGGCACAAGAGCTGATAGTACTGAACTTGCTCTATGATTTCCTGCCCAGAGTTTTAGATTTATTAGATTGAATAGAGTTTGCCTGATACCTTGGTAGATTATTCTATACATTACTTTATAAGAATTACCTCCCTCGCATGACTCAGTGCCTTCAGTTTATAGTCACTAGGACTTGGTTTATAGTTTATTCTTGGTTTGGAAAAAAAATCACTTCCCATTTTTCTGGTTCTTTATATTCCCCATCTACTTTCAAGATGCCAGAACAGTATGATTATATGTAGTATTCCAAATTCAAGATTTATTATACACTGCATTTTTAAAAAAAAAATAGATTATAGATCTAAGAGTATACATTGCTTAAGAAACAAAAGACTGGATGTGTGATTTGTGTGCATATACTTTTTTCCCTATATTCTCATCAAGATTACCCCTGACATTTATGAATCTGAGTTGATTTATTATCAAATGAAGTTTTAAAAAGCCTACAATTTAAAAAACAAGCATATATTTAAAATAAACAAAATAGAATCACCTGATTGAATAACAATAAGCCTGATGACAATTCAGGTTGAGGGTGAATTGTCTATATACCATATATATACATATATATATGTATATATATGGTATATACATATACATATATATAAGAATATATATATATAATATATACACACACACATATATATATATATATATTCTTAGTCTTTCCCTAAAATTTTTATTTATGCTGTATTTAAAAACAAAAGCAAAAACAAAAACAAAAAACAGAAACAAAATCAAAAAGCCTATATCAAGAAGAGTATAACAAGTGACAATGTTCAAGTTTCATAAGCTAGAACTCTCCTTATTGGGAAAACAAATCCAGTTGGCTAGTATGCTCTGTTTAGTCGATTAGCATATTTTTAATTGGGAAATTTTTCCAGGGTGCCTGGCTGGCTCAGCTGGTAGAGCATGTGACTCTATCTTGGAGTTGTGGGTTCGAACCCAATATTGGGCATAAAGATTACTTGAAAAATAAAATCTTAAAAGTAGTTTTCTAATTTATTAAAAAATCAGAAAAATTAGGCTAATAGTCTTGATTGGCAAAATTAGCTGAAGCTGAATACTGGTTGTCCCTGTACTCATGGCACATGTTCTCCAAATGTCTCTTGGTCCCCTTCTTCCATCTTTCTCCATTCATTCATGTTAGTGGGCTAGTCTCTGTACACACTTGTGCTTGGAAACACTGACATAGAGATGCCAAGGGATGATGTGCTAAGATCTAACAATCAAAAATGTTTAATTCTGTAGAGGTAAGGTTAGGAATCCATCAACAGGTTTTATGATGTAGTTTACTTCAATATAATAATAGTCATGCAAATGAGAATAATTACCCACTTAGTACTTGAACAACTATAACATTATGCAGCCATTAAACATGATGGCTTCAAAAATATTATATGCAAATATAAAAATGATCTGGTTAAATGACAAAGCGCTAGATCATACAGTTGCAGGTAAATTAGTATTGAGTTATATTCCAGAGAGAATTCAAACTAGATGTTTACTATTAAGGCACTACTCTCGATAGATGGATTATCACTTAGAATCATAAGCTAAATTGGCCAGGCAAACCAATTCCAGGACCAAAGATTCATATTTATGTATGAATTGCAACTAATTATATTTTCATTGAATTGTTTACAACAAATTAGTGAGACCAGCATGCTTCTTTGGAATAGAGGAGAAAAATAAATAAATAAACAAATAAAGTAAGTAAGTAAGTAAGTAAGTTAAGTAATAATTATATGAGTATTGTCTAAAGTTTAAAGTCCAGAGGGAATGGTTGAATACTTGAAAAGGACTAAGGATTAGTTAGCACTAGTATTAATTAGTACTGCAGTACTAGTTAAGCAACATTTTTAATAGTATAATTATTTTTCTGATAGTTTTTTGCATTTTTCATATTTGTATTTTTGTTGCAGTAAAAGCAATTCATTCTCCATGTAGGTCATTAGAAGAGAGAAATGTAGAAATAAAAAACAGCTTACCTATAATCTCACTATCAAATTTTATTATTAAAGTTTCAATCTTTTTTTCTTGTCCTTTTATTGCTAAAACCAGCTATATATGGACTAGCAGCCTTCATTTTTCTCACTAAACGTCCAAATACCTACACAGAGCTTATCAAAAGGAAAAAAAAAGTAGGCATTTGATAGGTATTGATTGAACATGTATATTCAAAATTGGACTTCTACTGTTCTTCTAATTTTGTGTCTTGTTTTCATTTAACTTTATATTGTGAGCATTTCCTCTGTCTTTAAGTGTTCTAACAAAATACTTTTTTTTTATTAAAATTTTAACGTTTATTTATGTTTGAGACAGAGAGAGACAGAGCATGAACAGGGGAGGGGCATAGAAGGAGGGAGACACAGAATCTGAAACAGGCTCCAGTCTCTGAGCGGTCAGCACAGAGCCCGACGCAGGGCTCGAACTCATGGACCGCGAGATCATGACCTGAGCCGAAGTCGGATGCTTAACCGACCAAACCACCCAGGTGCCCCACAAAATACTTTTTAAAATGGCTACATGATTGTGCCATAATTTCTATTACTGAATATTTAAATTGTCTTCAAATTATCACTGACACAAAAATGCTTGAGTAAGCATCTTTGCATAGAAAGCTGGTTAGTATAAATATCTGGCATACCAGATAAATACCAGCAGTAACCTGAGGTTTTATGTTGATTATAATTTTTGCAAATTGTAAAGAAAAAAATGGTATCTAATTGTTTTGATTTATAGTTACTTGATTACTGATAATGCTGTATATTTTTGTGTATGTCAGTCAAAGACACTATCTTTAAAATGGCAATATTATTATTCCAAAAATTTAACAGAAATCCAATGTATAAAATATTTGATCTCATTTAATCTGTATATAGTTATAGAAACATGGACACTTCTAGCTTTTTGTTATATAGTTATATTATGCATTGCACATTGGGTCATATCACGATTTCAAAATATATGCACACACGCACATACATGTGTATTAATTGTACATTTACTAACATTACATATATTTCTTATCTGACAACAGATGCATATTATTGACTGATGCAGAATTATTGAAGAATAAAAATACTAACACTGGTATAGTCATTTGAAATATAGAATATTAACTTCTGGTCTACTTACACTATCAAAATATATTCATTATATATTCAATATATATATAATATTCATCAGATATTAAAACTATGTTCCTTTTCTCTTTCTTTCTCATGTATACACTGACACACACACACACACACACACACACACACACACACATTTGGAACCGGCAGAACAATATCTGCGTTAGTAATTCCCTATATGTAAGACTTGATAAATACCCAATTGCTTCACAAAAACTTAAAGATATGTATTTCTGAGAAAAAAAAAAAACGAAGAAAGCTAACATGTTTATTGCAATATATATTAAACTTTCAGTTTGGGGGAGCATCACTTATGCTATGTTGATGAAATATATATATATATATGTTGATAAATATGTAAATAAATATATAATGGTGTGAAGTAAAATTGAATGTATGTTTATTTAATTTCTCTTTTTCCTTTTTTTTTTTTTACTTGGAAAAAGATGTTTAATTATGCATTCCTGCAGAAAGGAAAAATCAGTTATTAAGCTTCTGAAATGAAGTTGGAAAGGTAGACTTGATTGAATGCTCAGACAGAAATAGCACAGCCTAGAAGTACCCTGACTGTTCAAAGAAGCCCTCCGCCCTACCACCCCAGGACACAAATCTGCTTGCTGCTGGCCATCTTTCAAATTGAGACTCATGTAACCAGTGCAGATGTGTGTGTGTCTGTCGCTGCCACGGGATCCATCTGCAGTTTGCACCTGTTGTTTTGCTGAGGCCAGAGTGGAGGTGTGAATATAAAAACTCAAAGGGCAAGTCAACAACAAAATTAAGGAAATGGTATCTCCTCTCATGATCTGTTTCTGCTTTTCTATCTTTTCTTCCACCTTAAGGGTCAAGATGCTGATGGGATAATAACCCATGGTCAGCGTCAGCCAATTATCCTAAGTCAGTAATTATCATAAATTTTCACTACAACATCTTAAAGTGAGAAGATGATATAAACAAATTTCAAAGCCATAAAAAGAAAAATATAAAAGGTTCTTCAAAGGCAGACTCTGCTTGGACAATTTTGATTCATGTTGATATAGGAAACACTTTGCTGACAGCATAAACACTGCTAGTGTGTGATTACATATTCACCATTTATTTTCTTTTTTTTTTTCTGTCTTTGTTTTTTTACAAAACATATTTGGTAAACGTACTTTTAAAGAATAACACTGAAGAACATTTTTCGTGGATCTTTCAAATCAGTGCAGAGCAGTACTTTTCAAACATGACTATGCATAGGAAACCAAGTGTTGGTATTGTTTAAATGCAGATTCTGAAAAAAAAAAAAAAAAAAAAGGGGGGCGCCTGGGTGGCGCAGTCGGTTAAGCGTCCGACTTCAGCCAGGTCACGATCTCGCACTCCGTGAGTTCGAGCCCCGCATCAGGCTCTGGGCTGATGGCTCGGAGCCTGGAGCCTGTTTCCGATTCTGTGTCTCCCTCTCTCTCTGCCCCTCCCCGTTCATGCTCTGTCTCTCTCTGTCCCAAAAATAAATAAAAAACGTTGAAAAAAAATTAAATGCAGATTCTGATTCAGAATGTCTGGGTTGGAGCCTGAGATGTGCCTTTCTAATAGGTTCTCAGACGGTGCTGATGGTGCTGGTCCATGCACTACACTCTGAATAGCAAAGCTACACATTTTATGTATGAGATTTCTTAGCATGTGAAATGATTTTGAAAACTGTAAACAGAAATCTTTCAACAAATATAAATGAGTATTAAAATGTTTATAAGTTGATTTACATGGCAATAGGTGTAACTAATTAAATTAGCAATAAATCTAATAAAAGGCATTTTAAGCTATTAAATTGTCATGTTAAAATTTTAAGCACTCTCCTACCTTGAAAAAAAAAATGGCATGAGTTCTAATGACAATCTCCTTCAAGATTGTTGTTCCTAGGTATGGTAGATAGATAATTGTCTTTTTTTTTTTTAACAATCTTTTGTCAACATGTTTCTATTTGATTTTTAAATTTTTTTAAAAATATCTATTTTTGAGAGAGACAGAACATGATGAGCAGTGGAAGGGCAGAGAGAGAGAGAGGGAGACACAGAATCTGAAGCAGGCTCCAGGCTCTGAGCTGTCAGCATAGAACCTGACATGGGGCTTGAACTCACAAACTGTGAGAGCATGACCTCAGCTCATATGGGATGCTCAACCAACTGAGCCACCCAGGTGCCCCTGATTTTTAAGCCCTTTGTTTTAAACTCATGTTGAGACAGAAGTATAGAGATTTCCATGTACATCATGCCCTATGATAGGCATAGCCTCTCTCTGATCATCGTCACTCACCAGAGTGGTATATATATTTTTTCCATATCAAGGATAAACCTACTTTGGCACATCATTATCACCCAAGGTCCATAGATTATATTATGGTCCATTCTTTGTATTTACATTCTACATATTTGAACAAATCTACAATAGCATATATCCATTATGATAATATCATAGCATATTTCAGTGCCTTAACGAAAACAAAAACAAAAACTATTCATCCTCTCCTTACACTCCCAGCAACTATTCATCTTTTTATCATGTTCACAGTTTCGTCTTTTCTAAAACGTTATATAGTCAGAGTTACATAGTATGTGACCTTCCCACATTGGCTTCTTTCACTTGGTAATTTACATTTAAGTTTCCTCTACATCTTCTCATAGCTTTATAGCTCATTTTTTATTTTAGTGCTAAATATTTCCTTGTTTGTAGGTAGCACAATTTATCCATATACCTATTGAAAGTCATTTTATTTCCTTCCAAATTTTGGCAATTATGGATAAAGCTCCTATAAATATTCACATACAGGTTTTTGTGTGAACATAAGTTTTTAACTCTTTGAGATAAACACCAAAGAGCCGAAATCTTCAAATTATTTGGATGTTACTAATATCTTGGTATATTCCAACCATATTGTGTCTTACCTTTTCTATGCTACATATGGTTTATGAACTAGCAATATAGGCAATGAATGAGAGCTTTTTAGAATCTCAAGTCTCACCCAGTTAACCTGATAACCACTAGTGACTCATTCTAATTCCACGTCACTTTGCTATAACATAGCAATTCTTAGCAGTTCCACTAAGTTTATATTTTCAAGGTTTTTTAGTTTTCTTCTGGATCATGCTCAGCATAGTAATTTTGTTTATATCATTTTCTCTAAGAAACATGTTTAGGTAATGGGGAAAAAATGAGCCCTCTCTTAGAGGATATCAAAGAAATAAAAAAGACTGTTTAAAGTATATTTCTTTGCAAAACACATTAAATGGGTCATTATTTACATGAAATCTTAAAAAATTGTTATGACCTATTGTGCACATTTTAAACGGACATTGTTTAGGTAAATTATGCTTAGGCAGTTTTCAAAAACTGGATTTTTGAATCAATAGACCATAGCATCTCTTTGATGTGCTATTTTGTAATTCATTAAATTATTTTCTGGCACATGCATAGCTATCATGATGCTAATGGGTATTCATATTTAAAATATGAACTAAAGCTACCTTATACCTATATAAGCCAATTTTTCATATCAAAAAGCTTGGAACTGAAAGAGCTATAGAGCAAAACACAGTATTTGAAACATTTTTACAGCGTTGTGATTTCTAGATTCTCTCTGTATTTGTTAAGCCAATCTGCTGTGTCAGTTATCAACTTATTGCCTTTCAGTTCCAAATGCACCTTTCGACATGGTAAACAATAGAATTTGTTTAAGCATTTCTCCTTTAAAATGTACAGTGTTAAGCTTTCTTAGTAGAGGGCAGAGGGGAGATCTTGCAGGAGGTAGAGACTTCCTACAATTTGCAGCACTGGCCAGGAGGCTCAGCGGTGTGAGGATGAGGACATCTGGTAAGGAACTACCCAGCAGCCACAAGCCCAGGATGTGGTCCTTTGATCTTTCAGCCTCATCGTGGCAATAACATTTCTACAGACAGCCTGGATCCCTCTGACAGGCCCAGCACAGCCTGCATGCAGCCACCTGTGTCTAGAGTTCACATACCAGGTAGTCAGCCCTTCAAAGAGCAAGTTCTGTCAACCTTTCACCCTTGCTGGCACCTGGATGCCCACTGCATACCCAGCCACCATTTGCTTACCACCTGTTCTTTGTATCATGGAAGGTGCCCTGTTTGCACAGCAGCTCCAGATCAGTTTTGGCCTGGCCAAACCAGTGGTCATCTCTGCTAACCAAGGTCCAAACTACAGGGGGTCTGAACTCTTTCCAAGTCAATCCTTCTTTGGGGACTCTCTCTCAGCCTTAGGTTACCATATAGAAGTTCTTTATATCTTATTGTTATGTCTATCATAGTTGAAAATTCTAACACACTTTAACCTACTGTGTGGTTTCTGTCTCCTGATTGGACTCAGAGAGCTACCCTTGCTTCTATAGTTAGAAGTGAAACTTACTCTAGAGATCATTTTGTTACAGTAATGGCTACTTTCTATGTGTCAGGCTCTTCACAAATATGATCTCATTTCATCCTCACAAAAATCTTATGAAGTGGGTACTTCATTTTACAAATGTAGGAACTAAGTAAGGCCTATAATTAAAGCAATTTTCTCAGGGGCAAGTCACTGACTCAAGATTTAAAGCCAGTCCACTCTCAATATTATGATTGTGCTTATCCCTACTATCCTAACTCGTAAACATCATAAAAACTTAACCAAAATGCCCACGAAACTTTACTTTTTTTGAATGATTGATAAATATCTTATATAGGTTTATTATCCAGATGGAACTTAAAATATACCTTTGGAAATCATAACTTTCCAGGTTATATTTGAAGCCATGAATATAAATGGAATCACCCAAGGAGAATGTATGGGAAAAAAAGAAAAGTACAGGGTTGGTTGGAGAAGACCCTGGGAAACACTGCCATTTAAGGAACAGAGGAAAAGAAACCTCTGAAGGGAACTTACAATATACAGATACCTCTTTTCTCTTTTTACCAAAGAGTAGGCAAAAGCAAGAGAGAATAAGATACTGGAGGCAAAGAGACTTTCAGAAATAAAATGCTGGAGAGAAAACAAGAAGGAGAATGAAAAATGTTGTGTTTTGGCTTTAGCAACATAGAGGTCAATGGTTAGAAGAATGAAACTAATGGGGCTAAATTTCATATTATAGTGGGATGAAGGCACAAAAAATGAGGAGCTATAAACTTTGAGCAAAACAAGACTTTCAAAATATTTGACTATGGAAAAAGAAGATGACTGCTATAAAGACATCTAGGTCCAAGGTGAGATTTGGGGTTGTTTGTCATAAGATGAGAGACTCTCAAAAGTGGTGAAGTTGAAACATTATGAGAACTAGACATTTAAGATACAGGAGAAGGGAAACAAATGATAAAATCCTCAAGGAGACAGGAAGTATAAAAAGGAGGTTTCAAACAGCATACAACATGATTGAATTAAATAATTTTTAAAGATTTTTATATCAACTTTGACATTCACTGATTTTGACCCTGATCCTAGCTGAATCATACACATATGGAAAAGGGGCATGGAGAGGTAGAGAGATAGTTTGTTTTCAATACATAGAGTTAGCGTCATTAACCTTACATGGTTTCCCTTAGGTTTAAGGTCCATCGATAGAAAGTTCCAATTGTCTGGGAGCTATAAAGTCACCTTTTGACATTTCTGATTCCTACTGTGTGTGATATCCTCCAGGCTCTCTAGGAAATAGAAGCTGCTGAACACATAGGCATGTTTATACTCGCACTGCCCTACTGCAGAGAAAGAAGGATGCACATATTTCAGACATAAAAGGATGTGGATAACTACATTCAAGTAGGCTATAAGCCCCTAAAGGAAGAGCTATGTCAAATGACTCTTTTATCCATTAACTAACCTGCTCTTTCACACCGGGCAGGTATATAATTAAGATAGTTTGATAACCATATTCATCCTTAGCTAGTATATTGGGTGGTCTGGCTTCCATAGCATCCTTTATAGAACAGCTATGTCTATCTGAACTGATTTCTTCCAATTTTAAAATAAACAAACTAAAATATTAAGCCCTCTCTCACTGTGCAGTATTCCAAGTGTCACTATATTTCTCATTATCTTTTAAGTCTCTACTATCATTCAACCAACTCCTTCCCACCCCCTGTAGTTTTCCAATTTGACCTTTCCACATAAATTTGAATGCTATGACCTAGCCCACATTGGGATAACCCTTTTACACAATTTTGACAAAATTAAAGTAAGCTCTGGCTTTAGAAAAAAAAAAAGTAATATATGTTAGCTCTTCAGGTTCTTCTAATTTTTGAGATTCAAGCGATACCATAGTGCTTTATCATCAGCTACATCAGCAGTTAGCTTTGCCAAGTGAGGTTGCTAGCTCTTCTAAATGCAAATTAAAAGAGAAGAGAAAAAAAAGGAGCAAAGCATTATGAGGCAGCAAAGTGATATGGTACGTGGCCAACAAGGTAATAGCCTCTACTGCACACCAGTTCTCCAGAGATGGGGGGTTATCTTGTCAATGGTATTAAACTTAAGACCCGGTTTCACTTGCATTGTTGTCTGTGGAGGGCAGGGATGGGGATGCGGGAGGAGATAAAGAACTTCTCACAAAAGTAGTACTCAGTATCCTTCTAACAACCACAGAGGGGCTCTTAGTATCTGTGAGTGTCATCACTGTCCAGGCTGTGAGGATACAAAGAGGTGTGTAATGCTCATTTCCTCCAACTGTGAACACTTAACACTAGTGACAACCAGAAAGAAGCTGCAGTGCCCTCTTCATTCACAAAGGACACTGTGACTATATATTATTGAACAGTGGATATTAGAAGAACATCTCATCATTTTTAGAGTTTTATTTCATGTTCATAAAAACATTGCCATTTTTCTCTTCCTGAAGAGCACCTCTTGAACTGAAACTGCCAGTGACTTTCCACATCCCTCATCCTATTTCATTACAGAAACACTCATAAAGACACAATTTTCTCCTATCAATAAATATGTTTGATGTTCCATAGAAGTTCTATGTAATACATGCAGAACAATGGAGTCAGACTCCAGGATAAATTATTATCAAAACAACTTGAAGCGATGAGCCTGCCTCTGGATGCTCCCCGGTGGATGTGATGCGGGTGTTCAGTGGAAAAACAGAATGAGCAATAAAGCCCATGAGTAATAATCATAAATCCCAAACAGGCATCACCCTTTCTTAAGACATTTTTAAACTCCTTGAAAAAGAAAACTATAAGGTGCAATATGGTTTTAGAAGCATTCTATTTTTCTAATACATTTAGTTTAAGTTTGAAGTGGAACCTGCCTGGACTGGGTGGCTTTCTCATGCTGTGGACTCAGCTGGCAGCAGCCTGTGGACTGCCATGATGTGATATGAATGCTGCCTGAGCTGCTGATGGCATTCTGAGCAGACCCTCAACATTTTCCTGACTTGAGTTTGTTTTACTTTTATGTCCTATTTCTGTTAAAGTTTTCTCAAATCTCCTAGCCAAAAAGTGTCTCAAAATACAGAATCTAAAGAAAAGAAAAAAAGGTGGGGGTGCACCTGGGTGTCTCAGTCAACTGAGTGTCAGCATCTTGATTTCAGCTCGGATCATGATTCCAAGGTTGTTGAATGGAGCACCATTTCAGGCTCTGCGCTGAGTGTGGCTCCTGCTTAAGATTCTCTCTCTCTCCCTTTCTCCCTCTGCCCCTCCCCCATGTGTGTGTTCTCTTGTTGTCTTTCACTCATTCTCTCTGTCATTCTCTCTAAAATGAAAAAAAAAAATACAGAATCTACATTGAAAGTGCTTGGGAACACAGAATACTTCAGTGTGGCTTATTTATAGGGTAGGGAACAACAAGGATGGGTACTTCCCAAAACAGACCATTAGGTCTCCTGTATTCAAGTCTGGTTCTGTATGTTTAGCACTCATTAAATTCAAAGTTCAGGGTACTGACTGCCAAGATAAATAGGTTTGTTTTCTGCTTTTCATATTTTCTTACGTGAAGTCACTTATGCCACGAAATCGAGTGCTATTTTAAGAACTAGACACGCTGTGTGGGAAATTCCATATTGGGTATATAGTCTTGATTAATATATAGAAGTTACGTGTTTCTTCTTTTTACTTCTCATTATTTTGTGTTACATATTGCACAAATAGAACAATAGTACATCTCAAAGGGAAAAATGTACAAAAGTATTGGTCAACCAAAATTCTAGTATTTTATCATGGAATTTTCAATATGCTACTTTCCATGAACCTTATGCAGGTTCAATGAATATTATTGAAGCTCACTGTCATACAAAGTTTGGATATTGCTGAGATCTGAGAAAAAAAAGTTCATACTGTGCATTCCGAGAATTGGTAAAATATATTTACAGTATTCAAATAACAAGAATACAGTGATGGATCACCCTACTACAGTATATTTTACATACTGGATAAAGAGATAAGCTCTTCAGGTATCTCAGGACAGGGTTTTTTATTACTTCTAGATGTTCAACTAATTATTTAACAGCTACTATAGTTTAGAAATATTTTAAAGTTCAGGTAACATGTCATTATCACAGAGGCTCCAGTCCTGCAGATTTCATGTTACAGAGAAGGCAATATATACATCCTTCCATGGAAATTCAGATAGAGATATCTAATTTGCTACTCTGTGCAGTAAGGAAGGTGACCTGAGGCATCCAGTCAACACACTGAATGGGGCTGGGCAGACTTAGCTATCTCTATAAAGAGGAAAGCTTTATAAATATTAGTATTTGCATATCTATTGCCTTTCACAATTCCAGCTTATTTTCATATCACTCATCTAATATAACAATTATATAAGAGGTAAGACATTATTTTTTCTATTTTTATTGTTATCACTTATCTGTACAATTACCACCTTAATAACATCTAAATATTATCTCTAAATCACATTTTTACTTTTTCAAAAGCCTCATTAAACTTCATGCTCTTTGGAAGCATACATACATATATACAAAGTGCCTTTTCTAGTTTTAGTGTCTATACATGTGTTGCACACACACACACACACACACACACACACACGTAATACTATAATGTCCAGGACATGACAGCCTCTCATTAAGTGCTGAAACAATGAATCAGTAGGTGAATAAATGAATACTTTTCATTGTCTTATTTTTATTTAGCACTTTTGAGTATCTCTTCAACTAATTTATTACTAAATACCCAGCACTGTACCACACTGTAGGATATAAATGCTACAGCAATCAATTAAAGGTTACTCCACAATGTGGTCCAATGATCCACCTGCTGCCATCTGGATGCTTGTTAAAAACTAAAATTCCTGGGCCCAGTCCCAGATTTACTGAATTAGAATCTCACAGATACTGAAGTTAGAAAAGAACTGCACAATAAGTTGACAATCTTCTTGTGAAAACAGGTCAATGATTTTAAAAAATAGTCATATTCAACAATCAGTGTTTCTTACAATCATTCTCCAATATTCTTTATATGTGATCTCTCTTAGTAATAGATTGGGTGAAACTAAAATTTGTGAGAGATGAAAAACTAACAACATGTAAGTGAAAGTTCAAAATGAAGGTAAATGGTGAACTGGTTTAGTGGGTCTGGGGCTTCAAAAAGAACAGCCACTCTGGAAACCTATCCTCGTGAGATGTATTGATCATTAGAGAAAAATCAGACAGGAATAAACCAACAGCATGGTGTCATAAATCAAGGGGCAGTTTTTGTGCTTATTTAAACCATAGTTATGTAGAATATGAAAATACTTATTCCCAGTAGTAGAAAAAGCAAGTCTTAATTAAATTATAGGTTGCTTTTTGTTTACATTTATATTTAAAAACTATATATTTATTACTCTTCTTTCCCATTTCAGTTACTCCATATTCTAGTAACTAGTGTTTTTAACTATTGTAACTGTTTGTAACAGTCAGAGTTCAGTTTTTGAAGACTTAATCCAGAGTCAAAGAGATAAGTTTGCTTGTTCTCTCACCTGTGTTTCAGTGGGACTCAGTCGGTGCTAGCTAGTAAAGAGAACCAGACTTGGGGGTCTTCCTAAAATCTCAGACCTCACAGCTCTGATCATGTTGCTCTAGGCTCAGTTGTTACAGATGAACTAGACAGATTAGTGGAGAAAGTAAGTACTTTAATGCCAGGTATATTTATCCTAGCTCTGTCAGTAACCAGCAATGTGGCCTTGGTTTTCTTATTATTTGCTTTTCTTTACAATTTTATCACACAATATTGAAGAATGGTTGTAAGGAAGAAAGATAAATACTTACTGAATTCCTACTGATTAACAGGGCCAAAAAAAAAGATCACTATTGTCAAATGACTGTTAAAGCCACAGTGGTGACTTTTAGGCCTAGAAAAGTAAATCAAATTACTTGAAGTCACTTTAAATCAAACTATTTGAAGGGTGCAGTGTGTTTGGATTTGCCTTGACACAATTCTTGTTAATATTCTTTCCAATCTGAAACATCCCCTAAGGTTGTAAATGGGTTACACTTGAGTAATAGAACACAGGAGGCTACAGAGAATAGGGAAGTGGACAAGGAAGAAGCAGCACAGGCTGTACTTAATACATCTCAGGTAGAACAAAAGAAGCCTGCTGGCCAATGTCCAACGCTCTGCCAAACGGTGAACACCCAGGACTATCTGTAGTCAAGAGGAGGCCATCAGAGTGGTCAGAAGTAGACCATGGTGCTGCAGCACAAGTGGCTGTTAGAGAGCTTCTGCTAGTTTTTAACCTTAGCAACTCTGCCTTCCTGACTAGACTCC
This sequence comes from Herpailurus yagouaroundi, assembly GCF_014898765.1. Classification (NCBI taxonomy): domain Eukaryota; kingdom Metazoa; phylum Chordata; class Mammalia; order Carnivora; family Felidae; genus Herpailurus; species Herpailurus yagouaroundi. Next base: position 3,575,837 of record NW_024412469.1, read on the forward strand.
ACTACAATACCAACACCCCTGAATTAGTAAAGTGATTTTCTGACCATATACTTGTTTCTATATTTTATTTTGTTTTTGAGACAGAGACCGTGTGCACACAAGTGCAGAGGAGGGGCAGAGAGAAAGGAGGGCAGAAGATCTGAAACAGGCTCTAAGCTGTCAGCACAGAGCCCAACATGGGGCTAAACCTCAAAAACCATGAGATCATGACCTATGCCGAAAAGGAAAGCTTAACTGAATGAACCACCCAGGCACCCCCTGGCCAAATACTTGTTTGAGAAAAAGATTTTTTTTAACCAAGAGAAATCTTAAAACATAAGAGCTCAGGGTCTGAGGTAGTCACCATTCTACACGATCACATGAAATTTCTTAGGCTTGTGTTCATGGTGTGATCCGCAGTAACTAAGAGGGACAAAGAACTCACCAGTCCATTTGAGGGAGTTTCTTCAAATGCAATGGTAGGGTAGGTTCTATTTGAAGGAACAGCAGAGCAAAGAACAGTTCATTGTAGACAGAACAGAGTAAAGTATAGCATGTTGTTGGCTTGTTTAAAGAACTAGGACTTTGATGGACAGTAATAGATTTTTCTCTAGAGCTGGGATCGGCAGCCTTATTCTGGAAGGGGTTGGATAGTAAGTATTTTTCACACTGAGGACCATACAGTTTTGTCACAAGTGCGTGGTTTTCCTCTGTAGCACAGAAGTAACCATCTATGATATGTAAATGTACAAGTATAGCTGTGTTCCAATAAGGTTTTGTTTGCCAAACTGGCAGAAAGCTAGAATAGGTCTACCAGCGATTGTCTGTCCATCCTTGCTTTAGAATAAAACAGGTTAAAATGATGGGGCTCCTGGGTGGCTCAGTCGGTTAAGCGTCCGACTTCGGCTCAGGTCACGATCTCAGGGTCCGTGAGTTCGAGCCCCGCGTCGGGCTCTGGGCTGATGGCTCAGAGCCTGGAGCCTGCTTCCGATTCTGTGTCTCCTTCTCTCTCTGCCCTTCCCCCATTCATGCTCTGTCTCTCTCTGTCTCAAAAATAAATAAACGTTAAAAAAATTAAAAAAAAATAAAATGAGAAAATATTCATGTTTTTTTCTAGTGCCCCTCCCCCACAGCCAGTGGGGATACCTGCACTTTTTATGAAGCAAAACCTTTTCCATATAACACAGAAAGTACCTTCTTAGGTTAATGCAGCATGGATAGGATGCTTACAGTAATGGCTATTTTAAAAAAGAAGCTTGAAAAGCAAGCTAAAAACTAAGGCTCCGATTTTATACCCTGCTGTTCCTCAGCACCTAGCATAGTGCTAAACAACTCATAGGATTTTACAAATTTCTAATAAAGGGAGCCATTCATATACATGGAAAATCATACTTCAAAACTCCTGGAAAAGATTTTATCTTAAATCGCTTCAAATACAAAACTGTATTTGTACTTACAGCTGAGCTACCTGATTAAAAAGTAAACAGAAACTAGAGAGGGAGGGAGGGAGGAAGGGAGGGAAGGAAGGAAGGAAGGAAGGAAGGAAGGAAGGAAGGAAAGGAGGAAGGAAAGAAGGAAGGAAGGAACAAGGACGGTAAGAAGGAAGGAAGAAAAAGATGAATCTTCTTAAAGTTTTCACAGGCTATTGAAAAATAATTGAGGAGAACCAAGTTTTTATAATTTTTAAGTACTCTGCATATGATATTTAATTTTAAACTGAATCGAGTTCTGTGAGGTAGGGACCCCAGTTTCTATTGTAACAGATTTAAAGAGGTAAAATGAAATTACTTATTCAAAATTAATTATCTAGTAAGTACCCATATGGACATAAATTCAGACGTTCCGACTACAAATCCATTTGTCTCTCCATGAAATTATAACCAATAGTGATGTGGGTGAAAGGAGTGGAGGAATCAGTGGGATAAACAGGTTGAATGACAAAGTTTTCAACATGAAGTATTAATTTAATGGGAATGTCAGGATAACTTGGGGATACTATCAGATTCAGAACTTTCCAGAATTCAAGGAAAATTAAATTATCTTTTACATAAGCAATGCCATGGGCGCCTGGGTGGCTCAGTTGGTTAAGCGGCCGACTTCGGCTCAGGTCATGATTTTGCAGTCCATGAGTTCGAGCCCCGTGTTGGGCTCTGTGCTGACAGCTCAGAGCCTGGAGCCTGTTTCAGATACTGTGTCTCCCTCTCTCTGACTCTCCCCTGTTCATGCTCTGTCTCTCTCTGTCTCAAAAATAAATAAACATTAAAAAAATTTTTTTTACATAAGCAATGCCAAAGCCTGTTGTAGACTTTTAGTCAAGATTTCTACCCGATTTGTTTGTATTCAATTTATTTGCTATTCATGTTAATAATTTATTATTTGCTACTGTGGTGAGAGAGCTAGAGATAAATGAAATCAATTTGAATCAATTTGACAGGGTTTTCGCTTAGAAACTAAACACTGTTTTGCACCACTAGAATTTCACACGTTATTCAGCTCTTCTTAGTAAGATGGGGCTAGAAGGTGAGGTACCTGCCAACAAAGTGAAAGACAAATCTATTTTCCTAAATAAGACTTAAATTGCTCTGTATAGTTGTTAAATAACTGGACCCTTTCTATTTATTCCAGTAGAGACTACAGGAGATATCAGGAGAGGGAGAGGTTTCCAAGAAAGGGTACGGAGTGAAAGGATAAACTGGAGAGAGGGAAATATCACAGGTCACTTTTTAAAGCAAGTGATAAAAAAGAGCACATTAGGGGCGCCTGGGTGGCGCAGTCGGTTAAGCGTCCGACTTCAGCCAGGTCACATCTCGCGTGAGTTCGTGAGTCCGTGAGTTCGAGCCCCGGGTCAGGCTCTGGGCTGATGGCTCAGAGCCTGGAGCCTGTTTCCGATTCTGTGTCTCCCTCTCTCTCTGCCCCTCGCTCGTTCATGCTCTGTCTCTCTCTGTCCCAAAAATAAATAAACGTTGGAAAAAAAATTAAAAAAAAGAGCACATTAATTTATTCAAAAAATAAAGAAGACAAATTTAATATGATATAATAGGAACAATGAAACCCTAGAAGATCACATTATCCAAAAAGGTAAGAGTAAAGACTGCCAGTTGACAAAGGGGGGTAGAAATGAGAGGGAGGGAAAGTCTTTGGGGGAAGGAACTGGTAGCTTTCCCTCTCAAATTCAAAGTCTCAGAGGGAGGATGCTTTGAGAGAATCACTCAAAACAGTTTAAGGGGTTACAGCACGGTAGCTCTCCATATCTCAGTGGATATTGGATCAGGCAGGGATCTTGTCTCCTCATTTAGCAAAGAACAGGGGAAATGAGAATGGGTGAGATTTGACAAAGTGGGGCCATGTGCAGGAAAAGGATGGTTAAGGCTGATGCCTGACTTTAGTTTCCAGCTCCTGGGAAGTAAGGAAGATAGCTCAGATGTGTGCTTCATGATCTGAGAGTTATTCTAGGAGGAGGCTGGAATTGAGGGCTGCAGTCCTTCTGGAAGACACAAGCATCAGGGGAGACACAGCACCAAAAAGTCAGCCAGATGTGGTGGCCTGCTCTCTTACAGGATTCACAAATTCTGAAGGGAAGAGAATTGAAGTGAGCTCCTCCTCTGGGAGGCAGGTTGGTGGTTGCCACGCTTTTTCATTTAGGTCATAGACAACTTGCTGGGCATTCATTTTACAGTAAAGGAGAAGAATTCATCCTTCTCAGTTACCTAAGAAGATACTTGCACTTTTCCTGATTTTTTTTTCCTTTTTCTGACATAGAAGACAGTAAGAGACAAATGGTGTCTAAGATCTAGCCCAAGCCCCACTTTTCTCACAAGTTCCCCTTCAGGTCACTGAAACTAGAGCCTGCAGTGAGGAAAGGGAAAGAGAGGGGATGTAAACAGACCTTGAAATTTGAAAATGCACTGAGATTAAGTCCAAATACTCGAATAAGAAAATTTTATTAATATCAAGTGGCTAACATTTTATGAAATATGATCAAAATATTCTGTTAAAAGAGCTTTTGAAAGTGAGGGAGTCAGTATCTAAAACTTGGGAGGAAGATCGTGACTGGAAAATAAAAGCACGTCACTGTTATATCGCAAATAGTACAGACTTATCATTAAACCGATTTTACATTATTCATATGTTGCGTTTTACTATGCTATATTTGCATATATGTCTAATATCTTCACTGAGACTGTACATTTTAAGATCAGAAACTAGGCTTTGCATGATTTCCCCCACAGAGCCTAAAATATACTTGTATATTAAAAGTGATAAATAAATATTTATTGATAAAAAAGGAATTAAATCTAATTAGAATATAAGTTATCAGAGTAAAACACAAGAGCAGAAATAGATGCAAAGCATAGAAATCCTTTCCACTTACTGTGTCTTTAGTGAAAGAGGCAGCTGACTATAAAGAAGCAGTTAGGACTCTGCCATCATTTTGAAGCAATAAAACCTGTTACAAAAGTTTAAGAATGGAGCATTTGTAATCACATGGGCAAGGAGTTAACTTCCAGTACTGCTCCATCTTAGCTGTATGGTCTTATAGAAGCTGCCTCATTTATTTAAAAAGAAGAAGGAGGAGGAGGGGGAGGAGGAAGAGGAGGAGAAGGAGGGGGGAGAAGAAGAAGAAGAAGAAGAAGAAGAAGAAGAAGAAGAAGAAGAAAGAAAGGAAGAAAGGAAGAAAGAAAAAGAAGAAGGAGAAGAAGCAAAAGAAGCAGAAGCAGAAGAAGTAGGAGGAGGAGGAGGAGGGGAAGAAGAAGAAGAAGAAGAAGAAGAAGAAGAAGAAGAAGAAGAAGAAGGGGAGGAAGAAAGAAGGTCTCCTGGGTGGCTCAGTTAAGCGTCTGACCTTGGTTCAGGTCATAATCTCACAGTTCGTGAGTACAAGCTCCACATCTGGCTCTGTACTGACAGCACAGGGCCAGGAGCCTGCTTCAGATTCTTTCTCTCTCTCTCTCTCTCTCCCTCCCTCCCTCCCCTCCCCCTCTCATGCTCTCTCTGTCTCTCTCACAAAAATAAACATTAATTTTTTTCTTAAATAAGAAGAAAATCTGGTTAGACTATACTTTTTAATTATTCTCCCAGGTATAAAATCCTACAAATCCAAGAAAATCAATATGCAGCAAGATGCTGAAGGAGTGAACACAGCAATAGCCTATACAATCTGTACAACATCCACCTGGTACATACCTAATACATATAGAAAAGTGACACGAGTTATTCTTTCAAATGTTAAGTTTGACTCATTTGGGTTAAAAACAAGGTACACCACTTCTCCTCTGCTCACTAAGTTCTCTATCTAGCATTCCTTATTTCAAATAATATGCCTTTTCTTCTTTTCCTAAACACAATCTACAAGATTCAGCAGGTTTCAGACTCGTTTTAGGGAATTAAATGCAGACCAAGTATATTCAGCCACATCCCAAACCTAGAGCGGGTACAAGCAATGCCATGTAACACAGGCAAAGGAGCAAGCTGTCATCTGTGTATTCCAAGTGCATCTTCTGTCTGTTGTTGATGACACCAGACACAGCAAAGCATAAAAACAATCATCTAAAATTAGCAGGGAGCATCATCCTACAATAGAAAAACAATCAGAGCCTCATTTACACCACAAAAACAAACAGCCAGATTCAGCCATTTGCTGGGCAGTTAAAACAAACTTTTAGTTATTGGAAAATGTAAGTAATTTGGAAAGATAAATCATGACACCTCAGAAACAATATAATACACTAATCCTCTGCAAGAAGTCCATCAGAATAATATAAAAACTAAGGTTGATAATGAAAAAAGGGTTTAACAGTAAAATGAATTCTTCAGAACATGGCAAATCAATCATTCCAGTACAACATATATTAGGAACAAAATAACATGACAAAAAGGAGTTAATAAACTGTTGGTTTGCTTCATTTTTTGCTTTGACACACCTCTTATTAATGGAGCTTCCCTACCTCAATGTAGGATATAAACGCTGACATCACAGCTGTCACAAATGGATTCAAAAGAATGCCTGATAAACTCTCCATCCAAATATGAGACTGTTATATAGGTATACATATAATTAAAGACATAAATGTGCCACTATGGGAAACTAGAAGTTTCTAGAAGATTTGCCAGAAGATGTGACCTTGAGCCAGGCACTGATGAATGACAAGGAATTGTTAGGTTTAAAGAATGGGAAAAATTTCATGAAAGAAGAAGAACCAAGAAGCTGAAGAATTCCTTAGGAAACATGACAAGTTGATCAGCTGAGAACGGATGGGAGAAGGGATGGGAATTGGAAAGAAAAGTTCTAGTCAGTAGGTAAGGAAAGTCAACATCACATTTGTTGAGGAGTTTAAGCTTCATTCTGTAGATGGTAAGGAGTTAACAGAGATCTATCAAAATGTAGTTGCATGGGAAGAAGATTTCTACCCTCTTAGTTTCTGTGGTTGGATGTAAGAATGAAATGGACTTAAAACAGATTCCCAGGTGAAAAGTGTACAGATTTTACTCAGTATTATTATACACACATGGGGAGCTTCACAAGGAAAATGATGATTCAAAAAAGCCATTAGGCCAAAAAGATTATATTCCTTTTTAAACAAAGAATGATGAGCCATGGTGATATGATCGTACAATGAGGCTTAGGCCAGGGGCAGCTAACTGTAGGACAGTGCCTAGGCAATATATGGGGGAACTAATAGAAGATAAGGGTTATTATAGTAGGTTTATTTGTACTGGTCAATTCCCAGTCTTTGGTGATAAGAATATTCTCTTCCTGGTACAGGGAGGACACCTTTCTCATGGGAAATGTTATGAGCCTTCTTTTCATTACAAAGGGAAAGGTCATGGAGACCAACCTGCAATTTCTGCAATTTCTCAAGTGGCTTCAGCTCAAAATAATCAATATGCCAAAGCCCGTATTTTTGGGTAGCATGTTCTGAACCCCCTCCTAGTTCAAATACTCCCAAATATGCACTATTTCAAAATAACACAGATATTAATCTCTTGCATTGCTATTGCATATAGAAGGTAGGTTAAAATATATTAAGGTAAATACCACTTATTTACAGCTGTCACAGGTGAGTAATACCTGACTCTTAATGAGAGGTATCTTCTCTGCTTCCAGAGCCAAATCCACTTGATGTAATTCCATAATCCATGTTCTAAAAAGTAATATTAATAATTGAAAACATATTCTGAAGGTTATGGATTATCTCAAATATAGTGAAAGGGTCAGGGTAGGGCTTGATAATATTGGAGCAGGAGGAAATCTCTTACACAGAGACATTTTTAGGTAAGACCATCTGCTTTAATTTGGGGAAGTTCATTTCCCCTAAGAATATCCCCAGAATAATTTATGTTGTCTTCTCCAGTGCAAATTATTAGCATAAGGAGACTTACATACACCCATTTGCACCCAAACAACCATGCACACACATATCACTGAGTGAAAACTGAGAGTCTATGTGCCTAACTTTTCCCCTTTACCTAACTGTCTCTAAAGAAAACATGTTATTCAAATATGAACCTTTATGAGAGGGAATCTAATCACAATTTTTATTTTAGTTTTACTTATTTTAAGATTTCTAGGTATTACAAGCCAGTAATATGTTCACCTTGATAAAAGCAGCTTCAATTACATGGCAAAAATGTCTAGATCATAAAATTAGGGTGATGTTCCCTATGAAATTACCATGTGTCAAAACTGTTCACGTAAGGATGGATGGATCAGAAACCTAGGCTAATTATACTGAAATTTCTGTGGATATTACAGTACTTTAAAGTATCTACTATTATGTCTGATAAATAATAGCTAATTATTAATGCTATTTTCTTCATTTTCTTGATACTGAATATAATTTATTGTTTAATTAAAATGAATTTCTTCTACTTTTACATATCAGAAGCTCCAATTTCTTGACATTGCCCGTTTCCTTTTATTTTGTGTGTGTACATGCCTGTACCATAATGTGAAATTAGTTTCCTATAAACTTTGCTAATGTAGAGATTTATTTCCCATTTTGCTCATTGCTGTATCCTCAGCAACTAAATCATGATGGGTATGTTGTTGCTCAATAAATATATGTTGAGCAAATGAAAGAATGGCCTCAGGTACAAAAGTTGCTTGTTAAATTTTTAGAGTTCAAAACGGCTTACAAATGGGACTTTTTAGAGCATTACATTTAAAACTTTGAAGAGATAAAAAAAGAAAATGAGAACAAAGCAGTCTAGAATTCAATATGGCCCCAGAATAAAGACACTACTATTTAACTTTAAAATGTTCCCAAACTCAGTAAGCACAGTTTTTCTGGTTTTGATACCTTAATATACCTGTGATATTCTTATAAGAAATGAGATAGGAAGAAGGAGGGTCATTACTTTCAATACTAGAAATATCCGTGCAACTCCAGACTTAAGTAACAGATGAGAACAATGATAATTAAAAAAAAATACTAATTGCGATCCCATAGTACATCAAATGCATGCATGTGAGTGAGTATGCGTTTCTGTGATGACTATTTGATCAAACTGTTAATTACTCAAATTCACACAATTGCATATACCATAGGAGAAAGGAAGGAAGTGTCTGATCACATCTTCCCAGGTAAAATTCATATTTCATAATATAACCACCAAAACACGAACACATAATAAAATAATATCTTTCATAACAGTAGTTTCTATCTAGTCAAAATCTAAAAAGCAGTCAATTCCAAAAGCTCAAAAATCAAGATATCTGATTTAAGAGTGGGTTTCTGTGATATGTGCATACACCTCATTTGAATGGGTGTAAAGTGTATAACATCCCACCGTGTTAATGGGAACTGTAAGTACCAGTTCCCACAGAGTAGGGATTGCATGTTACTTTTATGTTGAGTACTCATGTTATTTTTAATGTTAGCCACATTGTGGGATAACTAGTTAGAGACGTAAGATTGTATAAAACCGTAGGATGAAAAGAGGAGATTTAAAGTGAAATGAGGAAACGTTAAATACAGATGAATGGATGGATTAGATGCTGTTTGATGTTTACTAGTATATTGAGTGAATGATATTTAGTATCTCAACAGGAGAACACATTCCTACTATTTTTTAAAGGATGGATTAGACCAATTAAATGGTGTCCATCTATTTTTGGGTGCAGAATGACATTTATAGCCATGCAAACTGAAATACATTATTTTTTCCCTTTTAGGTATAATATCACCAACAGAAAATAAATGAAAAAAATCTTCATGATATATTTGAGGGTGTTATGGTTTCAAATTATATTGAGGGCTTACTATTTGTTACTTTTAGCAATTTGTACCTTTTAGCAATTTCGTAATAGAAAATTTTGCCCAATGCTGAAATGCTACTTGTTTGCTGGTTTTTTTTTTTTTTTTTTTTTTTTTTTTTTTTTTTTTTTTTTTTTGGCTACTAGGAAGTGTTGTTTGTTTGTTTGGCTAAGAGTGCCTCAGGGGGGTCCGTTCTTCCCCCACTGAATGCTCCCATACTTTGTGTATGTATATACATATACATACATACACACACACACACACACACACACACACACACACACACAAGAGAATATTAAGCAGGTTCCACATCCAGTGCAGAGCCCAATGTGGGGCTCGATCTCATACAGTGAGATACTGACCTGAGCCAAAATGAAGAGTTGGACACCTAATTGACTGAGCCACCCAGGTGCCCCAGAATATTCCCGTACTTAAAGATAAGGTCTTGTGCTATCCACGAAAACAGATCCTGTCTGGGCATTTAATTATTTCATTTGTATCAAGAGCAATTATTCACCCAAATTCGTTGACTTCTGGGAAATGTGATAAGCAGCTTGGTTTGATTTCACAATGGAGGGAAGATATTCTCTAGTCTTTGGAGGCATTACAGATTTAAGGAGCATTAACGCAATACCTCTGTAACCTGTTATCCTTGTTGCCACTCCTTTTGTGATCCACTCTTATACCTCTTTCTGTACAGTCTCAACATGAACCATTTCCCTTGACCACCACTCACTTCAGCAAGACTGGGAAGCCGGTAGTCACAGTTGACAGATATGCTGTCAACATCTTTGCTCCACAATTTTCTCCACCCAAACCATACCTAATTCATTTCAAGTCTTGTCAAGTTCTCCTCTAAATGGACATCAGTCCACTTCTCTACATTTTCACCGCCAATACCCAAATAATGATCATCGCAAAATTTGCAGTTTTCTCCCTTTCTTCATTTTGGTTCTCTTTAGAGTAGAAGTAATATTTCTATGACTCTCCACTGTTTTAGGATTCTTCATTGTCCAGTGTAGGGACATTTTTCACATGGCTTCCTTCTGCCTAAAATACCTCCTTGTCTGCTCCTTACTCATTCAAATGTTACTCATTTCCTTGCTTTCTGCTTAAGCTTCTTAGGAAAATCTTTCTAGATACCACACTTCCCTGGTAGAAGCTTTTAAACATAGTAAAAGACTTCACATTTGTAACTATTTTGTTTCTGAAATTGATTAATGTCTGTAGCAGACATTTTGGTCGACTCTCAACATCCACATAATTTAAATACAGTTTAGACCAATCATAATAATTCCTTCCCTCTTCTCCAATGACGGATGCAAGGATTTTGATATGCCTTCCATCTGGCCAGTGAGATGTGAGAAAAAATTTGAAGGGGGACTCCAGGGACTCTTATATTCACTTATATGATGGAGATAAAAGGAAAGATAGTCTTCTTTTTTCCTCTGGTTATTTTGTATTTGGATATTGTCTCTGAACTGCAGTAAACCATTTATAATCAGTTTGAGGATGAAGCCAACATCAACATTCGCAGAGTAAAGAGAAAGACTCTGGGTATTTACTGATGTCACTGAACCTTTAAATTACTTAATCTCAAATTCTCTCCTACATGTATACTAACATGGATTAGTTAATTAGAGTTAATAACTCTATCTAGTTGTTATTTAGAGTTAATAACTTTCTAATTATTAAACTGCTTTGGTTTGGGGTCTGTAGGCAAAACCAGTTTAACTAAGTAGTATCTGTCTGGGTCTTAGACTGTAATCTCTGTTTGAGCAGACTCTCTGACTATTGCTTTTTTTAATGTTTATTTATGAGAGAGAGAGAGAGAGAGAGAGAGAGAGAGAGAGAGAGAAAGAGAGAGAGAGATGGAGGAAGTATACGGGAGGAGAAGAGAGACAGAGAGAATCCCAAGCAGGCTCCATGCTATCAGTGTGAAGCCCAATGTGGGGCTTGAACTCAAGAACTGTGAGATAATGACCTCAGTCAAAATCAAGAGTCAGATGCTTAACTGACTGAGCCACCCAGGCGCCCCTCCATGACTGTTTTTACTTGTCATATTAATGCTAGTATCTAGCTTAATGCCTGGTATATAGTTTGCATTCATGAAATGTTTATTAAACAAATGGATAGATGAATTCCAAAAATTTTCTAAAACAACTCTTGCGATACTGTTTTGTCTTTTCTGCCCCCCTGCCCCCGCCCCACCGCCCTTCTAGCTTCTGGCTATTCTTATTTTTCATGCTGTCAGTTACTTTTGTTTCTCAAAAGGCATGGTTTCACCCTGGTCATTTCCCTATGAATATGTTATATTTATCTCTGTCCCTCTGAAATATGACAGCTAGTACAAGGCAAAGTCCTTTTGCCATTCTTTGGTCATAGAGAAAAATGGATTTATAATTTTCCTCAGTCTATAAATATCAGTGGTTCATAAATAAAATTATGTATGAGAGTTGCTGTGAAACTTTAAAAAATATATAATAAACCTGTTCAGAATCGTCCCTAAGTCTGATGTGGCTTATATACATCTCCCTAGCTCTAATGTGGTTTATATACAGACATGTTTACTTGTTCAGTGCTTTATGAAGTGATGCTGATATAACTCCAGGGATTAGATTCATTGATCTATACACTAAACGTCATTAACTTGAATTTGCATTAAAACTTAAGTGATCCTGTGCATTAACTAGTCATCCTAAATATATGGTAAGCTGAAGAACATTGTTGTCACTTCAAGAATTGACATGTTGCAGAGAAAAAGAGAAATAGCTTCTGTTATGTAGAGTATGAGGAATTATTTATAGATTAATGAAAGAAACCTCTAAGAAGGTAACTTTTGTTTGACTATAAGAACAAGGCATTTTCAACATTGTTTTCACTATTCTTGGTAACTAAACCTTGATTTCTTCTTAGGGACCTGTCTTGACACTCTCAGCCCATATGGTAATAAATAGGGATAATCAAACCTTGATCAAAAGGCAGACATATGGGGTGTTTTCCAAAATAAACGAGAACACCCCATTCCCTTCACTAGAATGATCAGCTTAGTGACACTCATGTGGTCTAAATATAGCCAATGAAGTACATGATGAATTTTGCCACGGATGCTGAAACAGTGGGTGCCACCTTTTCCTACAGCATTTGAAGCTGGGCCAACATGAGATCCTAGGGCACGTGCAGCTATTTCATGAATTTAGGGAAGAAAGCCTGTCTGTAAGCAATGAAGCAGAACTGAGAGATCATGAGAGAAGAACAAGAGCTCAGTGACATTGTTTTTGATCTCTATAGTCTGCCATGCCTGAAGCCTTTGCACTTTTCATTTAGTTGGGACAATAAATCACTATTTCACTTAATACACTTTAGATTAGGTTTCTGTTACTTGGAACCAAGTCATAACTGGTCGTAACCGATACAATGAGGAAGAGTTTTTTAATTATTAAACATCCACACAGAAGGTAAATCCATAGGGATTTCAAGTTTCTATCCATTAAAAACTTCATATTCTGACCTTAGGCAATTACTTGAATGGGATGCTTTAAAATGGAGCAAACGTCAGCATGGTGATTGGTCTTGGTGACATTTACAGGGCTGGGATGCTGAGAGGTGATCCTAGGCAGCAATAAGTCAAAAAAGAGGAAGAAGAGAACCTTAAGGGGGCATCCTTTGGCCCTGACCCATCTGTCTGATTCTGCTGTTGCTAGGAGGATGTTGTAAAGAATGGAAGCACATTATGCCAGGCACTGTTAACACTAAGTGATTTGATTTGACTGATCTGGTCTGAGACAACTTAAGACCAAATCCAAGTGGCTTCCTGCCAGAATTGCTCCACGTACCTAACAGGTTGTGATGGTTCACAGAGATAATGCTGGATCAGCATGAATTATTAATGATTTTGGCAGCTCACAAGTTCTGTGAGGTAATAATGAAAACCATAGCTTTAAATAGCTTGGTGGAAAAATGCAATGGGGCAGAAGGGAATTGCAATGGGCTCCCTGAACAGTTCTGTTGATGTTACCGAGCAAATATAGCTCCTTGAGTTGTTTTTGTTTCATCAAAATCATGATACTCTCGAGTGTTGGCAAGGAAATATCAGGTAATGAAAATGCAGTGAACATGCCTTTCATCAGCTGAAAATCTTTAATTGTAATTGCAGCATGTAATGGTGTAATTAGTTGTCTAAGTGACAGGATAGGCTCAAATCTTTCCTAGTGTTTTGCAGAAAAGACCATTAAGTTTCCATAAACCTTTCTTCAAATGAGATGATGGGCAGGCAAAGGTGGGAAAGGGTTTCATTTTTAACCCCATGAACTGAGCAGCCTCACAATTAGAAATTAGAGGGTTTATGAAAGTAAGAATAGATTATATTACTACTCAGATAACCAAGTTCTTAAAATAAAACACACACACACACACACACACACACACACACACACACACACACAAAGGTTAAATAATAAGCACCATCTTTTAAACAACTCAAGGTACATATATGTGTATATAGATATATATGCATCTAGCTAGCTAGCAATAGCTCAGAGAGACCAAGGAACGTACTTAAGGTTGCATAGCTACTTTGCTGTAGGAGCACACTGTAATTTGCTCCTAGGACAAAATCTTAGTCTAAGACTTTAAAGCCTATTATCTTGTCCCTAGAATAAGCTGCCTTCAACTCTCTTCAAACCTTTAAAACACTAGTTCTCAAATTTCTATATGTATAAAAATTATAGAGAAGCTTGCAAAATGTGAATTCCCATCAGAGAGAGATTTGAGTTGGTAGTTTATGGAGGCAACCAATAAATTTGCAATGTAAACCAATTACCTAGGGAATTTTGAGGCAGGCATTGTTCAGGCCACATAGTCTAGAATGTTTTTTGCAGAACCCTGGTCTGACAGAAGTCTGGGGATTTTTATACAGGGAAACAATGCAGTGAGGATTCTAATGATATCTTGATGACAAAGGACAACATGTAAAATTACAGGTTTATACTTAATCAAAACCAGTCACATATAAAGCTCTAGGCTTTGCAAAGTTACATTAAAAAAAGAACATGGGGTCTCAATCACTAAACTCAAATTGCATTTGTAACTCCAGGACTGCTAGGAAAACAGCTTTTTCATCTGTACCTGTTACAGTGGAGAGGATTCTAGAATGAGCAGTTTGAATACAAGAACATATTTTTCTTCATGAAGGAAGCAAATAATGCTGTAGGCAAAACTATGGTTGATGGATGTGATAGTGGATCTTTTCTTTGTGTCTTTGCCTTATAAGATTAATCCTATCCTCTCTTTTAAGCACATTGCATAAAATAGAAAGAAGAATAAAACAAAATCTATTTTTCTAAATTAAAAAGCTTGAAAAGCCTCACTTCTTTGTCTATCATGATATGATTGGATCACTGCCAAATCAGAAGCTATATAAATGATTGTTCTTAGATAATAGTCCCTTTTAGAAAAATATAAAGCTGCTTTTCCCAAAACTCATATCATGAGTTTCCAAACACAATAAATCCTAGTTTTCTAAAATAGATGTTTTATTTTGGAACCAATTTTACCTTAATTTTAACCATTGTCTGCTAAAGAATTATATCAATGAAACTCATATGCATTTCAATATTCTACAGCTATTGCCATTGTGTAAAATCTACCATCTACTTAGAAATTTTGCTAAAGTCATTAAGTTTAACAGGAAGGTTTATGAATTGCAAGGTTATGTTTTTGAAAATGCTGGTCCCTCAAATCTTTTTTTTTTCTTTCTCTAAAAACATGTGAAGTATTCCATTTTATACAAGAAATATAAAAGTGTTCTTGATAATTACTTTGATTAAAAGAAATGCTTATATAGATATCTGTCTGGTATAGCAGGAAGTGCATATTGTCATAGCCTTATTCAATCCTCATGAAATTTTGGATTTACCTTGTGTAGAAAAGGAATGGGTTTCAAGTGGTAAAGGATGGCTGAAGCTGGGAAGAAAGAGAAGGGAATCTGGGAGCAACAAAACTTTAGGCCTGTATGGGCTTCTCTGTAAGTTGATTTAAAACAGTAGAAATCTAATATGCTCATTGAGGACTAATGATATGAGTACAAGCTCTGTCTCTGTGCTGAGACTATTCTGCTCTCAGAACGATCATTTTCAAATTATTTGGGTGAATGAAGATTTTATAAGCCAGTTAAAAAGACTGTCTTTCATTTCAGCTGTGCTGTAATAAAGATAATGAATTAAGCTTTCTGAAGAGCTGGGTTTGAAACTTGACTCTTCCACTGTGGGGCCTTTGGCCAATTACTTAAATTCTCTGAGTTTTAGTTTCCTTATCTGTAAAATGGGAATAACACCATCTATTTCTAAGACATGTTCTAGAGATAAAATTATATAAAATTTGAGAACACCTGGTTCATATTAAACTTTTTTTTAATTTGAGAAGGCTAAAATAGACTAATTTATTGTTGGTGGTTTTCTGTTGTTTTTGTGTTGTGTTGTGTTGTGTTGTGTGTGTGTGTGTGTGTGTGTTTGCATTATATAAATTATCAGTTTTTTTTCCACATATTTTTATTTGCTTCAAGGAAGTATCAAATAATCAAAACATTTTTTATTAACTTTTCAGTAGGCTAGCTACAGGATGTAAGTTGTAATATGCTCTAGGATTTTGGGTATCTTCAAGGGGTGCTACAAAGACCATAAATTTTAGAATTAGGCCCACCTGGATTTCCCCCTTCTTTCCTTCTTTTGACTGATATTTTCTCAATTTTTTCTTATTTCATTTCTCCTCTATTTCCTTGAAAATTATGTTCTCTGTGCCAAATATTTTAATATTAATCCTTACTATTTTAACATTCATATCTTTATCTTCCTCTTGAACAATATAAAGAAAATGGAGTAAGGAGATTTTAATGGCAGCATTTTATCAAAATTACAAGCAAATTGTGTACAGCATTTGTTCTCCCCCATAAATGAGATATTGTTATTGCTGCTGTTGCTGCTGTTATTTTGTGCTAGTTTAGAACACATTTCATGTTTATTTATACTTAGATACATATTTACAATTATCTTTACTTACCAATATACTTTCCATCTTAGATCTTCCATCTGGGACTATATACATTCTCCATAAGTTGCATATTTAAAATTTAATTTACTGAGGATCTGTTGGCGCTAACTTTAATTTTTGTCAGTCTTTCAATGTCTTTCTTTTGTCAGTATTTGAAAGAAAGTTTTACTAGATACTGTTAGAGTAGGAGGTTAGTTAGCTTCCAACAGGATACCAGGGGGTCAGCAACAAGGAAGTTATGGCCAGCCCTGGGGAAGCTCAGTGACCTGTCCTGCCACACTCCACAAGAAGCTGGATCAAACCAGACAGGCCCAAGATGGCAGATGTCATGACAGGAAACCCCTGACCACATTAGGAAGAAAAAACACAAACTCTGTTTCCCACTCCAAGTAAGAGATATCCCACCCCCTAGTTAACAACTGTCAGTAAGTGATAGTAAACCCATCCCCCAGAGCTCACAGACCTCTTTCTCTTGAGCTGGCTCATTCTCATATCCTGAGAGTTTACAACTAGCTTTAATAAACTTTCCTGCTTGTGTGGCTTGTCAACTGTGCTATTTGTCTCTCTTTGAATTTCATTCTCATGACAAGACCAAGAACTTTAGGCAACCCTTTTGGGATGGGCTCAGTAAGCATCAAGACCCCAGGACCAGGCGTAACCTCAGCTCACTCAGCAACTATACTATTAAGGCACAGAATTGCAGGTTGCCAATTTGTGTGTGTGTGTGTGTGTGTGTGTGTGTGTGTGTGTGTGTGAGTGTGTGTTTGTTGCTTAGCACATTTAAGATACAATTCTGCTGTCTTCCAATTTACATTGTTGGAAAGTGTTGAAAACCCATTTAACAGAGTAACTATCAATCATTTGAAAGAAATCTGCCTGTTTCTTCTGGCTACTATTAAGATCTTCTCTTTCTATTTTTCTGATTTATTTATGTTTCCGGATGTGAGTGCTATTTACCTGTTTATTGAGATACACTGTATTTGATACTGCTTCTTTACTTTAAAGTCTGGGTTAAATATGCAATTCCATCAAGAACATTTATACTTAGTTTTGCCAATTTCAAATACGTATACCACCAACATGAGACCTAATGTAAAAATGGGCCCAAATCAAATTTGGCTTGGGGTCATAAATTCTCATTGGAGACCTGTCTTCCCCTTCACCCAACGCCAAGGTCAAGACATAAATTTCCTAACAGGAGCTCTCTGAGCAATGGGTTAATTTCTTATCCACTCTCACTGTGAGAACTGACCTTTAGTCTTGGTTTTATAGGGACATTTTCTACTAGTCTTCACAACTTGGGCATGCCCTAAATTTAAATCCTATCTCCAACTCCGTGAGGAAGATTTAACTGTAAAGCTCAAATCAAAGGCTTCTGAAACTCTAAGGTATAAAGGTTTCTTGGGGCAACTGGGCAGCTGGGCGGCTCAGTTGGTTGAGCAACCCACTCTAGATTTCAGCTCAGGTTATGATCTCACTGTTCTTGAGTTCAAGCCCTAGATTGGTCTCTGTACTAACAGTGTGGACCCTGCTTGGGATTCTCTCTCTGTCCATTCTCTCTCTGCACCTACCCTGCTCTCTCTCTCATTCTCAAAAAGAAATAAATATTTAAAACAGTAAATGTTTCTCTACACTTCAGTTCTCAGGCCTCCTATGTTCATTTCATGTCTTCTGTATCTGCATATCCTTTCCTTTGTTTCAGCACAAAATTGCAATAGTTTCTTAAATTATTTTTTAAACATGGTGATCTCTTAACCTCCTCAAATTTTATTCTTTTCTGCCTACCTTGTCCTCATAGCAGTGTAATTTTATTTTTTTCCTGATCATCATTATGTTGATTTTGACAGAAGAATTTTGAGTTATTTTGATATATATATTTTAAAATGTATTTTATATATTTATATTCATAAATAATTTCCTTGGCTTCACTGAGACTATATACAAGTCTCTTACAGAAACTAATTGTTGGGTGCAACACTGAGGTGCAGACATTTAGAGTACCCAGACCTAACAATCTGTAGACAGTGCAGAGATCTGCCTAATACTGCTTCATACCAGTTGGGTCTTGATTACGATATTGTTTGAATTCACTAATAAGATCAATTTTATGTTTCTTTTCTGTATAAACCAAACCCCAAGTACTAAGGGTATATTGGCTATATTGTATTTTGCACTTATCTCTATTTCTAAACTTTTTCTTTTTTTTTACAAAAACTCAAACTAACTTAAAAAATAGCCCAAACTCTCAAATAAGCTGGAGGTGGGAAATAAAACCACGAAATCCCTCAGGGAGGAATTAGCTAAGAGAGCTACCAAGTAAGCAAAATTTAAGTAACAACAATAAAGACTAGCAGCAGGGGAAAAACAGATTCACAAATGAAGCAAATATCACAGGGAGTGTCTGCATTTCTGACCAGCCAAGCGGAGGGCCCTGGTTGATAAGGTCTGAATTTCCCAAGTCCCCAGCAGGAGCCAGGGGAATTGGGCAAGTCTCCGAGAGGGAGTAAACAAACCAAGACTGAAGTATTACTCAGGACCTATAAATAACGGCATTGAAACTATAAACCATATAGCCATATATCATGAATTTTCTAGAAGACTCCTCATTTCATATAATCTGATCTATTTTATATATTAGAATACATGCACTATATTGTCAAAACTACTTCTAGAACACAGACATTCCTTCTCACACTACATATTTCACTTTGAGTTAAAAAAAATGTGCACAGTATCTGTAAAATAGGAAAATTTAGAGAAGAACTTTTATGACAGCAGTGATTATAAACTTATTAAGCTCAATGCTACTCATTTACCCAGAAACATATGAAATGGAAAATTAGGTGATTAATTATACACTCTAAAAGTGGGGGAGAATTTTTTGTTTGTTTGTTTGTTTTCCTTTTTTAAGCAAAAATCATCAAGAAAAACAAAATTGAAAGATTATATTTTTAAAAAGAAGGAAAAAACCAAAATATATATTCACTCTAGTTTTAGGGACACTAAGTCATATCACAACCTCAGGGAACTAAAATATTTCTTACATATTCATTGTATCTGATATTATTACGATTAGAGTCACTCATTTTGTACTTGAACTCATTTTGGGCTCAAACTTACTAACCCGTGAGATCATGACCTGAACCAAAACCAAGAGTCGAATAACCAACTAAGCCACCCAGGCGGTAAGTAAAATATTGTTTTAATCATAAATATCCACTATTTGTGTCCAAACAATTTTAAATACCATACAATGAATGCCATATATTAAACAAAAAAAATCAAAGACATGGAAATTAAAATGAGATGTAATTTTTTAGCCATAATATTAGCAAAAAACAGCAGGGATACTCATGAGCAGTCTTCCAAGTGTTACTCTTCCTGAAGAGTATGTTCTGGGCTATCTTTCTTCATTAAATTATCTGCAGAAACCTGGCCCCATATATGCCTATAACATGTATGTGTTAGTTTTATGTCTCTCATCCAGAACTTGCATCTAAAATATAAACTCACATTTTCAGTTGTGTGAGGTAACTGGACAGCACAGCACTTCTGGTGTGTCACAAGCATATCTCAACATTCACTTGCCCTTGATTGGAAGTTTTGCTTTACCCACAGACTCTTGATTTCTCCCTTTCCATCAACCTCCACTTCAAATGTTAAATCCTATCATTTGCACTGTCTTCCTTACTACCAACTCTCTGTAGGTCAGCCTCTTGATTTTAATCTCCAGTTCTCCTGCATGCTCCTCATCTGTTTTCACATAATAGGAGTCATCAAAACACCATCTGAATCAAGTTACTTTCCAGCTAAAAGATCATTCATCACTCATCCTTTGCGTGAACAATGCTACCCAAACTCTTCTCAGTAGCCTCAAAGGTCCCATCTTATTCCCATAAATTTTGTTTTTTCTCCCTCCATTCTAGCTACACTGTCTTCTTCCTTTGTGGCCTGATTTAAGACTTTTTTCACACTTCTCACTGGAAACTCATCCCTTCTCTTTCCATGACAAGATCCTTCTCATGCTGAAGTCTCAACTGTCACCTCATCATAGAAGTTCTCCCTTCCTACCATGTATTTGTTTCCTTGTGATCTAATAACACATCACTATCATCATATAAATGTGTTGATCCCCATGATTTAGTCTCTCTTTCTCACTAGGAAGTGGAAGGAGTCATGTCCACCTTGTTTATCAGTGATATCTCAGAATTGGACATACTAGGATCTCAATAGATATTTGTGGAAATAAGAAATAAATAAATTATAACAGCAAACATAATTTGATATAACCCTTCTCCCAAGAACATTAGCAAACTATTCCAAATATTTCAAAATAGAAACATAAATCAAGTCCTGGAGAATGGGGAGTGGGGGTGTGTGGGAGGAGCTAATTCTACAAATAGAAGAGTTTCTTAGTGGTATATGCCAGTGTCACCTGCTAGATCCTGACCTGTACTGACCTGTACTGCACACCTGCTTGTACTCACCAAACTTTGTCACACATTTTCCCCTAAATTACTCTTTCCAGCTTATCTTTTAATGCAGGCAAATGGAAACCAATATCACCACTGGAGTGATGGAAACCACCATGACCAGACCTGCAGGCAAGCCCAGACCACCCAGACCAGTTTGAGCTTAACTCCTGAGTCAAGTTCTGCACAGATGGACCATGGAACCTCATTATAATACTAGATCTCTGCTTAAGGAGCAGCATAAGCCTCATTTACATAACATAAAATTCATATATAGGCATGCTTGCTTAAGGCTCATGCATGACCTTATGCCCACCTCTACGTGCAATGACAAGGATCCCCTTTTAAAATATTCATCCTAACCTTAAATGAAAGCTCCCCATCCACCCTTGCTCCTGGAGCCACAACCTTGGAAGTTAGTCCTTGTGAGACCCTTATTTGCTGCAAATAAATTTTACTTTGTGTGACAACTCCACCTGGTGCAATTTCTATCTGCAACTCACCAAGGAGAAAACTCATGTTAGTTTGGTCACATTTGTTTGTTTATTTATATTATAATATTAATACTAAGAATTTTTTCCACCAAAGCTTTGAATGTTATTAACTCTTTCAGGGAGGATGTATGTACCCCAATTTGAAGACAAGCTACACCACTTCCGATATTCTTATTCTCTGCTGCTGTCACTCTATTCTAATATAACTTTTTTTCTTATGTTACTTTTTTCTTATGTCACTTTCCTTATATTACTTGTCTGAAAGACTTTTCCACTACTGAATACAGTTAATTCATTTAATCTATCTATTTTAAGAATCAAATATAAAAATAATACCATCTGCTGAAAAAGATATACACATAAAAACATTTATCAAGTTAGTATATGTTTATTTTTTTTTTCAACGTTTATTTATTTTTGGGACAGAGAGAGACAGAGCATGAATGGGGGAGGGGCAGAGAGAGAGGGAGACACAGAATCGGAAACAGGCTCCAGGCTCTGAGCCATCAGCCCAGAGCCTGACGCGGGGCTCGAACTCACGGACCGCGAGATCGTGACCTGGGTGAAGTCAGACGCTTAACTGACTGCGCCACCCAGGCGCCCCAAGTTAGTACATGTTAATAAAAAAATTCGAAATCTAAATTTCCAAAAGATATTTTGAAAACTTTATTATTATATTGAAAATGATTAACAGAATGTAAAGAAGATTAACAATCAATATAATCACAACTAGTTTTCCAAAATACTACTCAAAGAAAATAATTTGTGAGGAAAATTTTGGAATAAAAAAATGCCAAAATGATAAGAGTGGTTTATCTTTATACAGTGGTTCTATAAGTTATTTTTCCCATCTCTTTCCATATATATATATATATATATATATATATATATA
>NW_024412469.1:3598374-3698131 GCF_014898765.1 Herpailurus yagouaroundi
TTATGTTCATCTGTTTTCTCTCTTAAAGTCCTCATATGAGTGAAGTCATATGAGTTTTGTCTTTCTCTGACTCACTAATTTCACCTAGCATAATACCTTCCAGTTCCATCCACGTAGTTGCAAATGGCAAGGTTTCATTCTTTTTGATTGCCGAGTAATACTTCATTGTGTATATATATACCACTTCTTCTTTATCCATTCATCCAGTTGGGCTTTTTCCATACTTTGGTAATTGTTGTTAGTGCTGCTATAAACATGGGGGTGCACGTGTCCCTTTGAAACAGCACACCTGTATCCCATAGATAAATGCCTAGTAGTGCAATTGCTGGTCATAGGGTAGTTCTATTTTTAGTTTTTTGAGGAACCTCCATACTGTTTTCCAGAGTGGCTTCACCAGCTTGCATTCCCACCAACAATGCAAAAGAGATCCCCTTTCTCCACATTCTTGCCAACATCTGTTGTTGCCTGCATTGTTAATGTTAGCAATTCTGACAGATGTAAGGGGGTATCTCATGGTGGTTTTGATTCGTATTTCCCTGATGATGAGTGATGAGAATTTTTTCATGTGTCAGTTGGCCATCTGGATGTCTTCTTTGGAGAAGTGTCTATTCATGTCTTTTGCCTATTTCTTCACTGGGTTATTTGGTTTTTGGGTGTTGAATTTGATAAGTTCTTTATAGATTTTGGATACTAACCCTTTATCTGATATGTCATTTGCAAATATCTTCTCCCATTCTGTTTGTTGACTTTTAGTTTTGCTGATTGTTTCATTCCTTGTGCAGAAATTTTTTATTTTGATAAGTCCCAGTAGTTCATTTTTGCCTTTGTTTCCCTTTCCTTTGGAGACGTGTTGAGTAAGCATTTGCTGTGGCCCAGATCAAAGAGGTTTTTGCCTGCTTTCTCCTCGAGGATTTTGATGGCTGCCTGTCTTATATTGAGGTCTTTCATCCATTTTGAGTTTATTTTTGTGTATGGTGTAAGAAAGTGGTCCAGATTCATTCTTCTGCATGTCGCTATCCAGTTTTCCCAGCACCATTTTCTGAAGAGACTATTTATTTCATTGGATATTCTTTCCTGTTTTGTCAAAGATTAGTTGGCCATATGTTTGTGGGTCAATTTCTGGGGTCTCTATTCTGTTCCATTGATCTGAGTGTCTGTTCTTGTGCCAGTACCATACTGTCTTGATGGTTACAGCTTTGTAGTATAGCTTGAAGTCTGGGATTGTGATTCCTCTTGCTTTGTTTTTCTTTTTCAAGATTGCTTTGGCTATTCGGGTGTTTTATGGTTCCATGCAAATTTTAGGATTATTTGTTCTAGCTCTGTGAAGAATGCTGGTGTTAATTTGATAGGGATTGAATTGAATATGTAGATTGCTTTTGGTAGTATCGACATTTTAACAATATTTGTTCTTCCTATCCAGGAGCATGGAATCTTTTTCCATTTTTTTGTGTCTTCTTCAATTTCTTTCATAAGCTTTCTCTAGTTTTCAGTGTATAGATTTTTTCATCTCTTTGGTTAGATTTATTCCTAGGTATTTTATGTTTTTTTGTGCAACTGTAAATGGGATCGATTCTTTGATTTCTCTTTCTGTCGCTTCATTATTGGTGTATAGGAATGCAATTGATTTCTTTGCATTGATTTTATATCCTGCAACTTTGCTGAATTCATGAATCAATTCTAGCAGTTTTTGGTGGAATCTTTGGGGTTTTCCATATAGAGTATCATGCCATCTGTGAAGAGTGAAAGTTTGACCTCCTCCTGGCCGATTTGGATGCCTTTTATTTCTTTGTGTTGTCTGATTGCAGAGGCTAAGACTTCCAATACTATGTTGAATAACAGTGGTGAGAGTGGACATCCCTGTCTTGTTCCTGACCTTAGGGAGAAAGCTGTCAGTTTTTCCCCATTGAGGATGATATTAGCGTTGGGTCTTTCATATATGGCTTTTATGATCTCAAGGTATGCTCCTTCTATCCCTACTTTCTTGAGGTTTTTATCAAGAAGGATGCTGTATTTTGTCAAATGCTTTCTCTGCATCTATTGAGAGGATCATATGGTTCTTGTCCTTTCTTTTATTGATGTGATGAATCACGTTAATTGTTTTGCAGATATTGAACCAGCCCTGTATCCCAGGTATAAATCCAACTTGGCCGTGGTGAATAATTTTTTTTAATGTGTTGTTGGACCCAGTTGGCTAATATCTTTTTGAGGATTTTTGCATCCATGTTCATCAGGAAAATTGGTCTATAGTTCTCCTCTTTAGTGGGGTCTCTGGTTTTGGAATCAAGGTAATACTGGCTTCATAGAAAGAGTTTGGAAGTTTTCCATTTCTATTTTTTGGAACATCTTCAAGAGAATAGGTGTCAACTCTTCCTTAAATGTTTGGTAGAATTCTCCTGGAAAGCCATCTGGACCTGGACTCTTGTTTTTTGGCAGATTTTTGATTACTAATTCAATTTACTTACTGGTTATGGGTCTGTTCAAATTTTCTATTTCTTTCTGTTTCAGTTTTGGTAGTGTATATGTTTCCATGAGTTTTTCCATTTCTTCTAGATTGCCCATTTTATTGGAATATAATTGCTCATAATATTCTCTTATTATTGTTTTTATTTCTGCTCTGCTGGTTGTGATCTCTCCTCTTTCATTCTTGATTTTATTTATTTGGGCCCTTTTTTTTCTTTTTGATCAACCTGGCTAGTCGCTTATCAATTTTGTTAATTCTTTCAAAAAACCAGCTTCTGGTTTAATTGATCCGTTCTACTGTTTTTTGGTTGTTTTTTGTTTGTTTGTTTGTTTGTTTGTTTGTTTTGGTTTGGTTTCAATAGCATTAATTTCTGCTCTAATCTTTATTATTTCTTGTCTTCTGCTGGTTTGGGGTTTTATTTCCTGTTCTTTTTCCAGCTCCTTAAGGTGTAAGGTTAGGTTGTGTATCTGAGATGTTTCTTCCTTCTTTAGGAAGGCCTGGATTGCTATATACTTTCCTCTTAAGACCGCCTTTGCTGTGTTCCAGAGGTTTTGGGTTATGGTGTTATCATTTTTATTGACTTCCATATACTTTTTAATTTCCTCTTTAACTGCATGGTTAGCCCATTCATTCTTTAGTAGGATGTTCTTTGGTCTCCAAGTATTTGTTACCTTTCCAAATTTTTTCTTGTGGTTGATTTCAAGTTTCATAGCATTGTGGTCTGAAAATATGCACGGTATGATCTTGATCTTTTTGTACTTAGGGCTGATTTGTGTTCCAGTATATGGTCTATTCTGGAGAACGTTCCATGTGCACTGGAAAAGAATGTATATTCTGCTGCTTTAGGATGAAATGTTCTGAATGTATCTGTTAAGTCTATCTGGTCCAGTGTATCATTCAAAGCCATTGTTTCCTTGTTGATTTTTTGATTAGATGATCTATCCATTGCTATTGGTGGGGTGTTGAAGTCTCCTACTGTTATGGTATTACTATCGATGAGTTTCTTTATGTTTGTGATTAATTGATTTTTATATTTGGGTATTCCCACATTTGGTGCATAAATGTTTATAATTGTTAGGTCTTCTTGGTGGATAGACTCTTTGATTATGATATAATGCCCCTCTGCATCTCTTGATACAGTCTTTATTTTAAAGTCTAGATTGTCTGATATAAGTATGGCTACTCCAGCTTTCTTTTGTTGACCGTTAGCATGATAGATGGTTCTCCATCTGCTTATTTTCAATCTGAAGGTGTCTTTAGATCTAAAGTGGGTCTCTTGTAAACAGCATATACATGGATCTTGTTTTCTTATCCATTCTGTTACTCTATGTCTTTTGATTGGAACATTGAGTCCATTGACTTTTAGAAAAAGTACTGAAAGATATGAATTTATTGCCATTATGATGCTTGTAGAGTTGTAGAGTTGTAGTTTCTGGTGGTGTTCTCTGGTCCTTACGAATCTTTGTTGCTTTTGGTATATATATATATACATATATATATATATGTATATATATATGTATATATATATATGTGTGTGTGTGTATATATATATATATGTGTGTGTATATATATATATATCTTTTTTTTTCATCTTTTCTCCCCTTAGAGAGTCCCCCTTCAAATTTCTTTCAGGGCGGGTTTAGTGGTCACAAACTCCTTTAATTTTTGTTTGTCTGGGAAACTTTTAATCTCTCCATTTTGAATGACAGCCTTTCTGGATGAAGAATTATTGGCTGCATATTTTTCTGATTCAGCACACTGAATATATCCTGCCACTTCTTTCTGTCCTGCCAAGTTTCTGTGGATAGGTCTGCTGCAAACCTGATCTCTCTTCCCTTATAGGTTAGGGACTTGTTTTCCCTTGCTGCTTTCATGATTCCTCCTTGCCTGAGTATTTTGTGAACTGGACTATGAGATGCCTTGTTGATGGTCGTTTTTTGTGGAATCTAATGGATGTCCTCTGTACTTCCTGAATTTTGATGTCTGTGTCTTTCCCCAAGTTAGGAAAGTTTTCCACTATTATTTGCTCACATAAGCCTTCTACTTCTATTTCTCTCTCTTCCTCTTCTGGGACCCCTATGATTCTGATGTTGTTCCTTTTTAATGAGTCACTGATTTCTGTAATTCTTAAATCATGCTCTTTTGCCTTAATCTCCCTCTTTCTTTCTGCTTCATTATTCTCTATAAGTTTGTCCTCTATATCGCTGTTCTCTGTTCTGCCTCATCCATCCTTGCTGCTGCTGCATCCATCCGTGATTGCAGCTCAGTTATAGCATTTTTAATTTCATTCTAGCTATTTTTTACTTCTCTTATCTCTGCAGAAAGGGATTCTAATCTATTTTCGACTCCAGCTAGTATTCTTATTATCGTGATTCTAAATTCTAGTTCAGACATCTTGCTTGTATCTGTGTTGGTTAAATTCCTGGCTATTGTTTCTTCGTGGTCTTTCTTTTGGGGTGAATTCCTTCATTTTGTCATTTTGAAGGAATTAAGGTAGAAAAATTGAAATTAAAAAAAATTAAAATTAAAAAATTAAACACACACACACCAAAATTGAATAAATGATGCTAGATCCTAGGTGTGTTTTGGTCTGGGTATTGAAAGTGGTTTGACAGATTCGACCCCCCCACCGCGGGGGGCCGCCCCAGGAAAAAAAAAGGAAATCCTTTGAGAATTTGAAAAAATGAATACACTGAAGTAGACTAAAGTGAGCTGATGGGGGTAAAATAGAATTTGAAAACATATACACAGAAGTAAAGAATACTGTAGAAAAAAATTAAAGAAAAATATTTTCATTAAAAATTAAACATAAATATGATTTTTTCTGTATTTAAGAAAAAAGAAAACAAATAAAAAATAGAAAAAAGATAAAAAAAAGAAAAAAGAAAACAAAAGAAATCATTTGAAAATTTGAAAAAAGGAATACAGTGTGGTAGACTAAAATAAAATGATGGAAGTAAAATAGAATTTGAAAAATTTACATAAAAGCAAAACATATAGTAAAAAACTTAAATAAAAATATTTTTGATAGAAATTGAAAGTAAAAATTAAGTTTTTCTCTTTCTGCATTCAAGAAAAAGAAAAGAAATGAAAAAACGAAAAAAGAGAAATAAAGAAAAAAAGGAAATTGTTGGAAAATTTGAAAAGGTGAATACACTGAAGTATATTAAAATAAAATGATGCAAGTAAATTAGAATTTGATAAAATTACATAAAAGTAAAAAATATAGTAATAAAAAGTAAAGAAAATACTTTTAATAAAAATTAATTTTTTCTCATTCTGTATTCAAGAAAGAGAGAAGAATTGTAATAGAGAAAAAAAAAAGAAAGAAAATTGAATAGATGAACCTGCTAACAGATTGAAGTAGGACTGAAATTGCTTCATTTTCCCCTAGAAGTCAGTCTATGTAGCTCTTTATAGTCCATAAATTAAGCCAGCAGTGAGACTTGTGTTCTTGAAGAGAGAAGTTGGCCCAGTTGGGTGAGGCTCAGTGTAATGGCTCCACTCTCCACTAGATGGAGCTGCTAGCCTACTGGGGTGGATTGTTGCTGAGCTCTTAGGTGCCTTTGAGCATGCTCGGGAGAGGTGGAAATGGCACCACCCAGCTACCCAGTCTGTTCTCCCAGATTAGCGATCAAGCACCTGTCCTCTGTCTTCAGCTCTCATCCTTTCCCCGCATTTTCACTCTCTGTGACCAGGCCCCAGGCAGTACCTCTTTCCCAAGTTTTGTCTCAGATGCGGCTATTTTCCCTGGCCCCTTACTTCCAAAGGACTTCGGCTTTGACCCTTTCTGCCCCTCTGCAGGAGGGTCTCACCAAGCAATAGCCAAATGAGCAATGGCCGAATATCGGCTGAACCCAGGAATGCCCGCTGCACCCTGCTGCTTCTGGTGCCCCGAGACTGCAGCCAGGTGCCAGCCCTCCCCAGAAAAAGTTCGCGAGATAGTGTAGCAGCAGCATTTTAGGGATTATGGAAAATCACAACACACATCTGGCACCAGGCTTCACCTTTAACGACCTTGTTCCAGCACCAGCGAATGTGGCTGCCTCCGGGGTCTGCTGGGACCAGGTGGCTTCAACGGTCTCTACCAAATATCCTTCCAGCAGCGGAACCGCTTTTCCCCGTGTGGCCCGAGAACCTCCCAGACCCCACTCTATTCCTGGGGATTCGCCCTTCCCAGCAGAGCACCGCCAGGTATTGAGCTGTGGAGTTGCAGCCCTTGTGCTCCCCTTGTTTACAGTCTTAACAGAATTTAAACCCTCTCCTTTCTCCTTTCTCCCTTTTTAGTTTAGTCTCTGCAGTTGTTTCCAATTTTCCACTTTCTCTCCAGCTGCCTTTGGGGATTCCTGTATTCTCCCCCACTCCCCAGTCTCCATCCTCTCTCCACCTGCACAAGCAGTTCCCTACCCTCTGCAGCTTCTTGCTCCCCAAATTCACCTCTCCATACCGCATACCTGCTGAATTCTGTGGTTCAGGTTGTGCAGATTGTTGTGTTAACCCTCCAATCAGTTTTCTAGGTGTGTAGGATGGTTTAGTGTTGGTTTGGCTGTATTTCATGGACACAAGACACACAAAAACCTTCCATGCTGTTCTGCCATCTTGGATCCTCCCCTGACTTAAATATATTCTAATGAATGATATCTGTTTAATCTTGGATTTTATTTAATTATATTACCTTCTCTTTCAGACAGAGAAATGGATTTTTTTAAACATAACTTGAGCTTAGACTTGCAGTATAAGTAGTAATTTTTCAGGCATATAATGAAGAAAGACTTTTCCAAAATTGGGAACTGCACATGCAGAAACATATTAAACTGAAAAAAATGTATTGTCACATATTGCTAGAAGATGTAAAAAATACCTTGAAGTAGTAATTTCCTAACATGGCAGAACTATTTTAAAGCTGCTACCTCTACCTGGGACTGAAATTAGAATAATGAGACAGGAGTCCTGGCTCTGTTGTGTATCCATTGAATGGGTACATTAGAATCACGGAAAATACTTGCAGCCTGATTTGTAAACTGTAGACAGTAATGGAATATCTGTGTCATAGGAATCCAATAAATACAATAATGTAACAATATTACTAATATAATATTTTAAATTTCTCTAGTGTATCACATTTTTCAAAATGTAATACATACATATTTTGGCAGGAACTTATTCCAATGAATTAATGGAAATTACATATAATTAAGTTGAACATAAATAATCTTATATAGTTATAATTGATTGTGTAAAATAGAAAATATATATAACTTGTAAATATATTACTAGATAATTCTTTATTTTCTATATAAAGTTAATATATTTATATATATATTTCCTTATAAATACATGATATAAAATTATAAATATGTTTAACTTATAAATTATTATTACATATATGTAAACATGAATACATTTTCTATGTGTATAAATTATTTTTGAGATGATTTAGTTGAAATTATATAAATTATTCTTCATCATAAAAAGACTATGAGTTAAGGTTCTACTTCATAGTAAGGAAGCTCAGTAAGTAAACAGAGTCTAAAGGAAGGCAAAATAATACACCTGTAGTCACTTTTCTAATAACTGGGATGTTCAGTCTTATACTTTTTCTATCACCAAAACGTTAACTCCTATGTAAAAGATACATTGGTACTATATGAGAATAACCTTTGAAAATTATTACGGTTATACAGGTTTCACATTATTTATAGCACAATGACACTGATTTTCCAATTTTTAATTATACCTGCTTAAAGGCTGTCCTATTACCAATATGCCCTGGTCATACTATCTGACTGACTTGGTTTGAAGTCCTTTGTCCCCTCCCCATACTTCCTGTTTCTGAGTTTTTAAACTTCCTTGTTCTCAAACCAATACTCTAGCTAACAATCTGAGACAAAATATGTGAAACTGATCACATTCATGAAAATATGTAATGGTGGTTTCCTTTAAGATTTTAGAGACTTCCCCCTGACTGTGTAAAAAATTCCTGTGTCTCCTGTAGATAGAAAGTTAGAATATTTGCAGTTTATTGACATCACAGTCTGGGGAAGTTAATGACTATAAGCTTACTAGGTTCCCTCAAACTCCTTTGTTGCCTAGATGGAATGAGACAAATACTGAACTTATTGAAAGTAAATTCAAGGTCTTTTATTTTCTGCTGCTGTACCAAAATACCATACACTGGGTGGTGTATGAACAGAAGTTTATTTCTCACTGTTCTGGGGGCTGAACAGAATGTCAGCCTGGTAGGTTCTAGTGAGAGCCCTCCCCTAATTGCAGACAGCAGACATCCCACTGTGTTATCACATGGTGGAGAGCAGAGCAAGCAAACTCTCTCAGGACTCATATAAGGGTACTAGCCTCATTTATGATAGTTCTAACCCTATAATGTCATCTAAGTTACCTCCAGAAGCCTCCCCTCCTAATACCATCACATTGAGGGGTGGGGTTTCAACATATGCATTTCAATATTTACTCCATAACACTTTCTACCTCTTAACCAGAAAAAAAAATACCACTTTTAAGGTGTTGAATACTTTTTTGCTTAGTTGCATTCCTAGCCACAATTTCTCCTTCATGAGGAAATAAATGTTCAATATGGACTCTATCAAAGCTCCTGTCTTCACTTAAAACTTGCCCCAACCTCATTGTGCATAAAGACAAAACAATGGTTTACAGTTAGCAAATATGCAATCCTTTAGTAAATTTAGAAAAAAAGAAAAAAATATATATATATTAAAAATTCAAAAGAAAAACCTGTTCCTTTAGTTTGGAGAAGCATAAACAAAACAATCAACAGCCTTGAGCTTCCGTTATAAATGAGTTTGCTAGTAGGCTACTTACCTGGTTTTGTAGTTAGAAACTATGCAGAAAAGCATGAAAAAAATTTTTACTCAGATACCATGTTATAAATTAGTGGAAGGAAGTGGCAATCCAAATAAAAGTTTTGAAATGGACATTTCACACTTTGATACGCTTACAGGATTTTTTTTCCCTTACGGGATTTGGTATGAAGGGCTATTAACTAAGGACATGGTATTTGAAGTGATAAATACAACGTAGACTTCTCCTCTTGCTTCTTTATAAAAATATTGAAATCTATTATTTTCATAGAAGACTTATTTAAATGGTGTTTTTGGTAATTTTTATTATATATGAACTTTCTTACTTTTGCTTTGATGTAGCTAACATATTATAGACCTCACTTAGAACATGATGAAAGGAAGGTTAGGGTTATAAAATTGAAACCTTACAAGGCCACTGTCTTAGATCAAAGACTTCAGCTGAAAATAATGGGCTGGTTCTGATAATTCATTCTTATAAAGGAATACACTTTTTATCCAACCCCAGGCTACATTATAATGCTTCTTTGCAAGACTATGTAAGTAGGCAGGTAATAGCACTGGAAAATTTTTAATAACCCTATTGTCCCCTAATCTTAATATTTGCAGTAGGAGTGAGAATTTATAAGAATACTAAAATGTGGCATGTATAATTTCATGATGAGCAGTAGCACGCTTAATACTCTTCAAAAAAAAGTTAATGCTTGAGATAAGTAATGATTTCAATATGAGCAATGTGTTAATTATATTTATACACATATGTCTAAGTATATACTTCCAAATAAATTATACACACAGACACACAAAGCATAAGAATTCATAATAATACTGTATTTAACTGGTAATTACTTATCCATTATAAACACTATTAAGAAACAGAAATAAACAAAAAATAGCACCTGAGCATCTAAATAAATTGTACAAAACTCTTTTGTTAATGATAAAAAATATTATTCATACCAAAGTTCTCTATCCCCACATTTGGTTATCTATCTATTTGATTCTCAGCAGGTTAAAATAATCTTATTAGGAGGCTGGCTAGAGGCAGGTGCAATGGCAAAAGCAAGATATTGTCAACTAAGATCTGCACACACACAAATATGTAACATGCATATGCACATTAGGCTTATTGCTAAGTATATAATAAATTACTTACTCCCTTTAACTTAATCTAAAGGTATCCTTATAATAAAGCCTAAGACAAAATTAGTCATAGCAACGACTTTAAGAAATCCTTAAATGATTTCATGAAGTGTGGTTTAAAATGAGGGTATTTACATATTTAAGAATGATACTTTTGCATAAATAATTATTTTTTTATTTTTTAAATGAAGCTTGTGTATATATTCTAGTTACCTGGTAAGTTTGCTCAGTCCCTCTGAGATAGGGATACTTATTCAAAACTCTCTAATTTTCCTTACCTTTAAAATGGGGATCATAACACTCACTTTACAGCACTGTTCTAAAAACTAAATAATCAAGTGAATGAGAAGACAAGCCACAGTGAGAAACTATTGCAAAAGACATATCTAATAACTGTTACCCAAAACATTCACAGATGCCTAAACACTCAATAATAATAAAATTAACAACCTTAGTAAAAATTGATAAAGGATCTACACAGACACTTTATCAAAAAGGGCATATAGATAGAATATGGATACATAAAAAGATGTTCAACAGCATGTGTCTTTAGAGGTTTGCTAATTAAAACAATTAAATACCTCTACAAACCTATTAGATCGGTGAAAATGCAAAACAATAGCATTGACAGATGCAGGTGAAGATGTGGGGAAACGGAATCTGTATTCACTGCTGGTGGGAATCCAGAATGGTGCAAACACTTTGGAAGATCAGCTGGCCATTTTTTTATACAAGTAAACATATTCTTCCAGATCATACAGCAGCTGAACTCCTTAGTATTTATTCAAATAAGTTCAAAAATGTATCCACATATAAACCTGCACATAGGGGCGCCTGGGTGGCGCAGTCGGTTAAGCGTCCGACTTCAGCCAGGTCACGATCTCGCGGTCCGTGAGTTCGAGCCCCGCGTCGGGCTCTGGGCTGATGGCTCAGAGCCTGGAGCCTGTTTCCAATTCTGTGTCTCCCTCTCTCTCTGCCCCTCCCCCGTTCATGCTCTGTCTCTCTCTGTCCCAAAACGTTGAAAAAAAAATTAAAAAAAAATTAATAAAAAAATAAACCTGCACATAACTTTTTAAAGCAGCTTTGTTCATAATTTATGAAATTTGGAAGCAACCAAGACGCCCCTCAGTAGGTGAATGGTTAAATAAACTGTACATCCAGACAATGAGATATTATTCATTGCTAACAAAAAATAAACAATCAAGCTATGAGAAGACCTGGAGGAATCTTATATACAAATTCGTAAGTGAAGAAAGCCAATGTACTTACTATATTATTCCAACTACATGACATTCATGGATACATAGTGTATACATTAACTCTACTTTCCCATCAGTTTTGTGGTGAACCTCAATATTCTCTAAAAACAAATAAAGTCTAGTATATAGAAATGAGAGCAGTTTGCCAAGAATTTAGCATGTTTTATGTCTAGTGTGTACTCAACAAATGGCAACTCTGTTGATTAATAATGCTGAATCTCAGAAAACTAGTAGAGAGCCTGAAATATGATAGGTACTTAGAAAATAATTTGTACGGGGCGCCTGGGTGGCTCAGTCGGTTGAGCGTCTGACTTCGGCTCAGGTCATGATCTCACAGTCCATGGGTTCGAGCCCGCGTCGGTCTCTGTGCTGACCACTCAGAGCCCGGAGCCTGTTTCAGATTCTGTGTCTCCCTCTCTCTCTGCCCCTCCCCCACTTGCACTCTGTCTCTCTCTGTCTCAAAAATAAATAAACATTTAAAAAAAAATAATTTGTGCAAAATATCTGATTTTCAGCTATTTCATGACAATAGAAAAAATAATAAAATGATATAAAGATGATCAACAATAAAAAACGAGACAAATTATCTATGATTTCAAAGTTTTGCACTCTAGAAAATAACTAACCAAAATTACAGTTTGCCGAGAACTTAATCCTTATTTTTTTTGGCAATTTTATTTTATTTTTTAACATACTACATGGAAGACATTTAGAGCACACATTGACCTAAGACCATAAGGCTTGCCATACTGCCACAAAACAATGGGCCATATCCTCCCTTTGATAGTGGTTGATACTGTATGCTTTAAAGTATGGCAAATCTACAAGCCCTCCATAAAGCACTTAATTGGGCAGTGAACTATATAATGTGGCGGGACATTTCTCCATGACCTAAAGAGAGGATGGGACTTGATTTCTGTTACATATTTAATCCAGGAAAGTGGAACCCATTTGACTTTCATGCTTAATTTCCTTTTGCATCTTGCCAAATTATTTGCTTCCAGAAGACTTCCAACATTATTTTTCCAAGATCATAACAATTCTCTTGCGTGTTACAGGTTCTGCTATCTTTTCATTTAATGACAGTAATTTCAGCATTATGTCAAAGAAGCAACCTACCCAACCAAATTAGAATATCTAGGGCAATTAAAAAACGAAGCCCTAAATATTCATTTTAAAATATATTGCATTTTAATTTAACATAGATGGGTATTTGCCTTTCGTTTGTTTGGCATGTTAAGTGCTAACAACATGCCCCAATAACTAAGACTTTTAAAAAAACTTCATTAACAGCTTCAGAGGGAAATCATGTCTTATTCAGGTAATTATCTACGGTCCAGTTTTGTTGCTAAAGTATTATCATATAACTTTCCCCCCAAAAAATATAATTTCTTACTTTAAAAAGCAAAATGCAGGGGCACCTGGGTGGCTCCATCAATTAAGCATCTGACTTTGGCTCAGGTCATGATCTCAGGGTCCATGAGTTTGAGCCCTGCGTTGGGCTCTGTGCTGACAGCTTAGAGCCTGGAGCCTGCTTTGGATTCTGTGTCTCCCCTCCCTCCCCTCTCTCTGTCCCTCCCCCACTTGCAGTCTCTCTCTGTCTCTCTCCCTCAAAAATAAAAAAGAAAGAAAAAGAAAGAAAGAAAGAAAGAAAGAAAGAAAGAAAGAAAGAAAGAAAAAGAGAAAGAAAGAAAAAAGAAAAAAAGAAAAAGAAAAATCCAGGAGCACTTGGGTGGCTCAGTCAGTTAATTGCTCTCCTGATTTCAGCTGAGGTCATGATCTCAGGGTCCTAAGACCAAGGCATGGAGCCTGCTTAAGAAACTCTCTCTGACGCTGCCTCTCTCCTGCTTGTGCTCTCATGTCCATGAGATCTCTCTCTCTCAAAAAAAAAATCCAAACACTAATATATTATTATTTTTAATATGAAATTTACTGTCAAATTGGTTTCCATACAACACCCAGTGCTCATCCCAACAGGTGCCCTCCTCAATGCCCATCACCCACCCTCCCTTCCCTTCCACTCCCCATCAATCCCCAGTTTATTCACAGTTTTTAAGAGTCTCTATGGTTTGCCTCCTTCCCTCTCTATAACTTTTTTTCCCCTTCCCTTCCCCCATGGTCTTCTGTTAAGTTTCTCAGGATTCACATAAGAATGAAAATATATTGTATCTTTCTCTGTATGACTTATTTCACTTAGCATAACACTCTCCAGTTCTATCCACATTGCTACAAAAGGCCATATTTCATTCTTTCTCATGGCCAAGTAGTATTCCATTGTATATATAAACCACAGCTTCTTTATCCATTCATCAGTTGATGGACATTTAGGCTCTTTCCATAATTTGGCTATTGTTGAGAGTGCT
This sequence comes from Herpailurus yagouaroundi, assembly GCF_014898765.1. Classification (NCBI taxonomy): domain Eukaryota; kingdom Metazoa; phylum Chordata; class Mammalia; order Carnivora; family Felidae; genus Herpailurus; species Herpailurus yagouaroundi. The sequence goes on from NW_024412469.1 coordinate 3,612,437, forward strand.
GCTATAAACATTGGGGTACAAGTGCCCCTATGCATCAGCATTCCTGTATCCCTTGGGTAAATTCCTAGCAGTGCGATTGCTGGGTCATAGGGTAGATCTGTTTTAAATTTTTGAGGACTCTCCACACTGTTTTTCAGAGCAGCTGCACCAGTTTGCATTCCCACCCACAGTGCAAGAGGCTTGCCATTTCTCCACATCCTCTTCACCATCTATAATCTCCTGATTTGTTCATTTTAGTCCCTTTGACTGGCGTGAGGTGATATCTGAGTGTGGTTTTGATTTGCATTTCCCTGATGAGGAGTGATGTTGAGCATCTTTCCATGTGCCTGTTGGCCATCTGGATGTCTTCTTTAGAGAAGTGTCTATTCATGTCTTCTTCCCATTTCTTCACTGGATTATTTGTTTTTCAGGTGTGGAGTTTGGTGAGTTCTTTATAGATTTTGGATACTAGCCCTTTATCCAATATGTCATTTGCAAATATCTTTTCCCATTCCATTGGTTGCCTTTTAGTTTTGCTGATTGTTTCCTTTGTAGTGCAGAAGCTTTTTATTTTCATGACGTCCCAATAGTTCATTTTTGCTTTTAATTCCCTTGCCTTTGGAGATGTGTCAAGTAATAAATTGCCGCAGTTGAGGTCAGAGAGGTTTTTTTCCTGCTTTCTCCTCTAGGGTTTTGATGGTTTCCTGTCTCACATTCAGGTCCTTTATCCATTTTGAGTTTGTTTTTGTGAATGGTGTGAGAAAGTGGTCTAGTTTCAATCTTCTGCATGTTGCTGTCCAGTTCTCCCAGCACCATTTGTTAAAGAGACTGTCTTTTTTCCGTTGGATATTTTTTCCTGCTTTGTCAAAGATTAGTTGGCCATACTTTTGTGGGTCCAATTCTGGAGTCTCTATTCTATTCCATTGGTCTATGTGTCTGTTTTTGTGTCAATACCATGCTGTCTTGATGATGACAGCTTTGTAGTAGAGGCTAAAGTCTGGGATTGCGATGTCTCCCGCTTTGGTCTTCTTCAAAATTACTTTGGCTATTCGGGATCTTTTGTGGTTCCATACAAATATTAGGATTGCTTGTTCTAGCTTCAAGAAGAATGCTGGTGCAATTTTGATTGGGACTGCATTGAATGTGTAGATAGCTTTGGGTAGTATTAACATTTTAACTATATTTATTCTTCCAATCCATGAGCATGGAATGTTTTTCCATTTTTTTATATCTTCTTCAATTTCCTTTTTAAGCTTCCTATAGTTTTCAGCATACAGATCTTTTACATCTTTGTTTAGGTTTATTCCTAAGTATTTTATGCTTCTTGGTGCACTTGTGAATGGGATCAGTTTCTTTGTTTGTCTTTCTGTTGCTTCATTATTAGTGTATAAGAATGCAACTGATTTCTGTACATTGATTTTGTATCCTGCGACTTTGCTGAATTCCTGTATCAGTTCCAGTAGACTTTTGGTGGAATATGTCGTGTTTTCCATGTATAGTATCATGTTATCTGCAAAAAGTGAAAGCTTGACTTCATCTTTGGCCATTTTGATGCTTTGATTTCCTTTTGTTGTCTGATTGCTGATGCTAGAACTTCCAACACTGTGTTAACCACCAGCGGTGAGAGTGGACATCCCTGTCGTGTTCCTGATCTCAGGGGGAAAGCTCTCAGTTTTTCCCTTTTGAGGATATTAATTGTGGGATTTTCATAAATGGCTTTTATGATGTTTAAGTATGTTCCTTCTATCCCGACACTCTCGAGGGTCTTTATTAAGAAAGGATGCTAAAACACACACACACACACACACACACACACACACACACACACACACAAAGGATGCTGTATTTTGCCAATTTTTTTTTCTGCATCGATTGACAGGATCATATGGTTGTTAACTTTTCTTTTATTAATGTGATGTATCACATTGATTGATTTGTGAATACTGAACCAGCCCTGAAGCCCAGGAATGCATCCCACTTGATCATGGTGGGATACTTTGCTAGTATCTTATTGAGAATTTTTGCATCCATATTCATCAGGGATATTGGCCTGTAGTTCTCTTTTTTTAATGGGTCTCTGGTTTGGGAATCAAAGTAATACTGGCTTCATAGAATGAGTCTGGAAGTTTTCCTTCCCTTTCTATTTTTTGGAACAGCTTGAGAAGGATAGGTATTGCTTTAAATGTCTGCTTTAAATGTCTGTTAGAATTCCCCAGGGAAGCCATCTGGTCCTGGACTCTTATTTGTTGGGAGATTTTTGATAACTGATTCAATTTCTTTGCTGGTTATGGGTCTATTCAAATTTCCTATTTCTTCCTGTTTGAGTTTTGAAAGTGGGTGGGTGCTTAGGAATTTGTCCATTTCTTCCAGGTTGTCTAGTTTATTGGCATATAATTTTTCAGAGTATTCCCTGATAATTGCTTGCATTTCTGAGGGATTGGTTGTAATAATTCCATTTTCATTCATGATTTTACTGTTTGGGTCCTCTCCCTTTTCTTTTTGAGAAACCTGGATAGAGGTTAATCAATTTTGTTTATTTTTTTCAAAAAACCAACTCTTCATTTCATTGATCTGCTCTACAGTTTTTTGTTTGTTTGTTTGTTTTAGATTCTTTGTTGTTTATTTCTGTTCTGATGTTTATTGTTTCTCTTCTTCTGCTGGGTTTGGGGTGTCTTTTCTGTTTTGCTTCTATTTCCTTTAGGTGTGCTGTTAGATGTTGTATTTGGGATTTTTCTTGTTTCTTGAGTTGGCCTGGATTGCAATGTATTTTCCTCTCAGGATTGCCTTCGCTGCATCCCAAAGCCTTTGGATTGTTGTATTTTCATTTCCATTTGTTTCCATACATTTTTTAAAATTTCTTCTCTAGAAATTTCTTCTCTTTTAAATTTCTTTCCTGGTTGACCCATTCATTCTATAGCAGGGTATTCTTTAACCTCCATGGTTTTGGAGGTTTTCCAGACTTTTTCCTGTGGTTGATTTCAAGTTTTATAGCATTGTGGTCTGAAAGTGTGTATGGTATCATCTCATTTATTTTATACTTATTAAGGGCTGTTTTGTAACCCAGTATGTGATCTATCTTGGAGAATGTTCCATGTGCACTCTAGAAGAAAGTATATTCTGTTGCTTTGGGATGCAGAGTTCTAAATATATCTGTCAAGTCCATCTGATCCAATGTATCATTCAGGGTCATTGTTTCTTTATTCAAGCACTCATATATTAAACAATTTTCCTATATGTAGGGGCCTAAATTAAATGTATATATTAAATGTTTTATATTTTCACTGTGAGTTTGTCCAGATGGTTTATAAAGAATCAAGATGAGCCAGTCCCTTTCTCACTTCTATGCACACCATTTTCTAATTAAGACTCCATAATACATAAACAATAATTAAAACTAGTTGTGTAAAAATACCGCCCATGGGACTCCTGGATGGTTCAGTCAGTTGGTTGAGTGTCCGACCCATGATTTTGGCTCATGTCATGATCTCAGTCTTGAGATCAAGCTTCATGTCAAGCCCCATGGTGGGCCCTGCACTGGGCATGGAGCCTGCTTAAGATTCTCTCTCTCTCTCTCTCTCTCTCTCTCTCTCTTTACCCCTCCCGGATCACATGTGCTCTCTGTCTCTCTCTCCAAAAAAAAAAAAAAAAAAAAAAAAAAAAAAAAAAAAAAAAAAAAAAAACAAAAAAAAAAAAAAAAAAAAAAAAAAAAAAAAAAAAAAAAAAAAACAGAAAAACTATAAAAAATGAAATAAAAAAAGAAATAAAAATACTGTCCAGTAACTAGAAAATAGTACTTTAAAAACCAGTGCTTCAAATAAATTAAACTGTATATTTAAAAATTATTTTCAATGTTTATTTATTTTTGAGATAGAGAGAGACAGAGAATGAATTGGGGGGGGGGTGTCAGACAGAGGGAGACACAGAATCTGAAGCAGGTTGCAGGCTCTGAGCTGTCAGCACAGAGCCTGATGCGGGTTTCGAACTCACGGACTGTGAGATCATGACCTGAGCTGAAGTCGGATGTTTAACTGACTGAGCCACCCAGGCACTCCTAAACTGTATGTTTAAAACTAATACATTGTATTCAGTCTTATCTCACTCTTTTTCAAATGTTTTTCAAAGCCTATCTTTTTAATGCTTCAATATAGAAGCAATCTTGTTTTCTACTGACAAATAATGACTACTCTTTAACAATTCTATCAAGCCATGGCATCATTAGATAATGTGGAATACATACGGCTTACTCTCCCAACACAGAATATGTATATTTGGGTTTATTTGTTTACATTTGTCTTTCCAGCAATGCAAGCTCCATGATACAGGAAAAAACATGTCTACCTTGTTCATTACTATTCATCTTGCCAACAGTACTAGCTAGGCATACTCTAAATTTTGAAAGAGAACAGTGATATGACATGATTTATATTTTAATAATCTAAGGTAAAAAGAAAGGAAGCAAGGGAAGAAAGGAAGGAGGGAGAGACAGAAGAGAAATGGGGAAGGATGGGAAGGAGAAAGAAAGGCCCTGTGACAATCAGGAGATCAGAATGTTTGTGTCACCTAAGGTATTGAACAGCTAAGTTATTTTGAGGGGTTCATGCTCTGGTGCAATGGTAAATCTATGTGAACTCTCAAGTTTTTGTAGATTTTAAGAGTTTTTATACTAACTAGCAATACACAGATACAATATACAATACACAAATACAATATAGCACAATACAATGCACAAAAACACTCAGCAAAACACACATACAACATATACATAGTATCTATATAATTCTTGATCTAATTTAAAGGATATCAATGCCTGATTTTACAAAAGTAGTCAAATATTGCTATTCTACATAAGAAATTACAAAATGGTATTCTTCTCTTTGAGAGTAAAGAACCGTAGCATTCTTAATACTTCACACAGTTATAAAATATCTTGAAAGCCTAGGAAGGTAAGGTCTCAGTTCCAGTATTTACATATGTTATTACTGAACCTCCTTATGGAGGATCAAAACAAACCTATTATCTAATTATTATGAAAGTGACATTCAACTCTATGTGCAGTAGAAAAAGAAAATTGTTCAAATATATACCTTAGGTAGTTAAATTGGAAAACTGCAGCTGCATTTCCCGAAGGAATGTAATCATGAGTTTATTTGCACCACATTACTGCTGCAACAGCAATAGGCTTCTCCTTAAGAAAAAACAGTCTGTGCTATAAATACGCAATAACGTATGGAGAAAACCATCAACAAGGATAGGAGAGCTGAGTTTTGTTATGGTATTCCTTATTATTTAACGCCATATGAAGCAATAGTGTTTTAGTCCTCTGTCAAAATATCTGAATAGATCAGTGTGAAAAGGTTGGGGAAATATTTTCAATCACCACTTCAATAGATTCTTTATGTAAGGACAATATGCTCCACACAAAGTAACATTCCAAAAAGACAAAGCAAAATGTCCAAAGTGACTAGACCACACATGTCTACTGAAGACATGTCCTTTTTTAGAATTACATGAGTTAATTTACAGACGGGACTGCTCCAAGGCATTAGAACCACTTGGATCTTGGTGTCTTTCACATGATGCTCATTGTAGTCTACCTTGTCCATAGTTTGCTATACACACATTTTTCTCTCACTTGACTGCGGAGGACTTGGGAGCAAAGACATTTAGTTGTGATCATTTCTACTGAAGTTATTAGCATAAAGATCAATACATCTCACCCTCTTTAACCAAGACAACAACCGAATTAACTTTTTCCCTTTATTTGTGAGCTGAGTTATTTTGTAAAAAAGTCACATACCGTAATTCCTATCTAATTTGGGGATATAAAAATAGCAAAATTTTATATTAAAAACCAAGCTAACAGGTATGTTTATGAATTACATATTATAACTAGCAAATGTATAATAATCAAAAGCTTGAACTTAAATGAAATATTGGAATGGGTTGATATCATTAATGCACTTCTTTCTTTCCATCACTGCAGTACTCAGCAATATCATGCAAGGGAAATACTTACTTTGAAACAGGATTAGAAAATTATACTACATAATATATAAAGGTAAAATGCAACCATTAAAAATATCTATGAATGAATTTATTAAGTATATTAATAAACTTGATTTTATAAAAATAGTTAGGACATAGATATTTCAATGTAAGCAAAAAAAAGTGACAACATCATTTCAATAAAATAGGTTTTAAAATAAAAATCAATCCAGAGTGTTAGAAACAATTATAATTTAGCTTCTTTATCTGTCCCCTTACAGATAGCTCAAACATAAGTTAAACAGAGTTATCCTTTTTTTTTCAGAATTATACTTCATCCCCTAAAAAATCGCTACACCAGTATTGCCTATATTAATAAATGTCACCAATCAGTTTGCATAAGAAAAAAAAATGGGTATTATAACCAGAATATCTTTCTCTTATTCTTTAATATCCAAATTACAACTAAGACCAGAATTTGACTTTTAATTTATTCACTGGTAAAGTAACAATGAATGTTTCATAAAACTGATTTAAGTGAGAATATATAAATATCTATATATAATATTATATTATATATATCTATATATCTACATAGATGGATAGATGGATAACATCAGTAAAATACTTCCCATTCCCTTCTAATGGTTTTGGTTAATAGTTGTAGCAGCTGACTGAACTCATACTTTAGATGTTAAAAGCAAAGTTTCATATGCAAAATTAAATTAATTTTGTTAGTAGTGTAGTAGCTAGGTTTGGGTAATTTTGATGATAAAGTTTTATAAATTTTCTCACAGATACTCATCCTTTACAGATATTATATCATGCCTTTCACTGAAAGAGTTTTTATTTACATTACTCCTGAGTATACTAATAACTGATTTTAAATAGACTGTATCTTTGTAGATGCATAAAAACATTTACTCACATGGGTAATAAAGAGAAAACTATGTATCTAATGAGAAGACAATCTACAAACTGTCTGTAGAGTTTCTTACATAGCCTGTGTTTAAAATTAAAATTAAAATAATGAAAGAGGTGTGTGTACTAACCATTAGCATATGCAGAAGTGATTGTTGGTAGTGATAACCACCTATGACCTTAGTAATTGCTATTGAGGCATAATTATTGATACTGACATATAAGAATTTTTTTTCTGAAGAAGAGAGTGGGGGGAATCTACTTCTAATATTTCTTTAGCTTTAAAGAATCTCTTCTCATTTATTAACTGCATTTATGAACTAAGCCAGAATTTAATGCTCATAGGAAACCAGATTTGACATATCTTCTCGGACATGCAATTAGATCAGTGCTTTTCCCATTTTAATCCTAATACAAGGGCTTCTAATTTAAGCATTCAAACTAAACTGAACCTATAAGGTCTGTCAATTTCATCTACAAAGCTCTTTTGTTAGGCAGTTCCATCCAAAGTCAGACAATTCATTTTACTAGGAAAAGAACTGATCAGTAGAAAAATAAATTGTATCCTTAATGCATGGACAGATCACTGGATTACTGCTAATGTACTGCTAGTCAAGCAGAATCTCCTTTTGAAGGAGCCTTGCAGTCCATGTCATAAACTGATTAAAAATCAGTGAACAAGTACTTTCTACCTTTGTTGTATATTAATGAGAAACCTATTTCAGAAAGCTTTTGTAACTGGTAACCTTTAGATTCCTGAAACTAGAGCACATTAGAGCTGTGTAAGCACACACAAAACAAGTTTTCTCCATCAGTCTTAAGTATAGAAAATTATATTTTAAAATTGAATTTATTGCAATTACTTAAACCCTGTTATATACTCAAATTCTTATACATGAGCCAGTAATCAGTGTCACTCTTCTCTTTTGTGCATATGTTTGTTTATATTAAGCAGAGTTATGCAAAAGAATGCACATGTAAGAAAGAGAGAAAGAGTGGGGGTGGGAAGGAGGAAAGCATGGAGGGAGGGAGAGAGCGAAAGAATAATTCAGAGGTTGACAACTATAGAAAATAGTGTTCTGATTCAAAAAGATGAATGGCCAACTTTCCAGTTATGGATAAAAACCCTAGAATGGGTTATTTAAAGTCCATAAGTAATTGATGGACTTACAAATGAGATAAAGATTTACAGTATTCACTAATTTATCTATCTAGCCTGTTTGAACTGTATACACTTGAAAAATAGTGGCTGTACAAGATTACATCAGAGTAGAACATTTCTAGTGAGTAGACAAAATAGATTTTTCATTTAATATAAAAAAATATACATAAGTTGCCACTGTTATAGAACATGGAAGAAGGAGGGGTGCCTCGCCGGCTCAGTCAGTAGAGCCTGTGACAAAGTGTTGTGAGATTGATCCTCAACACTGGGTGCAGAGGTTACTTAAAAATAAAATCTTAAAAAAAAAAAGAACATGGAAGAAGGAAAACTACGTTGATCAGATTCTTACCATGTTCTAGCACTCTGGTTTTCTGACTTCTAGGAGACCCTAAATACTCAGGAGATGTTGTGATTCCATGAAATCAAATATGTTACCCAGGGCCCCTCAGGTACTGGATGGGACAAAGCTTCAAAGCTAGGTCTGGGGTGTCAAGGCCCATTCTCTTTCAGCCACACCCCTACATCTCACATGTAACTCACCCAAAATTGTACCCTTTGAATTTATTGTTATCCCTTCTTTTCCCTAGATTACATTAAGGATATTAATATAAATGTCTTCAAATAATCATTTGATTATTTAAAGGAAATATTTCTTTCAAAGTCCTGAGGTAAACTAGGAACTTTGCCTATCAAAATTCCAGGGAGCATATTACAGAGAATTTGACTGGTAATTTGATTGAAGTGATTTACCATATTTCAAATGTTTATTTTTTACTTGTTTTAATAGCCAAAGTATGGATATTAACTCCAAAATGAGGAAAGGTATAAAGTATGAAGAAACCAAAATCATTCATCTTCTCAAGTTATAAAGGAGCAAGTGCTGTGTATGCAAAAAATAAAATATTGTTGTCAATTAACCTGGTATAAGTTTTATGGAATGGAGTTATTCAATAGTGATCCACATGTCAAATGTGTATACCCTTTGGAAGAAAAATTCTACATCTAAGCATTCACACCAAAGAAATAAATATGTATGGAAATGATAACTGAAGCTGTATTCATAACATCAAAAAGAGAGGAAGCAATAAAGTGTTCATTGGTAATGGATTGGCTAATCAAAATATTGCACCTTTGTAAGATGGTATATTGTACAATCTTGCACTCAAAAGGATGATATAATTCCATTTTGATTGACACAAAAATATGTCTGTGACACAGTGTAGAGTGATAAAAGCTGTATCAACCAATCATAGTTGATACCATTTCTGTAATTTGGATCATTTTTCTATCTTTCATAGAGAGAATGTTCAACTTCTAGGATATGGTCTCTGGTAGGAATTTGTGTGATTTTTGCTTTTTTTTTTAAAGTTACAATTGTAAAGTTAACTCAATTTTATAAAAATAATGACAATGTTTAAAAACATTAACAAAATATTACTCCGACTACTCCTACCACTACCAATGGGATGTACATCTTAAGTCATTGACCTTGTATTTACTTAGTTGACAAACTTTGTTAAGTCAGCCTCCACAAGTCTTATTTTTTGTTTCTGTTATTCCAGCTAAGGCCTTCATTTTATTTCAACTATTTCAGCTCTACCACTGCAGTAGTTCCTCATCCTTGGATCTAGTTTCTTTCCTCTTCAGTGATTCCATACACTGTCATTGTAAAAGCAAGAGATTGTTGAGTTCATCTATCATATTAATCTATCAGAATGATCTAAGTAGAATATTAGATCAATATCGATTTCTCCTTCCACACTTTTTTCCCCTTCATTCTTCCCCTCCCTTTCCATGGATACATTGTTGTATATGAATATCAGCTAAAAGGCCTGGGTATAGGTCATTCGAACTACTGATAAACTTTTGTATTTGTATTATTAAAAACCAAATAATACCCATCACATCTTTTTAAACATATTCCATGTTTACCCACAAAGTGCTAACACAAGGGACACAAAGTCCTTAGCCTGCCCTTTAAGATTGCTCTATAATCTGATTCCTTTATAGCTTGATTTCTTCTTCACTCCCTTTCCCCCATGTGATCCATTGACAACTGATTACTCAAGGTGATAAATCCCAACTCACTTTTTCTAAATTCCATAATTTTTTTCTCTTATGTCAATTTTTCTTCTTGCACCTCTATCAAAAATCCAAATATTTCCATACCCTGTTACAATACTATTACTTCCCTATACATTCTGAGATATAACATTCATAATTAACCTCTCTCATTCTCACTTTCCAGTCAGGCATTTTACTTTTCTTATAGTGCTTAACAGTATCTTTTAAAAAAAAAGATTTTATTTTTAATCTCTACACTCAATGTGGAGCGTGAACTCACAACCCTGAGATCAAGAGTCACATGCTCTGCTGACTGAGCCAGACTATTGCCCCAGTGTTTAACAGTATTCTAATAAAGTATTGAGTGGGTCTATGAGTACTATAGCCAGAACCAGTAAAACTGTCTCTCCCTCACTTACTCGTTTCCATGAATGCCATGATGTAGTGTATGTTAATGTATTTCAAGTTATACAGTGGAAAAATATGTAAGGAATTATTCTTTCAATTATATGCAGTAGTAGCATTGCCTACTCTTATAAACTAGTTATATCTTTCAAAGCAAATTCGTTTAAAAGACCAGGGATTTTGAGAAGGGATACAAGTGCTGGCAGTGAAGACCAAGTCACCTACAAGCATAGCTGGATAATTATCCAGTTCAGAGTAGTTGGCAAATGCTGGCAAATGTCTAGAAAGTTGGTTGTCAAATATTAGCATGCCTCTAAATCATTTGTGGTGCTTATCAAAATGTAGATTTCCATTGTGTCAGCCAGATACTTATTCAGAGATTTGTGGTGTGCCAGGGGGAGTGGAAGTCTGCATTTGTTGAAGCATCCCATATGACTTTTCTGCAAGTAGTCTGGGGGGGGGGCGCACTTTACAAAACATTCCCTTAGAAATGAAACACTTGCAAATATTTCTAAATAAGAATTTATGACCTACATATATTATTAGAACAACCTGAAGTAAAACAAAATTCTTGTGAAAATGGGCAAATTTTTGTCCATTTTCCATTTCAAAATCAGAGTTAGACTCATAGATCCTCAAACTCAAATAATAGTTTGCTTTGTCAAAGCTGAGTGCTTTTGAATAATACACCCTCAGGTCTCACTCATGGAAAACGGAAGAAGCTCTTAAAACAAGAACTGATTATCAGCACGACTGATAAAGGAAATGAATTCCAGTGTAATTTTTTTTTTCCTTATGCAACACTATTGAATAACCATCTGGACCCGACAATTTATTTCCTGAATGGTCTTCAACAAGACTTCATATTTCCTCTCTAGAAATAAAACAAGAAATTTCAAAGGATTTTGCTTATTAGTAGAAATTTTTGCTAATTGCAGCCTTCAAAGTCTAAATTAGGTCTGATTTGGTTACCCTGAGACACAATATTAGAGTATATTGTATTAATCCTTAAATGCCTTCTTAATTACTACTGCCTTTTTAGTACATTGTTTATCTCTTTTTCTTCTAAATGGATCCAATTAAGTTTTGATTGGCTTTTTTTCCTCCTGAAATTATAAACTCACTCTTATCTTCTTTACTCTTAATAGATTTGTTCATTCAGCATAAAGAGAAATTCAGTTGCACTAATCATTTTAACTGTAAACTTGCCCCTGGACTTGTTAACACTCTAAAGGTAACTGTACCTATTTACTTTATTATTATTATTACTATTATATTATTATTATTTTACACTCTTAGTTCAGCCAACTGATTTTATTTTCCTCTTAGACTAATATGATTTTACAAATTCAGGACACCAACGTCAATAATGGTTCCCATAACCTTCCTTCACTTTCTTTTGTATCTCCTATCCCACAAGAACTCACTTGGGGAGGAAGTGTCTCTTTGGGGATCAAACCTAACCTTAAGTTTTGAATCCTTAAGTTTTGAATGATATTTTGGTACACGTATTTCTTTTAAATTAACTTCTGATGTGCTGCTCTAGTATAAGATGGTAGTGAAGTAGTAAATTAATAGCAGATTTGTTCTCTTTCCCTGTTTTCTACAATGGCAATGAGAGGTAATTTTAACTTCCACAGTTTCTGAGGTGGACAAGGAACACAATACAGAGGGTTTCTACTTGTGCAGTTGTACTGCCCCTGATTGGTATGAAATTAGCTCTGGCCCAAGCATAAGTAATCTACTTTCTATCACTAAGGAAGAGCCAGAAGCCAGAAGATCAAAGTACTGCATCGAGTGGAGTTCTTAAAACCATATGTGAGTGCCAGAAAGGAAGGAACTTTTTAAGGTGCCATTTTAAACAAATTTTAAAAATAGAATGCAATTGTAGAGTGTGTTTGAAGTACTGAAAACTTAAGAGTTTTTAACTTGTTAAAATATCATTTATCGAACTATCTGAAAATAAATAGTACTTTAAATGAGCGTTTAAAACTCTATAAACTAGGTTTTTATTATGTTTATGAAATAAAACTTAAATTTTCATACAAATTTGGTCAATTTCAATTAGCTTTAGTGTTTTTTCATATCATTTTTATAACTTAAAATCATCCATCTAAAATGTTAAAACAGGGGTTCCTGGGTGGCTCAGTCAGTTAAGCGTCTGACTTCGGCTCAGGTCATGATCTCGTGGTCCATGGGTTCAAGCCCCACGTTGGTCTCTGTGTTGACAGCTCAGAGCCTGAAGCCTGCTTCACATTCTGTGTCTCCCTCTCACTCTGTCCCTCCCATGCTCATGCTCTCTCTCTCTCAAGAATAAATAAAACATTAAAAAAATGTTTAAAATATTAAAACAGAAATAACTTTTATGATAAGAATTCTGAACATCATGTATATTATAGTCATTATTGACCATTTAAATACTGAACATATACAGATGATTATAGCCATTTGTCCATTAAGATATGCTTGTAATCCAGTGATATTATCAACTGTGATATTATTAATTAATTCATTACCACCCTTTATAAATATTCTATTGGTCCTTTCAATTTTGTTCTAGCTTATTTTTTTTCAACATTTATTCACATAGAAGGGACTAAAATTTTTAATCATCTGACAGTAAATTAGAGTTATATTTGACAAAGAATTAGGAGTGATTTCTGTTGAACTAAAAATAAATATAAGACACCATGAAAAGTGTGTTTAATGTGAAAGAAAAATAACAAGACCAGAGTAGCTGAGAGAAGAGACTCACGGTTATCACAAATATGCCTGCATGAAACCTCCAAACCAAAGGAGACTATGATTAGGGAGTTTTTATGAGATTTGATGGGAAGAATAAAAATTGCCACAGTACATTAAACCATCAGGATTTGTCAGAGATACATTTGAGAAGGTGAGCCAACCTTTACAGTCTGTGTACCTGCTGTGAAAAATGAATCACATTGAACAGATCACTATGGGAGTGGAGATTCAATTATTAAGAAAGCTATAGGATAAAGCAAAAGGATTTACATTGTCTCATATGTAAAGAAAACAGATATCATACTACATGATTCCATATTATACTTACAATGTAACTTTCTGAGTATAGTTGTAACAAATCCAAATAAGTATAATTATTAGTAAATTCCATCATCTAGATTAAAGACTATTTCTTAATATATTATAAAATATTGATGGATAATTTACGAAGAGAAAAGTAATTGTTTGTTGTAAATTAAAAAAAATACTCATATAGGTGAATTGGTATAATTGCATTATCTACATTTAGATATTGTTTTATTTGTGCCTGTTATTTTAAGCACTTTATTAAAGAATAATTCATTCAAAACAATCCTATGAAGAATACACTATTACTATTCTTATTTTAAATGAGAAATAGAATCATAGAGAAGTTAAATAACTTGCCTGATATCACACAGCTAATAAATGGCAGAGATGGGATTCCTAACCAGGTTAATCTTGCAGCTCATGATGAGAACCATTTTACATAGCTACCTCACAGAGAGAATGAAATTAAAACTACAGTCTGAACTCTATCCATCTATCTATGGCTTCAATTCAATCTTTATAGAAATCCTGAGTGAAAGTTATTTTTCATCCAATTTCACTGATGAGAAAATAGAGGCTACAGAAGATTTAGAAATGTAAGACTACAGCTCTAGTAAGTATAGTCTACACATACAATCTGAATCAGCATAACTCCAATGTCTGAAGATGGAAAAATATTCTAAAAAGACTAAGGACGCATATATAGATAGTAAAATATATGCAAGCATTCAACCTCAAATATTTGCTGACATGGGTTCTAGACTTAGTCTAAACAAGAAATCCCTGTTAATCAAGGGAAAGGGAGGCATATATAGGGTAATAACAATATAAAAATTGTAATGATAATATAAAGCTATGTACAAATTCTCAATACTGAAGTTTGTTAAAAATAGTGACTCAGAAACCACTTCACAAGACTGAAAAACAGGTATAAATTTTAGATCTAATCCTAGAGAACTATCTACCATTATCTTTTCACCATACATTTTAATGTCCTGTTCATAATCTTTAATCATATAAAATACTCAATATACCATTATTTATTTATTTGTTTTCTTGCTGATTTTCTTTATTCCACCATCGGACTGTAAGCCACAAGGAGAGGGGGAAGATACCATGTCTGTTTCTCTAACCAAGATACACTTACAGCCTATTAAGTTGGTTAGTTCAGAAAAATTACTCAAAAACAGTTAATGAATATTGACATGCTTGAACCTATTACCAAACAGAACTTCTACTTTGAAGAGAGTGATGGCATACTAAAACTCTGAGGATTCTTTCCACAAGGAACAATTAGGAATTGCTATCTATCTTCTATCTATCTATCTATCTATCAATCAATCATCTATCTATAATTATGTTGTTGTTTTGCTGGGCTTACATGATGTTAAGAAAACTGCCAATACTATAGAAATGAACAGAATTCCATAATTATGAAAAGAAATTAGAACTGTGAATAGTGATTGTAAACAAACACAAAAAGGAAAGTTATTTTGAAGGTAAAATTCAGTATCAGTATTACTAGGAGTATGTGGAAGGCAATTTAAGAAGTATGTGAAGGGACATCTAAGACTCCCCAGTTAAACTCAACATTCTTCAATGAACTAAAGGGATCCATGTCTGTAGTGCCTTCTGGCTCCTGGAAGAAACAAGCCCAAATCATTTTTGGAGGGAAGAATCCTACTAGGAAAAAAAAGCAATAACTCAGCCTGTTTACAAAGATTAATTGAATATGAACTCCTAGACAAAATAAGCACAGAAAAAGGTTGAAACTGAGGGATATAAAAACATAAGCCAGTCAAATATATACCTAAAAATGCTGTTAACTACATTAATATTAGACAAAATAAACTTTAATATTAAATGACCTTTCCACACAGAAAGTATCACTGTGATAAAAGATTCAATTTACTAAGAAGATATGATTCTAAATATGTTTCATATGCATCAATTAAAAATACTTTGATGTCTATAAAAGAAAAACATGCTTTATATCACTGGTGGTTGGGGGCAGTGAGGGGAGTGAACTGCAAATTTACCATAATAGTGAAAAATATGATGCCACATTTCTCAATGATTAGTTGGTCAAGCAGATAATAAAACATAGTTAAGCTATGGAAGTTTTGAAAAATACCGTAAGTTTTATTTGGGAACATATGGCCTATGTAGAATCCTATGTACAAAACTAGAGAAGGAATTCTCATGTCAAAATCACATTCAACATTCATAAAAATTGACCACACCCTAGTCTGAAAAACAAGTCTAAAATATTTAAGAGAGGGGTGCCTGGGTGGTTCAGTCAGTTAAGCGTCCAACTCTTGATTTTGGCTGAGGTCATGATTTCAGCTTTCATGAGTTTGAGCTCTGTCAGCACAGAGCCTGCTTGGGATTCTCTCTCTCTCTCTCTCTCTCTCTCTCTCTCTCTCAAAAATAAATAAATAAAAATTTAAAAATTTTAAGGGATTTTTGACAACCGCACTCTGACAAAGTCAATTATGAAAGAAAAGCAAATAGAAAATCTCTAAATATTTTCACACTAACCACTTCAAGATAGCTCATGAGTCCTTTCCCCCACCCCAAGTTTTTATGTAAATTCCACGTAGCTAACATATAGTGTACTATTAGTTTCAGGTGTAGGATTTAGTAACATTACTTACATACAACATGCAGTGCTCATCACTGGGGAAGAATGTGGAAACATGTGCAACTTAAGGAGGTAGTCTTCAAAGCTCACTAGGGAGTTAAAGTTGCAAAAGGGAGAGATGCCTTTCAGCAATTAAGTGATGGAGGAGAAAAGAACCCAAAGGGAAAACAATTGATTTTTTTAAAAATCAAAAGGTAACACAAACGTGGCTCAACCTTTCTCTCTGTTCTCCCATCGCTTTATTCCCTCCTCACTCCAACACACACACATAAACACAAACGCTTTGCTACACACAAAAGAAGACACTGCTGATCTAGGAATCCTGGAATACACAGATAAATACACAAAAGGTAAAAGATAAGCAAAGATGCCAAATATACAATCAGTAAATAAAAACTACCTCTAGAAGAAACAAAGTTTCTATAGCTATAGCTATAAAACATAAGTATAAAAAGCATAGCTATAAAAATAGAGATCATGTGCCACCTGATGGAAGTATACGTCATCTCGAATTAATCCGGCTCAAAAATTGTGGTCAAACAGATCAGTCCTCTTTGACTAAGTAACAGTTTACAGAGAAATGTTTGATATCAAAGGATGACAACACCAAATTCCCACTGTGAGAACTCTTATGAAGCAGGCACACAACAAACACAGGACAGGTCAAACCAGTTGGGTATCCTCAGTTCTCCAACCTTGTAAAGATTGGCAGATAGCCATAAATAAACAAACAAACAAATAATAAAAATGAATAAATGAATGAGTAAAATGAATGAGTGGATGAATGAGGCAAGGAAAATCACCAAATTCAGGAGGGCCTGATTTGCCAATTCAACTCTACTTGTGACTCAAAGATGGTTTGATTAAAACCAAAATGAAGGTGTAGGGAATATTTATTCCTGCCAATCCTTCTTGAAATCCAGAATCAGTCAATAATTTTCAGAATAAATAATAGCACACAGGAGTGAAATAGTGCTTACTCAGATAACAAAACTGATATAAGATATGCAAAACTGTCACAAGATTATCTGAATACATTTCTTGCTTTTGAATATAAAATAATCTATGTTCATTCCTGTTGAGAACAATATTTTTAAAATAATATTTTCCTTTCAAATTTTCCCAAGATAAATAGGATATCAGGGAAACAATGAATACTGCTAAGATTCACTTACATTTGACAGTTATATGACTCATAATAGCTTCTCAATCTTACAAAGATATTTTATTTCAAGCCATCCTGTCAAGGAAATTTTTCATCACAACTATTTTTCTACTTAATATGAAAAAAAGCCTTTATCTTCTGTAATCTGCAAAAGGACAAATAAATTTTCTGATTTGTAGGATTGGAATATTTCAAAACTGGGCTCCTTAGTATCTAATTTAAATATATTGCTTTCAAAATTAGAAGATAAACAGAAAGGCTCATTTTGCTATCATTTGTCCATCAAGCCCAGAAATTAGAGGATAGCAATTTATTTTCACAAATTGCTAGAATTATTGCTAGTACTTCTAAATTAAAAAGTTTAAAACACAAATTGATTTATTATAATCATTTAGTGAGCTACTATTTTTTTTTTCAACGTTTATTTATTTTGGGGACAGAGAGAGACAGAGCATGAACAGGGGAGGGGCAGAGAGAGAGGGAGACACAGAATCGGAAACAGGCTCCAGGCTCTGAGCCATCAGCCCAGAGCCCGACGCGGGGCTCGAACTCACGGACCGCGAGATCGTGACCTGGCTGAAGTCGGACGCTTAACCGACTGCGCCACCCAGGCGCCCCTAGTGAGATACTATTAATGAGAAATAATCTTATATTTAAGCCCCAAAGTGATAATTTCAATAATAATTAGAAAAAATACTCTATCGCAAGATGTATACTAGTGTTTTTCTTAGGAGGCTTTAGTTTCTAAATTTACTTACAAAATTTTTATTTCATCTTTTATTCATAATCTTTGTAACAAATTTACCTTAAGTATTTTCCTACTATTGGTTAAATATTTTTAATCTGACAAGTTGATAGTCTCTGATTGACAGCTGTCATTCACTGTAGGAATTACTATAAAGGTAGCCTATAACCTATTAAAACTTCATCTACCACAACATGGCAAATTAAGTTATTAAAATATAGTGTTAAATAATCAGTAAACATCAATCAAAGCTAAATTATCTAGCTAAAGTGAAATGTCTCTTTTTTTTTTTTTTTGTCATTTTTAAACCTGATTACTATCTGAAGTTTACCAAAGCAAATAAATCAGGAGCAAGTAACTTACATCTATAAAGGTCATGTTCTTAAATAAATGAAATTTAAATGGGTAAAGGCAAAGGTGATGTGAGTTATTGGAGGGAGTGATGAGGAAGAGGTGACTGGTCATTACTTACTACTAACTATTACTTGAAGGCTGGAAGCCTTAGCATCTTGATTTACTTCCACCACATCCCCTTCTGGGATCAAGAGGAAGAAGGCATGTACCTTCTTAACTATGTGGGGGTTAGCTAAGAAGAAGAGAAAATAAAGCCTGGTTTAGTGAAAGCATTTCTCTGCTTGAGCTGACCCACGGCCAGACCACCCAGACCATCCGCCTCTCCATATGGGTGAGCTGAAGCAGTGCACATCTGTTTTCCATCTAACTTCTGTGAGTGTTAACGGGGTGGGAGTGGGGGATCCTTTCTTGCTTCTTGCATTCTTAATGTCCCACACAGTGTAGGAGGGAAGGATGTAGGATATCTCATGGATGGATGGATACCTTCTGATTTACTTGCTTGGACTTTGGATTTCTTCAGCCCTCCAGGCCTGTCTAGCAGCTACTGTGGTCAGTTCTATTGCTTGCATTTGAGGAAGTGGGAGATTAAGACTGCAAAGATAACAGTGAAACTAGGAGACCCTGGGTGGCTTAGTCAATTAAGCCCCAGACTCTTGATTTCAGCTCAGGTCATGATCCCACAGTTCATGGGATTGATCCCTGAGTCCGGGCTTTGCAATGACAGCATGAAGCCTGCCTGGGATTCTCTCTCTCCCTCACTCTCTGCCCCTCTCCCCCTCAAGTTCACCTGTGTTCTCTCTCTCTCTCTCTCTCTCTCTCTGTCTCTCTCCCTCTCTCAATAAACTTAAAAAAAAAAAAAAAAAACTAAACTAAGATGCCCTAGTAATTGACCCCTAAGCTCTTTTCCATACCTCAAATATTGTAATTCTATTTCTGGGATGACTGGGAATATTATGGGGAAGCTGAAAACATTCAAATGCTTTAAGGATGACATTTATATTATCAACAAACCAGAGCTTAGTAGATATTAAAAATAAAACAGGATACTGTGGCCTAGGTCATGCCATCATCGAAAGAGAATCCGGATAGTTGCCCAAAAGCACTGCGTTAGATTGTGGTATTCCCTACATAACTGCTGCATTGTTTAGGTAACTACTTAACTTTGAGCCTCAGTATTGTCATTTATAAAATAGGAACACTATCATGTCTTTCATAAGTTTTGTGTGTGGAAAAAAAAATGAAGACTGGCACAAAATCTGGAACCTAACAACTGTGGGTGTGTATCTGTGGGTAATTGAATAATTTGCAGTTATATATCACTATGTTCCGATGGAAACATTCTTATTAATCTTCTGTTTTTCCAGTTATCTATTAAGATTGGTGGCTCTAATATACTATTCTTTCAATACTTCATTGCAGTTGAAGTGACAAAATTATCCAAAAGTTTTATGTAGCCTTGTGCTTACATATGATGGGATATTCATCTTCTCGATGGTGCATTTCAAAGCCCTAGTCACAGAGTGCAGTATCCATCCAGGAATCTCCCTTCTTTGGCCTCTATTTCTCTTTTTCTATCATTTCAACAAAAGGAGTCACAACAGAAGGGCAGCTTTGTTCTGGGCTTAGGGAAGTTGATCCTAAATTTTTGATTTCACAAAGTTTAACAAAATGAGAAACAATATACTCTTCACAATTATCAAAAAATATTTGAAGAGAACTTTTATTATTTTAAAGAGAACTTTTAAATATTAGATTATATAAATTATATTATTTTATATTTATATTTACTTTATTTTTATTTATTTTATTTTTATTTATTTTTTCCAAATTTATAATAGATATTTAAAAATAAACATATGTTGGAGAGAAAAATATTTTAAAAATGTAAATACTGATCAAAGCTGATCTTTTGATTTACTCAAACCTGGAATATATTTTTTAAATTAATGTAATGAAAACAATTATAGTTTTAAAATTTCTTAAACTAAAACGTAATGTTCTTTCTGTAGTGTGATTCTGGAATATAGAGGTCTGCTTCCTTGATTAACAGATTGTTTGCTTCATCAACTCTATATTCTTATATTAGACTGAAACATTATCAGAAAGCTTGAGACATGAAAACATCTGAATGAATATTGTTCTCTTCAGTTTTTTGTTTTTGTTTTTGTTTTTGTTTTGCTTTCCTAATCTATGCTCTGGTTTCCTAACAGCCTGGGTAAATACTGCCCCCATGCAATATTTGAGTGGTATCAAAACAAGTGATGTATAAAGATATGATCTTAACACATAATCCTACTGAAAATAATATTGTCTAAACCCAGCATGCTACCACATGTGGGCCCCCACTGCCTCCCCATGTGACCTTTTTTCACTTTGATATCTTTTTTTAATCAGAACATCTGAAAAGAAGCAAACACCATATGAGGCTGGGAGAGATTGTTTCCCCTCTTCTTGTATCTTTTATCTCTTGAGGAAAACTAATCTGTTCCATGTTATCCCTATACAGCAAACAAGTCATTTTAATAATAGAGAAGTGAATGTTGAGTTTAGCATTTGCTTTAATTAAAAGGTGATCACCAAAGGACGGGTTTCCTAGCTGGTTGCTGACTTACAACAGAAAATAATTGGCACGTAAAAACCAGCAAGAGAAACACCATTTAGGATGTAGAAGCTGTTGACAATAAGAAAGTAATAATGCAGTAAAATCATTTATGTTTATATAGGGGATGCTGTATTTATGTCTATTCCCCATTATTAGCATTCCAGAGCTTAGCAAAGACATCACCTTGAACTTTCTTCCTTGTCATTACCCATTCTCTTTCTCTAACGATTGATGAGCTTGACAACCTCGTTAAACTGCCAAATTCATAATTTGCAGAGGCTCTAACTCTCCAGTCTCTGGATAACAACAAAGTGATGGTTTAACACAAACCTGGCACTGATATTAATAAAAAATTTGTTTTATAAGCTAGGTTGCTAGCATGCCATCCTTCTTTAAGTCTGTACTGGCTTGAGGGAAAATTCTAAGAGGTTCAGAATAGGACTAGGTGATCTTTCAAGGCTCTTCTGACCTGCATTTCTCTGGTCCTATAGTTGTATTGGATCCTTTTCCCCATACTTCTAAGGGTGCACTCTTTTTTTTTTCTTTTCTAACGACTTTCTCTGATACTTCTTTTATATATTGACAATTCTCACATTTTCTATCAACTGCCATCTGCTAATAACTCAGGATCTCTGATTAAGAGATTTACAAGGTCTATTTCTTAAAAAGCAAGAATATAAGAGGGTTTATGGTTGCTGTTTCATTTTGTTTTTGGTGGAGAAGATCAATACAATTGTCTGAGGGATGGGGGTGAAAGGGAACCTTACAGATCTCTGGGGCAACAGAAGAAAGCAGGAAAGGAGGTTAACCAGCTTGATAAATGAACCTCAGAAGTGCTTGGGGAAGGGAAAGTCCACTGCCTAGGCTCAGTAGCTAACACATTATATGGAAGCCATCTAGCCTTCCTTCCAGCAAAAACTTCACTCTCCAACACCTAACATCTTTTTAGAAATTTTGCTGTAAGTATATACCTCTGGGACTGTTTTGCACAAATACTGCCTGTCAGTTCCACAACATTTTGTTTAATCCCTTGAAAGCTCCAGGCCCTCATAACCCTGGGGGAGAGATTGGACTGGATCTCTTGTCAGGTGGTGGTGGGGATGTCCACTAGAAGGAACTTTGATGAGCAAGAGATGGACAGTCATCAGCGATAGCCTTACTACCATTTATAGCCAAATAACATAGATATATTAAGGATAGAATATAAAATCACACATTTTTAAGACCAGAAACTTGAAAGAAATATAATGTTCTGAATCGCAAGCTCTTCTAGATAACATCCTGGATTCCTTTTTAACAATAGTAACTCTTCCCTGCCATTAGGTGGGAATATCTGAAGCACTAATTAGCTAGTCACTGAAATTATAAAAGTTATATTCAAAAAGTTAAATGAGCTGTTGTTAAGAAGTTGAACATGCATTGTAAGTGCTTCCCAATAGAAGGGGGACAGGAAAAATTAACAGGCATTTAGGAGTAAATTGATTTTTTTGGAAGCCTAAATAAGCAAGCTGTTGGCAACACAGAACTCTGTCAAGTAAATGTGATGGTTTCTGGCACCAGGGTAAGATCTGGAGACAGATACTACACCCTGGTGAAATGGACTACTGAGGACAGGTAACAATCCAGGAAAAACAACCAAAACTCAAAAAACCAAAGCAATAGGGTGTGTGTTACTTTCCCTTTTATCAGAGTAATTCAAGAAGCAACAATGCAGGTAAAAGACAACAGCTCTGGTTTACCTTTGGAAAAAATAGACAGCTAATGACAGTTTCAATGGAAAACATTTCCACTGATAGGAAAATATTTACAATGACATATGAAACCTGTAGACAGTTCTTCTACATGTTCTTTGGTCTACAAGTGTAAGAGAAACACTCAGAAAAATAAAAACACAGAATGTGGGTAAAGGGACAGAGAGAGCAAATCTTAAGCAGGCTCCATGCCCAGCGCAGAACCCAAAGCAGGGCCATCTCATGACTGAGATCATGACCTGAACTGAAATCAAGAGTCTGACACTTAACCTACTGAGCCATGCATGCACCCCATGACCACTCTAATTTTAATAGCAATTGTATGATTCCAGCAACCTATGCAGGCAGAAGTATATATGATGAACATTAATGTTCTTGAATATAAAAAACATCCTCTGAAAAAGACAGTAAGAGCTCCTTAATTGTAGCCTAAAGGGTAATTTTAGACCTCTAGGAACTGTATACAATCCTACCATCAAAAAAGATAAGATTCTCTACTCATAATTGAAGAGACCACTTACCCCTTGTTCAATAAGAGGACATCTTGAACATTTAACATTAGACATGCAGGGTTAACAGTGAAAGACCACGTAACATTTTATATTAAGCAAGGAACTGAGTATTCTTTCAAATAGCAAGAATAATTCAAAATGCAGCCTCCAAGCAGTCTCAAACGGCACTATAATATGTGAGATGTTATCACTTTCCAGCCCCCAGATGCTATCACTATGGGGCATATTTTCATTCAGAAAGTTTTTGACTGAAAGCATTTTGAACATCAGATGCTAACTTGCTAGATCAGTTTAGTCCTAAAAGATACCTTGTTCTCTGTGGCCTTGGCTAGATTCTCCTTTGCCATTCAATTAACTCAAAGAAAGATTTTCCTTTTACCTCAGGTTAGTTGCTCATGTTCAGCTGGCAATTGAGTAAAAATGCTTGGCATGAGGCAGAGTAGGTAGGCAGGAAGTTATTGAAACACTCAGCAAATGTACATTAAGACCTATTTTAACAGAAGATAAATGTTCTAGAAATTACTTTTATGTGCATTGAAATTTTAGACCAACATTTGTGGATTTCTTTCTGTTTTGTTTTGTTTTTTCCTGGTTTGGGTTATTTTTTCTACTTCAGGCATTCGAGAAGGGCTGTAGTCTTTAGAGCAGAACAAAAGAAGTGATTGTGATCATAGAATTTGAAGTCACACTACTTAGACCCCAGTCTTTACTCTGTCATTTATTAGCTATTGATCCTGGACATGTTATTTAAACTCTGTGTATCAGTTTCTTCCTCTCTAAAACAAGAACAGACTATACTTCATAGTGTTAATATCTTACTTGAGTTGCTAACTTGAAGCATATGTCTTTGGAACATAGCACTTAAGGACTGTTAGCTATTATTGTTCAGCAAAAGACATTTACTTTTAATTTTTACAAGTGGATTTTTAAAGAAAACATGAAAATACAACTTTAGGTATATAATTCCATCTGCATTTGTTTTTCAAATATGCTGATCAAATATGTTTTTCAAATAAGTTCTTACCAACTTATAAGAAAAACGTGAAAATAAAAAGTTTCCAGTTCATAAGTGCATGAAGTTCTTAAATGTGTGACTATTTTTATATGGTATACATATAGTTTATAGTATATGTAGTTTCTAAATCTCACTTTTTTAGAGGAATGCAAATGTAATCTACAAATATACATGCATGCATGCATACATACATACTTAAAACAAGAGGCTACCTTCCAAATGCAAGTTCAGTAAAAGACACTGGATTTAAAATTGAGAACAAGTATATTTTAGCTCAGGAAAACTATTATTTTCACATTCCATGATTTTTATGCTTTTAAGTGTATAACTCCTCTGTTATTTTGAATATATATTTTGAACTTAATTTCATCCTGGTAATGTTTCAAAATATACAAAAATGAAAATATCTTAATAATATCCAAATCAAAATATGTAAACTCCTTCACTGAATTAAAGGGATAAGGAAAAGTGTGTTGCATACCTACCAATAGATAGCTTAGTTTCAGATTGAAATTATTGCCTTTTAAATTAAATAATTTTTCATTTTTGCCTAGGGAAGAAAATATTAGTAAAGCATATCAGAACAACAGAGCAAAAAATTTTATAGGTAATTCTGGGACGATGTTTGATACTATTTCCTAAGTATACAGTTTTTATTTTTTTAATTTATTTTTTAATTTTTTTTATTTTTTAACACTTTATTTATTTTTGAGACAGGGAGCGACAGAGCATGAATAGGGGAGGGTCAGAGAGAGGGAGACACAGAATCTGAAACAGGCTCCAGGCTCTGAGCTGGCAGCACAGAGCGAGCCCGATGCGGGGCTCGAACTCACGGACCGTGAGATCATGACCTGAGTCGGCCGCTTAACCGACTGAGCCACCCACGCGCCCCTAAGTATACAGTTTTTAAAATTCAGTGAGCACAACCATCCAATTCTTCATTGCCATCTGTCAGTAGCATCTTTTTTTTCTTTCTCAAAAACAGTAGGTCAGGTTTACATTTGTATGATCTGGTTGATCAAAAAAAATTTACCTCTTAATTACAAGCTAAAGTCCAACTCATTTTGAAAGCACTGACATTTTTTTAATGCTGTTGAAAATTTGGAATTCTTAGAATGTTTTTGGGAGAACATGAGGAATTTAAAGGATAAATGTATATGAAATTATTAATTTTCAGGCAAACTACTTAATTTTTAAGTAAAACTTTGTCTAAAGTTTTGCATTTAAAAAGCTAGATATTGGGGCGCCTGGGTGGAGCAGTCGGTTAAGCGTCCGACTTCAGCCAGGTCACGATCTCGCGGTCCGTGAGTTCGAGCCCCGCGTCGGGCTCTGGGCTGATGGCTCAGAGCCTGGAGCCTGTTTCCGATTCTGTGTCTCCCTCTCTCTCTGCCCCTCCCCCGTTCATGCTCTGTCTCTCTCTGTCCCAAAAATAAATAAACGTTGAAAAAAAAATTAAAAAAAAAAATAATAAAAAGCTAGATACTCCACTTGTTTTGATTTTTTTCTCTTTCTTTTGTTTTCATTGTTGAAATGACTATGTTTTTTTTTTGTTTTTAAACAATGTATTTTACTATTTCGTTCTTTTTAACTTTGTTTTCTTTTGGATACTGTAATACTGTGTGCTACCAATTTTACTTTAACCTTAATCATCTATCATGTCTTCTTTTGAGATGTGCATATGTATATAAATTATTTTTATTTCTACATTTGAACTTGTGCATCCACTATGTATTCTGCATAACATTTCAACAGCTCAATTCACCAAATATTTATGCATTAGATTTACATTTTTCAAGGGTCATTCTGATTCTTTTAGTTAGATCTATGGTGAAGGAATAGACAATATTTTATATAAGTTTATTAAATAATCTATTGATTATACTAGATATATTATCTAAAATTATATAATCTATATATTAATTATGTAATTATATATATGTATAGACAGAGTATTATCTATCTAGAATATATATTACCTATGAACAGATATCTATCTAGAATAAATAATAATCTATGCTGATAGAAGTACAAGCAGAGGTGGTGACCTTTGGAGTAGGGCAACAAATATAAGGCAGCAAGACAGAGAAGCTTCTGGGGTGCTGTAAATTTTGTTATCTTGAAATCCATGCTGACTCTGTAAATATTCATCATTCTATACATTTAAGATTTGGGTATTTTACTATACTGTATGCATAGTTCATCGATAAATGTTTATAATAAGACATATGCACATAAGCTATGTTTATAGAAGTTAAAGAACCAAACATATACACAACTATAAGAAATGAACGATACTTTTCCAGGTCCTCATACTTCATAATTCTGAGAACACAAATGTAACTTTGATAGATATTTTTTTGCGAGAGAGAGAAATTTTTCTTAATCAACAAAGACACACTGATTTCTTCCACTATGTCTGGGCTTTTATTTGGTGCTACAGGAATAGAATGACAAATAAAATATGGCCCCTGCCTTCCAAGAACTTCTATTTTGATACTAGATCATGAACTGAGTTCAGGCTGGTACTAATCTCTGTATCTTAACACCTAGTAGTGCAGTGTTCAAAAATAGTTTTTAATAAATATATAATAAATGAACCCAGTGGAAAGAAAGAGAGGGTGGGCCAAATACGTAAACACACACACACTCATCATTAACAATATA
Source organism: Herpailurus yagouaroundi (assembly GCF_014898765.1). NCBI lineage: Eukaryota > Metazoa > Chordata > Mammalia > Carnivora > Felidae > Herpailurus > Herpailurus yagouaroundi. The sequence continues at coordinate 3,639,459 of NW_024412469.1, forward strand.
ATCAGACATACAAGTTCCCAGGAATTAGAGAGAAGCTATGTTTAAAAACTTGAGACCCTTGTCTACATAAATATTACAAAAATACAGAACTTGCTAAAATGAGGAAGTGTGAATTACTAAAATAAACCTTACCCAGATGGAAGAAATAACCTGCTTAGATGACAGGATAAGTGGAACCCCTTTGTGGAAACTTGTATAGAAAAGCTTTATTTTCTGGAGGTGTGTTTCCCAGGGTTTCCTGAAGGGTAAACAGCCTAAGGCTGTCTTCAGGAAGTGATAGTTTCCGAATGCCAGACACTGGCTTTGCATTCCCTGGTCCTCAGTGAATTTAAAAAATGAGGACAACATAGGGAAATTTTCCTAAAATTTAATGTACTTAGCTGAAAGAACAATTATGAAGCCTATATGGTGATATAAAAAAAGAAATTGCTGCTCCAGGTTTTGCACATGGGTTTTAAACTTTCCATGTTTCAGAGGCATTTTATCCGATAGGTACTTAAAAATTATGGCTAGGATACTATCTTTTAAACTGATGTTATGTTAGCCCAATGTTATATCTCTCATGTGGTTAAATAAATCTAAAGTGCATGAGTGTTTCTGTCCTTTTCTGTTTGAGTCTCTCGAATATCAGTTGTAGAGTGACAGACTGCATGTCTGGATCTCCGTTTCCTTAACCATCTACAACTTACCCTTCTCTCTGCCTTTCTTCTCTCATCTGTAAAAAGAGCAAAGTACCACCACGAAAGATCATTGCAAATTAAGTGAAATATAGGATTTTCTTTAAAAATCCTGTGTTTTAATCATTTTGATGATAAATATCTGGAATGTGGAGCTAATGCCAACCAAATACATATATTTGCTCTCAAGAAGACTAAAGGGTGATGAATTGGGAAGAGAAATTTGAACAACCATGAGGGCAAAATAGTAGGAAAAACCACTTGTGGGCAAGCTTCACATTATGAATCATTACTTATAATCTAACTTCATTCTATTTATTAACTACTTTGCTTTATGGATTTTTGAAAAAAGTTATAATCAAGCACATGATTAAAATTTGGAACTTCACTGCCATGTGTGTCTGTGTTTTATTTAAAAGTTTATTTTTAGCATGACTTTGTTACTTTGAAATTTTCTCTTAGCTCCTCCTACTTGTCATTTTTAATGAGAAAAGGGCCACAAGATAATTCCTTCAGTTAAAGAAATCCAGTTTGCATTTTAAGAAAGAACTTATAATTGGATATTTTGGCTGTGGTTATCATGCTAGGAGTAATATGTAGTTCTGGTATTTGCATTCTAGTCAACATGCTTCTCTGAAATACAACCAAGTGTAACATTTTTGTTCTACATTTATGGATTCTATGGGGTCCTGTTTTCCAGTACAGTAACATATTGTTATGAACTTGCTAATAATAAAGCTCCAAATAATTATCTTCATTTTGTTTCTAATTATTAATTTCTGAATTAATTTAATTTTCAACAAAATATTTTTAAAATCTTGCTGATTCACACTTAATCTAGAACTTTTTTTCCCTTCTTAGGAAAGGAATAACTGAACTGTACACTTGGAGTCTCGACTGACACATCCTCAGTACATAGGGGATTATATGATTAATGATAGTTTAACTAACAGTTAAATTAAGGTAGAAATTAAAAAAATCTTTTGTTAAAGTGATTTGCCTCAATATCAGCAAGCTAAAATACCTCATTTAGGAAAATGCTCACTTGGAAAAATCTGAGTTTTCTTTTGCCAACTAAGTGCCATAGAAAGGTCACAATAGCAAGGCTTCTAGTTGCTAACAGTCCCATTTCTTATATTTATTGAAATCAGAGGGACAATTAAAGTTTCAGCAGGGGGAATTATCCATTAATTAGAACTAAAAGCAAGGAGCTATGAAGTACAGGTGATAACCATATATCAGAACAATTAGTCTCTCTAGAAAATCAACATGATCGAATCAGAGTCACTATACCAGCTGCTCATTTAATCGGGGGTTGCAATGTTTTCCACTCCTTGTGAGATAACCCTGCAGAAGGAGCTTAGATCTGACATCTATACATCCTTCAAAATTATTAACTACCTCGAGGAGGTGTTGGTATGCTGATGTTTGTTATTTTTATAGAAACTTGTGGATTTGAAAAGAAGAAAAATGACATTAAAAATGTGAATTCCCTAACTCTAATACCACATTTTAAACTAAGATAAATATAACACTTAAATTGAAAAAGATACTGAACTATATATGTATTTATCATGATTGATATTGATTGAGGCTAATTGACTATGCATGTATTATCATTTTTTGTAACACTGGCTGTGGGAAGTATGTTAAACTCCTAGATGTAAGTGGAATCACATTATAATGAAAGAATTTTTAACATTTCTCTAAATTATTATTTGAAATCTTTTTTTTTAATTTTTCCAGAGACTTCAATGTACTTTCAAGTGAGGAACTCAGTATTTTAAGTGCATGCATAATGAATAATAGCCATGTACAAAAATATCATACTACTAATCATATATTACTAATATATATACTACTAATCATATACTAATGTTGTGTCTTTCTGTAATATGGTAATTTATTACCTATTATTTCTAGAGTTTAGATGTACAAAGCACTGTAAAGGACTTTGGAACGGTATGTATAACCTAATTCTTGCTCTCAAAACATTTTATTTATAGAGAAAATGAGATGTTTACACAAATAGCAACAATGTAAAGTTAAAAGTGATAGGTACCATTAAAGAGACAATAAAAAAGCAAATGAGAGATCACAAAATTTTAGTAATTCAATTCAATATACATATTGAATTAAAACTATAAGTAGTAATTTCTTATTGTATATATAATATATGACAATTACTTATTGCATATATGATAAAACTACCATCATTGTTAAAATATCTTATTTTCTGACCTTCACTAAGTTTCAAAGGTTATCTCCTATTTTCATCTCCCATTTAAAACTTCCAGTAGATTTTAATCAGTGCCGTAAAGCTGTTGGAATGCACAGATGAGTAAGTTATGGTCTACCATCAAATAACTCACAATCTAACAGAGAGTTAAAGATGTTGACAAAATTTTGCAATACTGGGTACTGACAGCAAGATAAAAATGCATACTTGTGGGAATTCAGAGGAAAGAGATAAAGTACCCCAGGAAAAGTCAGAAAAGCTTTCTAAACATTTTGAATTGAAATTTGAAAAATTAGTATTATTTCCCAGGTGGAATAGGTTGGAGGCCTAAGAAATCTACAACAGCTCATATACAGATATTGAAAGTCTTGTATCACCCATTCTGAGAACACCTAAGGAGTTTGGGATATTCAAAGCATAGATAGGCAATGACGAAATTAAGAGATGAGTCCCCAAACATAGAGTAAAAAAGAACGTTTAAATATTATGGTAGTTATACCTTATATACAATGAGAATCTGTTTCAAAAGCTAAAAGTAATGAGTGTGAAAATAGAATTACATTATATAAAAATTACCCTAACTATTCATGGAGTGGATGGGAAGAAGAAACTGGAGATGGAGACCAACTAGATTGGAAATATAGGTGAACAATATAGATACTGTGGGGAAATCTGAGCTGAGTTGTAATAAAGAGAGAAGAATCTGGTTTTAAATGCCACAGTAAAATTTATTACATCAGAGAGCTTGTTGTATACGGTATTTGCCAAGACTTTGGTTACCAATTTGCATTTAGCCAATCACTGGCCTTCTGGATGATAAAAGTGGTGATGGAGAACAGGTGACAAGGGAGAGAGCTTAGAGAGGAAGAATGGGCAAGATTTAGAAATAAATTAGGCATGAGTGATAGTATATTAAGGTTAAAATCACCCTGAAAATTCCTTTTCAAATGACAAGGATAAATGTGCTTTTAAAATAATTTCAGAGTTCATTATGAAGTTTTAAAAGACAATAAAATAGGTTCTCTTTTATACACAGTGATCAAAAGTAAGTTGAAAACTTAAGTCTTTTCCTACAGGGTAAAAAAAAGGGGGGGTATTGTAGTAGTCCTTTAATGAAGAGATTGTTGAACCATAATTAAGAATGAATTGGTGGTCAAAAAGTACAGAACTTCCATTTATAAAATAAATAAGTCACGGGGCTGTGATGTAAATCATGATTGTTATTGTTAATAATAACAATTTTATAAATTTGAAAGTTGCTAAGAAAGTAGAGCTCAAAAGTTCTCATCACAAGAAAACATTATAAACATTAAATCATTATGTGTAACACCAGAAACTAATATAATGCTACATGCCAATTATACCTCAATAAACAAAAAGCAAAAAGAATGAATTCACTTTGGGAGACAGTGTATAAATAAGAAGGTAATCTAAAAAGAGAACTTCAGTCATGTCTATATTTAGTGAGTTGGTAACAAAAGAAGAGTGTGTAAAGAGAAGGACAAGATCGAGAAAGCTGACCAAAATACAGCATCATGGGCCCAAAGAAGCATCGAGTTTCATGGTGAGCTTCTTGTAGATCATATGTTCCAAAACTGCCAACCAGACTAAGAAAACTCTCATCTTTGATGGCTGGAGCTTATTATTAGCTATCTTCAAAGAGAGTAATTTCATTACATAGGTTGGAGTGGGGTTTGGGGGGAACAGATTCCAGGTAAAGACAGGGGAGAGAGAAAAATGGAGTTAATAAATTAAAACCATTTTGTAGAAAACTAGTAATGAGAAATGGAAGAGAACAAGGTGTTTCAGAGAAATGTGTTACTTGAAGTAGAATGCTCATGATAAAGAAGAAAAGTAGAAAAGGCAGCTTACTTGGAAGTAGTAGTAACTGATTATTTATAGGAGAGGAAGTATGAACAAGGGAAGAATCTAGATGACATTAATTAGTACACTTAGTAGCTAGCGTCTGTGAAATTTACAAGACGTGAGAAGGGCTTAACAAGAGTGAAGAATGGCAGGAACTCAGTCTCCAGCTCAACTTTGGTACACACCAAAAAGACAATCTAGTACTATCCCCTTTTTAAACAGAATACATTACATGATCCAAACTCAAACTGTTATGATCTCCTAAATCGTTTTGTCTCAATATCATCTTACCATTTAAAACATTGCTATTCAAAGTGTGATTCACATGCTAGGAGCATTAGCATCATCCGGCAGCTTGTTAGAAATGCAGAAAGCTAAGTTCCATCCCAGATGTACTGAAATTTCATCTGCATTTACAAAAGTATCTTCAGAAGAATAAAAAATATCTTCAGGTAATTAATATGCATGTTAAATTATAAGACATATTGGCAAAAATGTTAAAGTAAATATTAATAGTTGCATATAAGTGGCTGATGGTTTTTGTTACCTGTTGATTATTTAAAGTAAGTCTGTTTAAAAAAATACATGTTGGTTAATAAGTGATTTTTTTTTTTTTTTGCCAAGAACCAACACATATTTAGTTTGTTCTTAGAAATCAGGAGGATTAAAAACGCAGTCAAATAGCCTTAAAGAGTTAAAGTAAGTTGCATCAAAAATATCTGATATCACATTTTATGGGGCGCCTGGGTGGCTCAGTGGGTTAAGCGTCCCGCTTCCGCTCAGGTCGTGATCTCGCGGTTTTTGAGTTCTAGCCCCGCGTGGGCTCTGTGCTGACTGCTCAGAGCCTGCAGCCTGCTTCCGATTCTGTGTCTCCCTCTCTCTCTGCCTCCCCCCCCCCCCCCGCTCATGCTCTGTCTCTCTGTCAAAAATAAATAAACATTAAAAAATTTTTTTTTAAATATCTGATATCACATTTTAAAGAAGTATTACAAACAACTATAGAATGTAAAACTTTTCTCTGGTTTAAAAATAATTACTTGGTTAATTTTAGTTTTTTTTTAAATGGTTCTGCAAGATGAATAAAACCAGACAACTTTTTAAAAAAACGTAAGTGTAAATTACCTGGACATTATATTGCAGCCCTACTTTTACTGGATGACTTGAAAATCAAATGTGGGTCATCCATATATATTCTAATAGATTAGGAGCTGTGATTCAGATCGTCAAATAGCACTCTGGCTTATTGCAGCACGCTCAGAAACAAAAAACAAAAAACAAAACACAAATCTTATTCCTTTGCCTCTGTTTATTCACAGATTTTTTTAAAAGACCTCTAAATACACTTAATATATTTTGTTAAATAATTATTCAGTGTGTCCTGAATCTATAGCTAAGGCAAATCAAAAGAGATAGAGAAACCAGGGGGGAGAATCTGGTTTGTGATGCCCCGTGGATGGTAGAAGAAAGGTAGCCACAAACTCTTTGATGGTTTTCCAACAGAAATATTGATTATAATTCCTGTCACGTTGAATATGGACTAGAATCAGTGACTTATTTGAACAAAATAATGAAGTCAAAATGATGTTCTGGGACTTCCAAGGGTAGCACATAAGAATTCTTGCAGCTTCTGCTTGGACTTCTTGGATTACTTTCTTTGGAAGCCTTGGTACACCATGCAAGAAGCCTGACTGATGGAAAGCCCACGCGAAGGTGTTCTTGTTGACATTCCCTGTTAAGTCCAGCTGACTGGTCATACACATCAAGTATGTGTATGAGGGAAACCAAAGCATGAGGGAAACCATCTTGTACACTCCAGATCAGTCATCTTCTACATAATATCACCGAGTGGCATCTGTTAATGTCACATGAAACAGAAGAATCTCCCAACTGAGCCCTGTCCAAATTGTTGACCCCAAAATTCATGAGATGAAGTAAAATGGTTGTTGATTCGAGTCACTAAGCTTTTGGGTAGTTTATTAAATAGAAATAGATAAAGGAATTGTGATTCCTCAAGCTACATGCTTATGCCATCTCTCTCACTGTTTCTTTCTTTCTTTATTTAATGGAATAAATGTGAGCAATTGCTAATGCTATCCAGAGCACCTCATGCAGAGCTATAAATTCATCTTGCATACTTGCCTACATTTTAGGTCAAGTACTATTCAATAAACATTCACAGAATTGCATATGACAGGTAATATCTCATAATGGTTTCTCCATTCTCATGCTGCTGGTTTTGTGCTGAATTACTATAAATGAATTAGGATTTGAGAACAATTTTTAAATGTAGACCTACATTTTCCATTATGATTAGTTTAATTAGATATAGAATTAAGCTAAGAAAGCATCCATAGTCTAGAATCCAATATTTTGAAATACGATTAGACAGAGATAAAAAATTAAATTTTCTTTTTTTATATTAAAATACTCTCAAGTGGTATTAATATAACAAAGTGTTTTTATATTTTATTTTACATTTGCCAAGAATGAGATAACTCTTACTATCTAAAATAGAAACTGCTCTCTCAAACACTTGAGGTCTTTTCACTCCATGGTCTTAGAAGCACATAATAAAATATTAATGATAGCATATGAGGATTAAACTATCAATTTTCTTAGCTAATAAAAGTATTTTTATATTAAAACATTTTAAGTGGAATATAGCTACTTATAATATTAAAAGTTAATTCAACTGCTTTAACCAGTTTTGTAGTACATACGCATACATAAAATGATCGAAGAAATTTTATCTTTATCCTTGTAGAATGATTTTTCAATTAAATATTTTTTATTAGCTTGTCCCATTGTTGAAAAAGACTGATTGTAAGATATAGAACCTCATATTTATTCAATCACTTTAAAATGTATTGGGTTTTTTGCCAGTGATGTCAGGTAAGACAGAGAGGTAGCCTCACTTATTGGATAGTGCGCTAGGGTTTCAAACTGCAGTAGACTACAGTTTGTTCAGCTTTTGGGCCAATTACTTAATCTCTTTGAGCAGTAGTTTCTTCACTTACAAAATGAGCATAATAATATCTCCTTGTGGAATCCATGTTAGGATTAAGTCCAATAACTTAAGGATAACATATAGCACATTTAGCAGCATGTAAATATTGTATAAGTAACACCTACTTATTTTTGTGAAACTACCACTGCTATTACAACTACTCTGATTACCACACAGTGTGTTGTGAAGTACTCACTAATCTGGGGAAATGTGCAGTCCCAGCATATGAAAACTATAAATTGTTCTGTTTGAGATTTTTTGTATTAATATACATGTGTTATATGTTTTGGATAAAAATTTTCTGAACAATTTTGATTATTCTAAAATATATCACTGATATGATCAAGCCTCTTGTATACACTGACTTATTTCTTATAAACTTTTTTTTCCAATGTATTATCAAATGCCAAAATAAGTGAAGGTTATATTAAATTGTTACTTACACATCACCATACAATTGCTAATTCTTAAAAACTCAAGTGTGTATCCAAATATTCTGTCAGAGAGAAATCTAGCATAAAGATGCATGAGAACAAAAGCCTTACTTGTGCTGGGAATGAGAGGAAAAGCATGCATTACATAGAGAAAGGACATGTTTTATATAGAATGAAACAAAGAAAACAGATAAATTTTAAAATTTGAAAATCATGCATCCATTCAAAGGACCACTGGGACACACCCAATGAAGTAATTAGTTATCAGCAAAACTAAAATGATAGAACTAGTTAAAAGAACTGAAAGAAATCCTCTTAGCATTGATAAGCTGTGATTACAGATAAATCACCTGCTGTGAAAGTAACAATGATGTATATACAATTGAGCAATATTTGTGAAATACCATAAAGGAATTGTATAAGGGAGAAATATTTTTCTAACTTTTAATATATACAGTACTTTGAAGGCCATATCAAATGACATTTATTTATACAAAGTTTATTCTGAAAATTATGATGTTATTGTTAATTAAAACTATTGTATTTTAAAACCAAATGAAATAAATATTTATTGGTGGCCCATCCATGCTGGAATTTTTACAGATCACACACATGTGGGGAAAAAAATCTCATTTTATTATTATTCAACTGACACAAGATGTAAATCATTATGTCATGGGTAAGACATAATCTACTTTATTTTCAATTCATTTCTAATAGAAATCAATTTAGAAAAAATGTTAATAGTGTTTGTTTTGATAGAAAATGACATTTGATGTACAAGATAATGGGTACAAATAAGTCATTTTGAAAAGTGCTGCCATGCTAATTGGAATAGCACCATTGTTGTTCAAATTATCCAGTATTTTATTTTTTTTAACGTTTATTTATTTTTGAGACAGAGAGAGACAGAGCATGAACAGGGAGGGGCAGAGAGAGAGGGAGACACAGAATCTGAAAGAGGCTCCAGGCTCTGAGCTGTCAGCACAGAGCCGACACGAGGCTTGAACTCACGGACCGTGAGATCATGACCTGAGCCGAAGTCGGACGCATAAGCAACCGAGCCACCCAGGGGCCCCAGTATGCCATTTTAAAAATAGTTAAACAGCCCACATTTTTTTGAAATCATCTAGGAAAAGAGTTTCACATATGAATGATCAAAAAAGTTCTTTCTTTTAAAATATAACTTTTATAACACATGCTAAATGCATAATTTCTCTTTTACAGGCACATTGTACAAGTTCATCTTATTTTTGATGATGTGCTAGCAGTTCTACTACTCCAGTGGGGTGCAGTCTGCTATATAAAGAACTATTGAAATCTAGAGTTTATGCCCACACAATCAAGATTCCACATTGCTATGCTTTGAAATTCCTTATGCTTATTAGATTCTCTCTCATTTTCACTCTCTCATTGCCCATTTTTACCTCTCAGGGATACATGCCTACCTGTAAGAATTCTCTTACTCATCATTTAATGTGTTTTAATTACTGATATGAGAGAAACCAGATGATTAAGCATTTAAGTATTTGCTCAACAGTAAGAATGAAGAGACTCTAAATGACACCCAGAACAGATGAACATAAGGGAAGCGAAGGAAAAATAAGATAAAAGCAGAGAGGGAGAAAAGCCATAAGAGACTCTTAAATATAGAGAACAATCTAAGGGTTCCTAGAAGGGTATTGGGTGGGGATATGGGCTAAATGGGTGATGGGCATTAAGGAGAACACTTTTGGGGATAAGCATTGGGTGTTATATGTAAGTGATGAATCACTGAAGCCTGATCCTGAAACCTTTACCACACTATATGCTAGCTAGCTTAGATTTAAATAAAATTAAAAAAAAAGAATAAGTGACACACAGAGAAGTTTCTCTGGTATCAATAAGGAATTACACCGTTTTAACTATAGATTTCTACCTACTTTAGGGTTATTGATTGGGTTTGTGATAGTCAAAATAATACAACAGATTTCTGGAAAAACATACTTTCAGAAAAAGTTATAATTACTGGGTTTTTATTAATAAAATTTATTAATAAAATATTAAAATTTTATTAATAAAATTTATTGATAAAATATTAAAATTTTATTAATTTTAAGATATCTGTGACTGATACATTCAAATATGTATTTATTCTTTCTCTCTACCTGGACAGTCTCCTCCCAATTATGGCTCTTTTCTCTTCTACATTTTTTATTTTGTAAGTTTATTTATTTGAGAGTGGGGCGGGGGGAGGGTGGGCATAGAGAGAAAGAGAGAGAGGGAATCGCAAACTCATGAACCGTAAGATCTCACGAACTCACAAACCAGAAGATCATGACCTGAGCCAAAGTCAAGACACTTAACTAACTGAGCCACCCAGGCACCCCTCTTCTCTTCTACCTTTGCTAGTAGAAGTCATCTAGGGTGAGGGAAAAAGCTGCCTCTAAATAATCATTAATTGTGCAAATTTACTTCAGAATTTGGTCGAAACTTGCACAGTACCTGGTTTTGCTAAAATCTAATTCAGGATACCACTGAAAAGACAACATGACCCATTTTCTGTATTCCTATTTAGCTGAAGTCTCATTATAAATTAATGAAAAATATAACTTTTAAAATTATAATTTTACTAAAATATTTTTTTCCTTCATTTTACTAAGCCCAGAAGATCTTCTTTGGGACTCCCCATGTTATATTATACAGCATCAATTACACGATGAGGGCATTAATTATATTTTTTAATGTCTGTAGTCTTAATTTCATGAGTGAAGAAATGTCAAAATTTAAACCTGATAAAATATTTCTTTATTCAAATAAGTTGGCATAAAAGTTGTAAGGCAAGAATATGTGGTTTTGCAGAAGTTCAAATACTAAAACAGAACAGTATTAGGAAAAGACGATTAGTAGAACCTAGTGATTCATCTCTTACATATAACACCCAGAGCTCATCCTAACAAATGCCCTCCTTAATGTCCATCACCCATTTAGCCCATATCCTCATCCACCTCCCCTCCAGCAACTGTCAGTTCCTTCTCTGTAGTTTTTTTAGTAATGGCATATTTTTTTTTAAATATAATTATCAAGTTGGCTAACATACAGTGTATACAGTGTGCTCTTGGCTCCACTCTTGGAGTAGATTCTGGTAATTTATCACTTACATACAACACCCAGTGCTCATTCCAAAAGTGCCCTTCTCAATGCCCCTCAATGCCCATCACCCATTTCCCCCTCTCCCCCGCCCCTCCATCAACCCTCAGTTTGTTCTCTGTATTTAAGTCTCTTATGGTCTGCCTCCCTCCAGGTTTGTAACTTTTTTTTTTTTTTCCTACCTTTTCCCCATGGTCTTCTGTTAAGTGTCTCAAGTTCCACATGAATGAAAACATATGATATCTGTCTTTCTCTGACTGATTTATTTTGCTTAGCATAATACCCTCTAGTTCCTACACTGTATGTTAAGTATTCTGAATTTAAATTAAAAAAATGTTTAGCCATAAATACTTCCTATTTTCCTACAACTTTCTGGATTCTTGTCATATTTCTACTAAATATCTTAGGTGGTATTATCTATTTTGAAGCACCTTTCTAATCTATAAAATATCAAAATTCCGTTGTTATTTTTAACAGGTCATCAATTAGTATGGCTTTCCCCAACTTTGTCAGTAATCTGTCATGTATCTGCAATGGCAAGGTATTATTTCTGCACTCTTTTGTTGTGGTAAAGGCATACACATAACCAAGTTTTACAAGGAGGCCTACACTCAGGTAGTAACTGCAGACCTAAACAATAATAAAAAAAAAAAAAAAACAAAACAAAAAAACAAAAAAAAAAAAAAACTAAAAATAAAACTGATAAATTACTATAAAACAAGAAATGTATAATGAGCTATCTTGATTTATGGTATCCACTTCCATTTCACATGAGCAATCTATCTTAATACATAATACAAAACCTTGCATCTGCTTTATTAAGTAGTACATTTCATGTCTGGCTGTTCTAAAGGGGAAAGGCAGTATCTGGGTAATGTAGCACATCATTTCTGGTTAGGAGAAGGCAAACTTTAAACAAACTTTAAAAGGTGAAAAAGGAAAACACTGTTTGTTTTGTATCACTGCCTTCAGTAGTAATCACCATTTATATAGTACCAGTCATTTAATCATACTTTGGAGATTTAGGAAAATGTGGTCTATGTAGGTTGTTTTCTCCATGTTTACGTATGTATGAATATTGTTTCTCCACAAACCTAATTACTAAATCCGATTAATAGAATGTTATTTTTCTGCATTTAACAGACATATAAATATTTATGAAATTATCTGCTAATCTAGAGACACTATAATTCAGTAGAAAACAATTATTTTGGTCACATCTAACAAGCATAAGCTTTTCCAGCTACACTTTGCTACCTCGTTTGTAAAAAGGTTTAGAATAGGTCTATAGTGTCACTACTACGAATGTCATTTTCCTGAGTAGCATATATATCAAATGAGCTAAATTTTTCTGTATGGCAAATATACTTTAGTGCTTATAGTTTAATGTCTTATCTGATATTTATTATGAAGGTGTAAAGTAAGTGGGAGGGCATGTTACTCCACTTTTTCCTTATGTAAGCTAAAACTCAAATAATGTTAAGTAACTTAGCTCATTTAAATAGTTAATTAGGTAGCAGAAGGAGGGCAAGAACCCGAACTCTAAAATTAAAGTCTTTGGTTGATTCCAGATCCCAAGGGATAATTATAATGGGAAGAATAATTAAGAAAGTTACTAAAGATTTAAGCCAACAATAATCTAATTCAATTCTTAGTAAATAAATACAGAAACTTCAGCGGCTTTATTCCAAGTACTTGATTTCTGGGTATTGGGAAGCAACTCACAGTGAATTTAAAGAATTGCTTCATTTCATACCATTGTGACTTCATTCAAAGATTTTGTATTATCAATTCTAATAAGTTTTTTTGTATTGTTTTTATTGTTATTTAAAAAAACACTCATAAGAGGACTGAAAAGTTTTGTTTACCAAAAAAATTTTAACTGAATCTTATCTTATTATGAAATCTTTCTTTTAGATTAAATGACACTATCCCATTTTAATCTGAGAATATTCAGAAAGTGGTCAGTAGGTTATTATCATGGTTTGATACCAATCATAATACATATTGATAGGTATATATAGATTAGTTGATATATATATATATGAATTGCTTGATATCTATAGAGATATTAATATATATGAATTAGTTGAAAATGCAAGTGCTTTGTTTCTATCGAGTTTGTAACTTTCATTAGATCAGCATAAGCTAGCAACAACAAAAAAGATAAAAATAAAACAATGTGCTAAATAACAACTTACAGCACTTATTTTATGCACGGATTGTCAGAAATGGAACACATAGTGAGAATAAAATATTTCTATCAGTGTTATGTCCATTGTATCCCCGTGGTTCTCAACCAAGGGATATTTTAACATCCACATGACAGTTGCAATGTCCAGAGACACCTTTGGTTGTTAGAAGTGGTGGGTTGGCAGTGTTATGGGGTAGATAGAAACCAGGAATGCTGCTAAACATCCTGTAAAACACAGGACAGCCTTAAATGTCAACAGTGTGGAGGTTAAGAAACCTTGATCCATTCAAATAATGTTTTTATTGTGGTTTACAAGTGAGATGGATTCACATACCTACCTAATCAGACAGGTCTGCTTCAGAACCATGTCAGGATTTCCAAGCTAAACAGGTGTACCCAACTTTATATAAAGTTGTTCAATGGGAAAATGAACCAGTAACAGTTCCCTTGGCACAAATGCTGTCATGTTGATGCATGAACATACATGATTTTTCTTTTAGGATCCAATCCAACATTAGTGACTTGAGATCTTGCACCAGCTTAGCCAAACAAAAGCTGAACAAGCTTTTCATTGACTTTAACCTGCAGAACTTAATTGTGAGTTTCTAGGTCATTTGAAACCAAATACAAAATAATAATAATAATATCCATTGAAATATTTTGTTTCTATTTAGTTCTGATTTCTTTTATTAGTAAACATGAAGATAGTAGCCATCTGGACTGAAAAAGAAATAATAACATTTCCTATTTCTAAAAGAAATAAGCAATAACCATAAGCCAGAAGAAAAAAAATTCATAAGATTTTCTCTCCTACTGCTTGAGCCTAGGGAAACACTGACAGTCTGACAAGTCTGAGATAGGAACATAAACTTTGATTGTGATTTAATAATAATAATAAAAAAGCATTTTATTTTGTTTTTTACTTCAGTTCATTAGTATTTTTAATTTGCACACTGCCAAAAGCATGATGCTCTCTTTCAGTCAAAAACAAATTAAACCCGCAGGGAAGGAGAAACACTACTCTATGAGAAAAGGTTCCTTCCTCAGCTTGTCAAAAAAGGCATTCCAAACTACAGGAATGGTGACAGCAAATATTTCCTAGATAACACACCTGTTCTGTGACACATCACCATTTTTTAAAACATATATGTATCCTTCAGACAACATGATTTATTATACAAATTAGGCTGACCTTGTTTTTTTGTTTTTTGTTTTTGTTTTGTTTGTTTTGTTTTTTAGTTTAGTTTATCCAGTTGGTCCCAGAATAAAGGAAATCTTCTGCTCCATCTGAGCTCTTGAAACCCAGTATCATACCAAGAGAACCTAAGAAAATTCATTAAAAATAGTATTACCTAATTTAACTTTAAAAAATCTATAAAGCATTGTTTTATGGTGTTTATTATTTTCCATGCAAGGTTATGTTATTGCTGTAGTGACACAAATAACTAAGAAGATAAGGTCTATGATGGATGAGGAATACACAATACACTAATGAAACATTCACTTGCTAAATTAGCCACTAATCTTGTTGAACTTGACTTGCTCAGATTCCTGAGAAATAATCCTAATGGTCATCCTTCACTAAGCCTTGCACAAACTTTTAAATAAAATAGTTATAAATGGGCAAGATTTTTCTACTTGGTAAATGACCCATTATACTCATGTCCACATTTGGTACTTTAGAAATGAAATACACATATCCTTGCAGCTTATTTCTGCCAGATAATATCAGACATTAATTGTTTATTGATAATCTTTGCCTAAGAACAAAGCATAAAATCCTATAGTCTTCTTGTATGTTATTGAAATGAGACAGAATGAAACACCAAGGAATTTAGGGTGGGAAAAGGAGATCATGGCTCTTATCAGTTAGGAATAATGCATAAGACAGATCAAAATGTCACTAGTCCTCTTAGATCTCTAGACCTCATGCTACACATTATGAAGGGCAGAAGGAAATGTGAGTCAAACTGCTCTCCTTGGTTACTTACAGTGAATGAAACGGTTGGGTATCATAAGCAACCAAGCAAAAATTATGAACAACAATCATATTACGCCAAGTGCAAAATGCAGCATCAAAACTGTATATTAATGGCAATTTAAGACCAGAAAAGATTAATTTCTGACACTGTAAGGCAAAACAGAAGAACTAAAATTGAGCTGGTCCATGAAAGGATGACTTATTTTAGAAAAAAAATAAATAAATGCAGAGCCTCCTAAAATTCCCTGTATATAGAGAGATGAGAATATTATGCAAACTATTCTATTCGTGCTGCTTTGTTCTTCTTTTCAAAAATTTTTTTTTTAATTTTTTTTTCAACGTTTATTTATTTTTGGGACAGAGGGAGACAGAGCATGAACGGGGGAGGGGCAGAGAGAGAGGGAGACACAGAATCGGAAACAGGCTCCAGGCTCTGAGCCATCAGCCCAGAGCCTGACGCGGGGCTCGAACTCACGGACCGCGAGATCGTGACCTGGCTGAAGTCGGACGCTTAACCGACTGCGCCACCCAGGCGCCCCTCAAAATTATTTTTAATGGCAGTTTTCCCATAGACAAAGAATAAATTTGTCTTGCATTCCATACAGTCTGCAGGAATTCTACTATGCAAACCGTCAACAGGACACTTGATCACATAAAGTGGGATTTTGGTACTTTCTGCTGCCCTGGGAGCTCGTGTGAAAGTTCATGTTGGACCTCGATCCTTGACTGAGAGAGCCAGCATCTATGAATGCTCTAACTTTAACAACAGCAGGACAAGTAGTAGAATGGTAAGAGGAAAAGCAGCATGTGTCAGAGGCAACAGAGGCTCCACAGTGGGCTTGTCACAGCCACCATCTTAGCAAGGCCCATTCATCCTTTTTTCACCACAGGAACAGTGGGAAACACAAGAAAAGAATATTGGATGAACAGGGGCACCAGGGTGGCTCAGTCGGTTCAGCATCTGACTCTTGATTTTGGTTCAAGTCATGATCTCACAGGTTCATGAATTTGAGCCTGATGTCAGGCTTTGAGCTGGACAGTACTGAGCCTGCTTAGGATTTTCTCTCCCTAACTCTCTGCCCCTCCCCACTCCCCTAAAAATAAATAAGTAATCATTTTTAAAAAGGTAAAAAAAAGAATATTGGAAGAACAAATCCTCAGGAATATGTTGCAAGATTTCACTATAATTATGGCTACTTGTCTCTCTTTTTGTAAATCAGAACTTTCGTGAGGCTTAGTTTCATAGACTTCCTTATTAATCAAGGGATTTCTTATCTGAAGTTGTCTCTCTATATTACAAGTGCTAGAACACTCAAAAGAATCTACTTGATTGGTAGAATCCTCCCCCAACCCCCACTTCTAGCTACCTTGCAAAATGAACTTTTACTTGTCTAAGTTTCATATTCAAACTGGAAGATCTTGTGCCTGAAGTAGGGTTTGCAGATATATAATGGTACAAAAGGACAACACATCTTTTAAAACAGGCAGTCCATTTGAGCAATATATATATATATATATATATATATATATATATATATATATATTTGAGCAAAAAATATATATGTATATATGTGTATATATGTATACAAATATATATATTTGTAATATATATATTTGTTATATATAATACAAATTGCTAAATATAGAGATAAGGGCTACAGATTTGCCTCCCTGGAACTTCCTCTGAAAAGTTAAGATGAAGTTGCATTTTTTTACTCCTGATTGGTAGGATTGCTACTCTTACTATAGGGCTATAGCATGTTTTTGTCTCATAACAATTTTTTCAGAGGAAGATCATTGAGTTAATATATTTTTGAAGAGCACTAAATGCTATTGCAAAATCAAACTAAATGTTGCAAGGATTGACTTGGGGTCTGTCCAGAGCAATACAATTCTAGACAAATGTGAGAAAACTTTAAGAGCTCTTCTTATAGGCATGAAACATATTTTGGCATATAAATATTTTAATAATGAAAATTATAATGACAATAAAATACTATTTCATTAGTTTAAATCAGTCAGTGAAATATTGATTGCTCAGTAATGTAATTGGGACCATTAGTTAATTCTGTCAAAAAATTGAAGCTGCATTTTTTGGTATGCTTTGCAGTGAAACTAATTCAGATTAATCCAAAGTAAAATAGAAAAAATAAACACTCTAAAAATACAAAAGAACACAGTGAGTTAGTACAGTATTTTGAAATGGGGAAATGTCTTTCTAAACATGATATGAAAACCAAAAACCATAAAGAAAACAGCTGGTAAATTTAGCCTCATAAAAATTCCAAGTGGAAAAACACATTATAAATGTAGTTGAAAAATAAGACATAAATTCCAAATGTTTTAAACATATTTTAACATATAAGAACCTTTAGAGCTCAATAAGAATTTTATAAAAATTCTTTTGAAAAATGGGCAAGAAACGTGAACAATTCATTCACACACACACACAACCACACATACAGATTATACCTTACAGGGTTTAAAATTGTACATGTCCTATTCCCGCAATTCCACATTTTGAGATTCATTCCTATAAAAATATTTTTATAGGAGCAACTAAACATATAAAGCAAATATTAACAGACCTAAAGGAGAAATAGACGGCAACACACTAACAATAGGGGACTTTAATGTCCTGCTTTCATCAATGGATACATCATTCAAATTTGAATGATCTATCATTAAGATAGATGACCAATAAAGATACATGAGCCTTAAATGATGTATCAGTACAGAAGGACTATACATATATTCTGTTTAATTCAAAAGAATCTGTTGACTATATATATTCTTTTGATTTTATATATATATATATATATATATATATATACATACATATATATATATATAGTGTGTGTGTGTGTGTGTGTGTGTGTGTGTGTGTGTTTTGGAACATATTTACATTGTTTATCAAGTGCACAGGGAACGTCTCTAGTATAAATCATATGTTAGGCCACAAAACAAGCCTTATTAACTTTAAGATAAAATTGCATTATCAAGTATCTTTTCCAACCACGGAAGTATGAAACTAGAAATCAATTGTAAGAGGAAAACTGGAAAATTCACAAATATGTGGAAGTTAAACAACAGGCTACCAAAGAAGCAGTTAAAGAAGAAATAAAAGGAGAAACCAAAAATAGCTTGAGACAAATTTAAATGAGACTGCAGCAAAATGTATAGAATACAGCAAAAGCAGTTCTAAGAGAAAAGTTCATAGCAATAAGTACCTACCTCAAGAAACAAGATAGCTCAAATAAATTTTACATCTCAAGGAACTATGTGAAGAAGAACAGAGTTTGCTATGACAAAGGTCAGAGAATAAATGAAATAGTGTCTAAAAAGTCATTGTAAAATATCAGTGAAACTAAGACCTGGTTCTTCAAAAAAATAAACAAAATTGGTAAACATTTAGCTAGACTTACCAAGGGAAAAGGAGACACTCAAATAAATAAAATCATAAATGAAGGAGGAGACATGACAACTAACACCTTAGAAATACAAAGGATAGGAGACAACTATGAACAACTGCATATGAACAAGTTGGACAACCTGGAAGAAATGGATATATTCCCAAAAACATTCAACCTACTACAGTGAGTCATGAAGAAATAGAAAATGCAACCAAACCAATTACTAGTAAGGGGATTGAGTCAGTAATCAAAAACCTCCCAACAAACAAAAGTCCAAAACCAGAACACTTCACTGGTGATTTCTACCAAATGTTCAAAAGAAGTTTAAACCCTTCCAAACCCTTCCAAAATTAGAAGAAAAGGGAACACATCCAAATTCATTTTATGAGGTCACCATTAACCCAATACCAAAACCATACAGATGCCTCAAGGAAAGAAAATTATAGGCCAATACCCCTAATGAACATAAATGCAAAAATTCTCAACAAAATATTAACAAATTGAATTCAACAATACTTCAAAAGGATCATGTACCATGATCAAGTAGGTATGCAAGGATGTTCCAAATTGTAAATCAATCGACATGATATACAAAATGAAGGATAAAAATCATATATAATCCTCTCAATAGATACTGAAAAAGCATTTTACAAAATTCAACATCCATTTATGATAAAATATGTCAACAGAGTAGGTAAAGAGGGAATGTACCTCTACATAACAACATATATGATAAGTCTGTAGCTAACATCATACTCATGGGTGAAAGGCTGAAAGCTTTTCTCTAAAATCAGGGAAAAAACAAAGATGCCCACTCTTGACAATATCATTCAACATGATATTGGAAGTCCTAAGCATAGCAATTAGCAAGAAAAATAAATAAAACACATCCAAAGCAGAAAAGAAATAAAACTGTCACCATTTGCAGATGACTTCATATATATAGAAAACTCAAAAAATAAAACACTAAAAAACTGTTCAACTAATCAACAAATTCAGTAAAGTTGCAAGATACAAATCAATACACAAAATCTGTTGCATTTCTACACATGAATAATGAACTATCAGAAAATATTAAGAAAACAATCTCATCTACAATGGCATTAAAAAGAATAAAATACTTAGGAATAAATTTAACTGAGATGAATGACTTGTACACTAAAAAGTATAAGACATTGATGAAAGAAACTGCAGACAACACAAATGCCTGGGAAAACGTTCTGTGCTGATAGGAAGAAAATTCAAATGGTATTTTCCACATACATAGAGCAAACAATCCTAACATGTGAATGGAACCACAAAAGGCCCCAATAGTCAAAGCAATCTTATAAAAGAATAAAGCTGGTGGTATCACACTGCCTGATTTCAAACCTTTAGTAATTTTATTACTATATTACAAACATATAGTAATTTACTATATTACAAACCTATATTACAAACCTTTAGTAATCAAAACAGCATGATGTTGATATAAAACCAGATACATAAATCAATCAAACAGTATAAAGAACCAAAAAATAAACTCACACATACATGGTCAATTAATTAATGACAAAGGAACCAAATGCATACAATGGGGAACAGTCTCTTAAAAACCATTAAATGATGTTGAGAAAACTTGACATCCATATGCAAAAGAATAAAACTGTAATATTTTATTCTTAAATCATACACTCAAAACAGATTTAAGACACGAATGTATGACCTGAAACCATAAAATTGCTGGAATAAAACATACCTGGTAAGCTCCTTGACATCAGTCTTGGTGATGACTTTTGAATTTGACACCAAAAGCAAAAGTAAGAGTATGTACATGAGACGCTTTGAAACTAAAAAGCTTTTGCATGGTAAAGACAACCACAACCTACCAAATGGGAGAAAATAATTATAAATCATATATCTGATAAGGGGCTAATAACTAAATTAATAAAGAGCACGTACAACTCAATGCAAAACAACCCTATTTATTTATTTTTATCTTTATTTATTTTTGAGAGAGAGAGAGAGAGAGAGAGAGAGAGAGAAGCATGAGCGGGGGAGGGACAGAGAAAGAGAGGGAGATAGGCTCCAGGCTCTGAAATGTCAGCACAGAGCTTGACAGGGGATCAGACTTACAACCATGAGATCATGGCCTCAGCTGAAGTCAGGTGCTTAACCAAATGAGCCATCCAGGGACCCCATCAAAACAACCCAATTTAAAAATAAGCCAAGAGGGGCACCTGGGTGACCTCCTTGATTAAATGTCCAACTCTTGATTTCAGCTCAGGGCCTGATCTTATGATTCATGAGTTCATGCCCCACATCCGTCTCTCTGCTGTCAGCGCAGAGCCCACTTGGGGGTCCTCTGTCTCCCTTTCTCTCTGCTCTTCCCACAAGCATTCTCTCTCTTTCTCAAAAATAAATAAACATAAGAAAATAATAATAAAATAAAAATAAAAATGGGCCAGCTACTTGAATAGATAGTTTTCCAAAAACAACATACAGATGGCCAACAGGTAAATGAAAAAGTACTGAATATGACCAATCAAAACCACAATGATATATCATCCCACACCTGTTAGAATGGCTATTACAAGAAGGATAAGAAATAACAATTGTTGACAAGGATGTGTAGAAAAAGGAACCTTTGTGCACTAATGGTAAAAATGTAAATTAGTACAACCATTATGGAGGTTCCTCAAAAAACTAAAAACTATACCTATTATATGAACTACCATATAACCCAGCAATCCCACTCCCAGTTATTTATCTAAAAAATGAAAATGAAAACAGTATGTTGAAGAAATATCTGCACCCTAATTCATGACAGTATTACTTACAATGGCCAAGATATGTGAATGACCTAAGTGTCCATCAATGAACGGATGAAAAAAATGTGAATATATATATGCAAACACACACACACACACACACACACACACACACAAAATGGAATACTATTCAGCCAATAAAGGAGGCAATCCTATCATTTGCAAAAGCATGGATGGAGCTTGAGGGCATTATGCTAAGTAAATAAATCAGACAGAGAAAGGAATACCATAGGTATAATATTTAAGAAAAATATAAGACTGCGCTCATACAAACAGAGAGTAGATTGGTGGTTGCCAGAGGTGCGGCATGGGTAATGAAATGGGTGAAGGTGGTCAAAGTTACAAACATCCAGTTATAAAATAAATCACAGGAATGTCATATATAGCATAGTGACTGTCGCTACTACTGTATTGCATATTGTACAATTGCTAACAGAGTAAATTTTAAAAGTTCTCATCAAAAGAAAAAAATGTCTAACTATGTATGGTGACACATGTTAACTAGACTTATTGTGGTGATCACTCTGTAATGTATACAGATACCAAATTAGTATATTGTACACCTGAAACTAATATAATGTTATATCAATTATACCCCAATTAAATTTTTTCAAGGGCATGTATGTAGATTATGTGAGATTATTTTCGGTAAATATTACTAATAAGAGCACAATTTGGAAGCATATCATTATAGATTGTAAGATTGTTTACTCAGTGCTTTATCTGGTATCAGGGAGGTGGAAAGTAATTAAAGAAACATTTGAGAAATTTGAGGAGATGAACGACCTGAAGAATGAGTGGAGCTACTAATTATGAGAAGTCTTCCAAGTCTTCCAGGTGAGAGTGGTGGGTATGGACAGCAAGACCTAATAAAAACTGTGAGGCAGGGGCGCCTGGGTGGCGCAGTCGGTTAAGCGTCCGACTTCAGCCAGGTCACGATCTCGCGGTCTGTGAGTTCGAGCCCCGCGTCGGGCTCTGGGCTGATGGCTCAGAGCCTGGAGCCTGTTTCCGATTCTGTGTCTCCCTCTCTCTCTGCCCCTCCCCTGTTCATGCTCTGTCTCTCTCTGTCCCAAAAATAAATAAACGTTGAAAAAAAAATTAAAAAAAAAAAAAAACTGTGAGGCAATAATGTGACTGGTGAATTTAACAGATATCATGGCAGGGGAGATGTTCAATATATGTTAATTACCTTCCTTTAGCCTCATCTAAAAATAGTGATGTGGTGGTAATGGGGGATGGATTGAGCATAAGGCAAAAATAGGAGTATTTAGTACATCGCAATTTTTATTGTTGGTTTGTGTTCATAACTGCTATAACGTGTGTGTGTGTGTGTGTGTGTGTGTGTGTGTGTGTGTGACTTCTAAGTGGAAGAAGAAAGTACAGGCAATTCTAACACTTTCTACAACACTTATTTATAGATCAATAAAGAAGAAATTAGAACACCTTGAGTTTATTTTGAATCTTCTTCCTAATACCTGTGTGGTTTTGGGCAACTTACTCTGTTTCTGGACATCAGTTTCTGTACAGTTAAAATGGGATGTTTTGACCTTTTTGTATGCACATTTTCCTGTACTATAATTTATTGGTTGTTGTCCACCCTATACTGAGGGCAGTTTGAAGGAAAGCAGTATATTTTTCAAATCCAAATCCTTAGAGTTTGACACTGTTTGGCACAAAGTAAACACTCTATAAATGTCTGTTGAATTGACTTACACTGATTATCTGACTTCTAAGTCCTTGCACAAAGGACATATTACTAGTGATGTTTCTATAATACCTAATATTAATTATAAAAAGTCATATTAATGCCTTGGTCCGAGCTACAAAGTAAAACATGAGAAATATATTCCAATTGAAGAAAAGAATGAGATGGACAGTTTGGGTTTACTTTTAGCATCAAAGGACAAACACCTGTTTCTGATAAAGCTAAAAAGAATATACCATATTTAAATCCGAGTAAATCCTCAACTTCAAAAAGAATCTAGACACAAATTCTGGCTATATAGAGAAAAGAATACATCACAGTATTAAGAGATTGTATTCATTTATAACAATGAGCTCTTTTACCTCAGTATGAAAAGAAACATATTTTTACACTTGATCTTAGCCAAAAGGCCGAGAAGCGATAAAGAAACATATTTTTAAAACCCTATTCCAAACAGATGTGAAACAGAGAGCTGAAAGGCTGAGACTGTTCTGAATGGTAATTTTCACAGAATTTGTAATTCTATATAAAATTAAATACTTTAAGAGTTAATGAGTACTAATAAACTTTTAAATGAGCACATCTTTCAAAATAGGAATATATATAACTCACTCATTTTGTTTACATGACTTTTGTGGCCATTGTAACCAAGAACTTACAAGTTTAGTTTTGAAAATAACAGAAAAGTGGGGTGCCTGGGTGGCTCAGTTGGTTACTCATCCGACTTTACTCAGGTCTTGAGCTCACCGTACATGTGTTAGAGCCCTGAATCAGGCTCTGTGCTGACAGCTCAGAGCCTGGAGTCTGCTTCAGATTCTGTGTCCCCCTCGTTTTCTAACCCTCCCCTGCTTGTGCTCTCTGTCTCTCAAAAATAAAGCAATATTTTTAAAAAATTAAGAAAGTAACAGAAATGGAAGGAATGATTTACAACTAAGGTGCTTTGTGATCCCAGCGAAAGTGTGACCAAGCATATAAGCAGCACTCATTCCTCAGCTGCATTCCTGCAAGTCCTTGACAATTTAAGGGATGGTGGGAAGAGGTGACAAGCCAGTTTCCTGTGAAGTACATGGAAGGAATTAATCTTGGCATGGTAAACCCTCCCTTTTGGATTATCAGACACTTTATTTATAAAAAGAATATGGGAACATATGAACTACATGATACTTCCATCTGTAATATGCTCATGGTAAAAAGTATATATTGTAGGAATCAGACCAAACTAGTAATGGAAAGACTTGAAACAAAAAAAATCCAACTTTTTCTAAGCACATTTTAGTATAAATTGTAATCATTTCTAACTTCCCAGAAAATACCCTCTTCATAAGATTCCCTTATAAATCAAGGATTGGTGTCAAACTGTGGCCAGTTCAAGTGTCCTTTACCATTATGGTGAAAAGGGGAGAACACAGTATACATTTTGTAAACAAAATGCTACTTGAGTCTGTCAAGGAATAGGTATAAATACAAGATACT
Source organism: Herpailurus yagouaroundi (assembly GCF_014898765.1). Classification (NCBI taxonomy): domain Eukaryota; kingdom Metazoa; phylum Chordata; class Mammalia; order Carnivora; family Felidae; genus Herpailurus; species Herpailurus yagouaroundi. Next base: position 3,664,387 of record NW_024412469.1, read on the forward strand.
TGGGATTCTCTCTCTCTCTCTCTCTCTCTTTCTCTCTCTCTCTCTCTTTGTCAAAAATAAGTAAAAAACATTTTAACAATAGTCACACACAATAAGTTAATAGTAGAACTGGCCTACAACTCAGTCTTCATGACCATGAAGATGTTCCTGGGACACAATATCATTTCCATAGTTATATATATTTTTCAAAGCTATAATAAGTCATTTTCTTTTAAGTTCTTATTTTCTTAAAAATATGAAGGTAAAAATCTTTTTTAATTATTTTTTAAATTTATTATTATTTTTTAATATGAAATGTATTGTCAAATTGGTTTCCATACAACAGCCAGTGCTCCTCCCAACAGGTGCCCTCCTCAGTGCCCATCACCCACCCTCCCATCCCTCCCACTCCCCATCAACCCTCAGTTTATTCTGAGTTTTTAAGGGTTTCTTATGGTTTGCCTCTTTCCCTTTCTGTAACTTTTTTTGTCCCCCCTTCCCCCGCCCCCTGGTCTTCTGTTGAGTTTCTCAGGATCCACATAAGAGTGAAAACATATGGTATCTGTCTTTCTCTGTATGACTTATTTCACTTAGCATAACACTCTCCAGTTCCATCCATGTTGCTCCAAAAGGCCATCAGGACAGATATAGGAAATTTGGGCAGTGCACTAAACATATATACAATGGCTGCACATTGATTTGAAATAAAAGTGATTAGAGTAACACTCAAAGAAGGTATTTAAGAGTTTAGTCAATATATTTTAAAGTTATAAAGTATATGTTAAAGTCCTGCTACATCGTCAAAATAAGTATTGTAAAATAATAATAGCATAAATCAACCCCTCTAAAAATGAAGCTACTAAATGTGACAGCTGAAAAAGACAAGATAGGACTACGCTAATTTTAATGACAAAAAAGTCTTTTTAATAGGAATTAGAACAAAACCATGCCACAATAAAACTGAATTACTCATCTTTATTCTTTTTTTTTTTTTAATTTTTTTTTCAAAGTTTATTTATTTTTGGGACAGAGAGAGACAGAGCATGAACGGGGGAGGGGCAGAGAGAGAGGGAGACACAGAATCGGAAACAGGCTCCAGGTTCTGAGCCATCAGCCCAGAGCCTGACGTGGGGCTCGAACTCACGGACCGCGAGATCGTGACCTGGCTGAAGTCGGACGCTTAACCGACTGCGCCACCCAGGCGCCCCTACTCATCTTTATTCTACAGAGGATACCTGTTTGACCTCAAGAAATGTGATCATTCTTCTCCTACCACAACAGATTTTTTTACCTGGATATCCTAGACTTGGCAACAGAAAAAGACCACTTTGTTAAAATGAAGCAATACTACTATGGAATTTAAGCTTTACTAATATCTTTAAAATCTGAATGTTGGATTCTGGAATGATGATGTCATGCACTTTTTTCTTGAAGTATAGTTGACATATCAATGATGTCCTACATTTCAATGAGAATTTCAATTCTCCCCAGTAGAATTTTTAAAGAGATGGACAAGAGTGATACAAGTTCTTGCCAGTCAATTGTTTGCCACTCAGATCATTTGTGTTCATCGGAAGAGAATATTAGTAAAACTAATACAAGAATTATAGTACTGAACTATTTTAATGTGGAATGTGGAATGTACAGTGGAATGCACAGTCACCAGCAAAGACACCAAAAACAATTAAAATCTGACCTCTTTTATAAAAATTTGAGCTGTGAATACTAATCAAGACTTTTGTACGTGCAATTTGAAAAATGTTTTTGCTCATTCCTAAAGTCAGGTTTGCAGGACTATTAGTGAGGGAAGCTCCTGAACAGTTATTTTCTTAAGTTAATGTATCCCTTGACCTAGGCTTCTGGATTTTCTTTTCAGTATAGATAGCATTTGTAATTATTCAGATACGTTTTGATAGAACAAAATATTCAAGTTTTCTTTTTCTGGGTGAGGGGAAGAAATGTTTGAGAAGTTTTTGAAACAAATATTTTTGTGAAAATTAATGACAGGTTGCAGTACTTCAAGAAGTTACAATGAAGTTTCTATAAGGGAATTATTCTTTCAAAATAATAAAACTTGATCATACTGGTAATAATTGGAAGAACTACACTAAGCCTTTTCTTTTTAATTTTTTAAAATTTATTGTATTCTCTTTTATTTAGAGAGAAAGAGAGAGACAAAGGCAGAGAGAGAGAGAGAGAGAGACAGGGAAAAAGAGAGAGAGAGAGAGAGAGAGAGAGAGAGAGAGAGAGAGAGAGAATATGAGCTGGGGAGAGGGGCAGAGGGAGGGAGAATCCCAAGCTGACTCTACACCCAGCATGGAGCTTGTCACAGGGTTCAATCCTACAACCTGGGATCATGAGCTGAGCCAAAATAAGAATCTGATGCACAACCAACTGAGCCACCCAGGATCCCTGGAGATTTCTTTTAGAGAAGCAGATGCCTTCAGGAGAATCTTACAAGAGAAAATATGCGACCCAACCAACCCAGTGTTTTGAGTAATATAGCAAGTACATAGCTACCTACACCTGAAACATGATTTATTTCACTTGGTAGAGTTTTATGTTAGAAAAAGAAATCCTTAGGGTGACTGGGTGGCTCAGTCAGTTTAGCATCTGACTCTTGCTTTTGACTCAGCTCATGATCTCATGGTTTGTGAGTTTGAGCCCCAGGTCAGGCTCTGAGCTGGCAGCATAGAGCCTGCTTGAAATTCTCTCTGCCCCTATCCTGCTCATACTCTCTCTCTTTCTCAAAATAAATAAGTGATCTTTTAAAAAAATTAAGGAAATCCTACACTATGGTTTACGGACCACTCGTACATCTATTTAACAGAATATTTGTGTATTATATAATACCAAGAAAACATTATCCCAGAATTAGTGTTCTTTTATGATCTTTCTCAGAAATCTTGGTTATATTCATTCGATCTTACACCGAAAACATCCTCACTCTCAGAGACCCATATGAGAACACTGCCATTGTCACACACATATGTACCAAGCCTCTGCTTTCCATATGTAGGAACCATTATACATGTCCAAGTTATAAAGGATATCTCTGAAGCAAGGACAAAGGCTGAAGTGGGATTTCCATTCTGGCATAGGTAGCCATTGGCAGGACAATGTAAAATCCTCCTTATTTAACATCTATTTACATAGCCCCATTCCCCTAAAGCACACCCACCTTGCCACTTACCTTGCTCAGTATCTTCAGCAAAATGCAATGATATTCTTTAAGCATTATTTAAAAATCACTGTAAATGTCTATATGGCCTATTGTAAAATTTTACTTTAATAAAAAACATTAAAGATAAAATACAAATTCAAAGCAAGTTTGGTGGTTGTGGCAAAAAGCAATCTACATACAGGTCAAAACTACAAATGCATATGTATGACATCATACATGGCTGAAAATTAGTGCCTTTGCAAACAAAAGCATTTAAGGTCAGTAACAAAACTCTGTGCTTACATTTTTTTTTTCAGGGAAATTAAACATATTATATAATATTGCCTTTCTTCAATCTCATTTTTGTTATATTTCCATGTTTCCCTATACCTCCTCTATTTTTGAAATTGTGAAAGGCATCTTCTACCATTTATCTCCCACTATCAATAAAACCAATTCAGTATCAACTAGAAAATAGTAATGATACATGCAAAGACCCTTTCATATGCCTCAATATATTTATGCAAAACTTTTCATAACATCTTGAAAGGAGTGGTTTTCAGGCTGGGACAAAGTGGAAATGACTGTTGTAGTATCTCTCTCAAATACAAAGGGAGGGATATAAGAAGTTGACAGAGTATCAGCTGCAAATCACAGAGCTTCCCTGATATCACATGATATTTGTTGGACCATAAGTCCAGTGTTCTGAGTACACCAAATAGAGGAAGCACAAGCAGAGAATAACAAACATGGATTTTTTTTAATCAGATAGACAGATACATACATACATACATACATACATACCTATTATGGTAGTATTTATATTTTGGTGAACACCTGGAGAATTACTGCTTGACTTAGGACAGCAGGGAAGAAATCAAGGGGGGGGACATGTTGCTTAACTAACCACAAAATATTCTTTCAGTATATTAGTACTGAGAAAATAATGCTGGTAGCTTTATTAGAATCTCTATTTGTTTTAATAAGAGCATTTGTTAATATTCTATGGCAGATGAGTATCTAAAAAGTAGATGATTTTACTTTCTACTGAAAGGACATTGATCCATGTAGTCTGATTATTGACACTAGTCACCCTGAGGAACAAACTACTAATATGAAGTAAATCTGCTTAGTGTTAAGGAAATATGTTGAAAAACTTATAGTCTCCCAAAAATATAATTTGCTGCCTTACAAAGGTTTTTTGAACTCCATCCTGAAGGTGAAATTAGGTGAGAGGAACAAGCAGACACAAGGTTAACAGAAATTGTTGAAAAGACGTAACACTGAAGGCAGACTGTATTCCAGATGTAAAGGTGAGTAATTATTGTAGAGGTAAATTTTAATGTCCCCCAACTATTTTAGAGGCCATTAATGATTGCATGAAATACTTCAAGAGGCATAATTTGTTGTGCCCCCTTCCATAGTAGTGTATTTAAATTATTTCAGTTCCAGGTAATTGTATACAATTATGTTGATCTCCAGTCCTATGTGTGAAGAAAAGAGGTTATGTGTAATTAATTAGCTGTTGTAGAAATGATGCTAGAGGGCATGTTGGTGGCATTTAAATGAGTACATCTCCTAAAAAGTAAAAATGAGAAAGCATATGGAGACTTCCACTATAAAAGGCAAAAAAAGAATGAGACATAAGAGGAGGTGTTGTTTTAGGTCATTCCAAAAAAGTAAAGAGCCAAACATAGATTACTCTGAGCACCACACCAAAATAGACTCATTTAAGGCATGCAGAATCTTTTTAACTTAAGAAAAAGGAAAACTGTTATATATCCCTCATGCCAGATAAGCTTAAAGAACTAAAAGTAGTATTGTGAGAAAGTTGTTCATTCTTCAACAGAAAGTGTTCCATTTCAAAATTAGATCTATGTCTTGTATTTTTCCCTACTTCATGTTGTTTGGTTCATCTAAAGGTATTTGTTAAAGAAATAACAGCTGATTTTTATTAAATACTTTAGTACAGATTTTACCAAGACTATTATGGGGGGGGGGGCTGCATTATCTACTTTGCCAAGCAAATAAGTGGTACCTCAGATTAGTCGGTGACAGGAGAGAACTATTTTATTTTATTTTTTAATGTTTTTATTTTTGAAAGAGAGAGAGAGAGAGAATGCTTAAGCAGGGGAGAAGCAGAGAGAGGGGGAGACACAGAATCTGAAGCAGTCTCCAGGTTCTGATCTGTCAGCACAGCCTGACGTGAGGCTTGAACCCACGGACCTTGAGATCATGACCTGAGCCAAAGTCGGACAATTAACTGAATGAGCTACCCAGGTGCCCCAAAGAGAGTACTTTTTACAGTAAAACAAATTTTTTTTCAAAATATACCTTTGGGAACATGCTCCAAATTTTAGAATTACCCAAACACTATAATGTCCATTTTCCCAAGAATAATTTGATTAGTTTGGGTAGTCTTTATGTCACTGTAAAAAAAAAAAAACAAAAAAAAAAATCCTCAGTGACTTAAGACAAAATAACACTTCCTATTCTTCTAAATGGGCTATGGAACTGAAGGACTCACTACAGCAGTTATCTTCCATCAGTGAATCAGGGATCCAGAATGATCTAATCTTATGGCTCCATTATTTCAACCTCATACCTCCTATGCAGAGACACAGAGGCTAGAAAAGCACACGGAGGTTTTTCACCTTCCAGCCCAGAAGTGGCAGATTTCACTTCTGCTTTTCCTTAACTAGAAATAACCTCATGGCCCCACCAAACTGTAAGGTGGAGGGAACATATAATCTCCTTCTTGCTCAAGAGTGAAAGGAAAGCCAGAGGTTGATGTGCACTAGCAACCTTTCTCACACTATCCTCATGACTTCCAATAACCTGCTATCCCAGCAAGAAACAATGCAAGGTCTAAAACAAAGGCTCAGAATTTTACACAGCACCAGATTTCAAAGAAAAAAAAAAAATAAGTAAAAGCAGCACAATTATACAGAATACATAAAATGATGGTCCCTGAAGTCAGGGTCTTGTCGTATTGTATATCACTCAACCTCTATCAGACTGTTTGCATAAATAATTTACTCGATAAATTGTGAGAGGATGTATAGAGAAATGAATTGGCGCAAGTATGAATCCTTCCTTTGGTCTCTGAACATATGATTTATATTCATACCATGATAATTCACAGCAGTATAACATACTAACAGTAAACAATTATAGTAACTGTATATTGTCTTAAAATTTAGAGCATTTTGATATATCAATTAAGCCTATGAGGTAGGCACATGTGAGTGTTTCATTCCCTTCAGTTTTCACATACAACCGAAGAACCTTACAAAACATGCAATATTTTAACACCAAACATTTAATTTTCAAGGCGGTAGTACTTTACAATATCAAGATATTTTGGCTTATTTCTGAGAAGTATTTTAAACCCTTTATATTGAAGATAGCACTCAATTCTTTGAAGACACAATATTCAGTTGAATAATTTGTATCACTTGAAAGAAATTCCATGACTAATGTTAAGCACATGAGTGTAATTTGCAGGTTGCCTGTAATACTGTTAAAAACATTCAGGATGGCCAAATTTACATAAAATTTGCATTAAAAAACCTAGAACATGAATGAGAATAAAGTGTCCATTAATCACCATTGTCCAAATACAGAAAGATTATATGTGTTTCCAAAGATTCTGTTTTTGTTACTAAGGACACAGATATATGTATGTAGATTTCTATCATATATATGATAGATTTCTATCATATATATGTATAGCTATGTATATATGGCATAAAAGATATGTAAGAGATATATATGATATAAAAGATACATACACACACAATTTGGGCACAGCCTGTGACAGTTTTTCCCACTTAGATTTAAACTAAGCAAGCTTTTAAATTAGAGAAAGACAAATACCATATGACTTCACTCATATATGGAATTTAAGAATCAAAACAGATGAACATAGAGGAATGGAAAACAAAAATAATATAAAATATAGGGAGGAGGACAAAACATAATAGACTCGTAAATACATAAAACAAACTGAGGGTTGCTGGAGGGTTGTGGTGGGGGATGGCTAAATGGACAAGGGCTATTGAAGAAGACACTTGTTGAGATGTGCACTGGATGTTATACATAGGGAATGAATCACTAGATTCTACTCCTGAAATCATGATTGCACTATATGCTAACTACATTGGATATATATTAAAAAATAAAATAAATATAATAATAAATAAAAAATAATAATAAAATAAGCAAGCTTCCATCTTCTCAAATAACTGTACAAGTACAAAGATTAAATCTCATTTTAACCTCATATGTATCAACTTTCTTAAGGACTGCAGATCAGGGTTATTACTCCAGTACATGTAGAATTAAGTTTTATTAAAAGCTTACTGGGAAAAGTTTTCTTTAGGAAGGCATATCAATGGAATCTTTGAAATCCTAGGAATGAATTGAAATCTCAGTGTCTTAATTTACTAAGTGATTGTACATGAACTAATTAACCTCTGAAACCCTTAGTATCCTTAGCTCTAAAATGGTGGCTAAAATGCATGACTCAAAGTATTATTGGAAGGTTTAAATGAGACTACATAGAAAAAGTACCTAGCCTGGTACCTGATACACAGTGAATGTTTAAAAATATGAATTCCCTTCAACTGTACATAATTGTGCATATGTTATTGTTATGACCTCTTAAGAGGTCCAAACTCCAGGTGCAGAAAATAAAATTTATGAATTGGAACAGATTGCTGCAATTGCACATACAGATACAAAATTCAGTGAATTGTAAGAATTAAACACATTATATTATATAAGTGAAAAAGTGCTGCAATAAGGTTTTCTGGAAATATTTTCATCTTCAGTGTAGGCAATGTTAGCGCTTTATATTGAAGTGAATTTTTATTGCTGACATTTAGTTCCAGACTAAATGTTATTTTTGTGCCTTGAGAGTGATATCATAATTGAACAGTCTATATTTTAATTTATTTACTTTGTAATATTTTGCATATGCTCATTTATATTTCAGTACTATTCTGATTTGAATTTTACATTCATTTACTTTTCTCTATATTGCACCCTAAAAACAGTTTTCTACCGTGTATCACGTAATGCAGAATTTGTTACAGGTAATGTTATTAATCATCCTCCATGTTCATACCATTCTTTATTTTGAATATCACAATTGGATAGAAGCAAATAATTATAGAAATTAAATTTTAGGTTTGGTCTTTATAAGTGTATGTGGGATCCTAAATAAGTTAGTTAATTGAAAATATTTCTTATAGAACTATGAATCCCTCTGTTCACAGAAGCAGAAATGGTGACAATGGAAGCTGACAGAGGAAGAGATTGAGAAATGTGGCCTGCTTTGAGTTTCCAGGTTTTTATTACAGGAAGACTGCTTTTGAATAAGTGTGGTGGAATTCCATTAAATCTTACATAACAGATTGGGGGGTGGGGAGAAAAACCTATAGAAAACATGGTGGGATCTAGGAGTCTGAGAGTGTTGTTTTAGAATGAATCATCTGTTTTATGAGACATGGATTAGAAATGAGATGAATTACAAGATGGGAGAAAACCCAGAAGATAAGTAAGTGTGATGATCAGAATTGGAAGAACACACTGCCAATTTAAATGAGGAAAGATGGGGCATCTGGGTGGCTCAGTCGGTTGAGCATCTGACTTCGGCTCAGGTCATGATCTCACAGTCCATGAGTTTGAGCCCTAGTCAGGCTCTGTGCTGACAGCTCAGAGCCTGGAGCCTGCTTTGGATTATGTGTCTCCCTCTCTCTCTGACCTTTCCCCATTCATACTTTGACTCTCTCTCTCTCTCTCTCTCTCTCTCTCTCTCTCTCTCTCTCTCTCTCAAAATAAGTAAACATAAAAAAATTTAAATGAGGAAAGAAAGTGGAATTGAGATAAGGTCCAATCCCACTAATACAAAGAAGAAAAGGTTTTTAGGGTTGGAAAACAAATCCAGGAACTCTGGGATTTGTAATGATGGACATAGGGCTATAAAATTTCTTCTGTGAGAACCACTAAGATCCATTAAGTGTCTCCTTCTTCCCTAAATGTTTTCCATTTGCACAAAGTACTGAAGGCATGAGAGGCTAACCCTCATTCTTATCCTGAGAATAGATAGTGGCTGAGAATGCAATCAAGAGTTTTAAAAATTGCTAAAGAAAAATATAAACTTCAAATTTCTCTTGCTCCTATTTATGGCTAAATATGGAACACTGAGTTTATCATTGTAAATAGATGGTTTTCTGTTTGTTTGGGAGCAATTTCTTCACATCCCTATACAAAGGTAATGCAAAATCCTACTCACGCCTAGTAAAAGTCTGCACAATAAAGAGAAACTGGTCTTCTTTGTAGGCTGGGTAAAATTTTGGCAGACTATTATGATATTAATATACTCTACATTTGCATGGGTGGACTTAAATAAAAAGAACACCAAAGTGGATTCTGCCAGGAGGGGGATGAGGGCGTATACAATACAATGGTGCCTGAGGAGAGACTGAGGATGCCATCCTCTTTGGAAATGCATATTCAGTAGTTTCAGGAGCAGTAAGACCTGATACAAGCTTAAATTTCCGTTTTCATGCTATATTTCTGTTAGCTTAACTTCAAGTCTTCAGTAATAATTTTTAAACAAGACAGTTTACTGTCAACTTTGATACTGTTTGGCAGGAGTTGTAGACTGGGGTGGCCTGACATCGCACAGAAAAGTCATGAGAAGATTGCCTTAGAAGGTACTAGTTGAGAAACCATGAGAAGCATTTGAGAGCAAGAGGTAATATGCAACACAAAGACATGCTGAATTCTCACCAAGCTCCCATTCTAACTGAGCTCTAAACAGTTACTAATGTACAATGGTGTATAAGACTGTATTCCTGCAATCTGCAAAGGTGGGATCTCATACTGTTCATAGCTGGGAATTATAGAAAAGGTGGCCCTAGAAATATTTTTTAATGGGACTCTCAGGCTACACAAAAATAAAAATCCAATATAGAGTATTTAGAAAATTAAATAAGAGAATATGAGATTAAATGTTTTTTAACCTTGCAAAGATTCAGAGCATAGGAGGATCACAGTTTATGAATTTGAATGTTATCAAACTACCAATAATATTTGGAGGAAAATAAAAGGATTGGGTAGATTCTAAGATGAATAAAAATCTGTTGTCTGTAAAAATACAATAAAAAAACTTCAACCTTAGCATCACATCTATTTAAACAAACAATATATGCTTCCCATGTGTATGATGTGTGCACCAGGCAAATGCCATAAGAAATTTAAGAATTTCCCCATGAAAAGGAGCAATGCTTTAAGGGTGTTTCCACTTGTATATTATGTAAACTATAATACCCACATTGTAGGAATGAAAAATTTTTTTAAATCCAGTCATCATACTCAGCCCCCATGGTTTTTATCCAAGATGCAACTGTTGCAATTCATTTTAAAAGAAAATTTTTCCAATTGAAACTTCTACCTCTTACCTGAATAATCCTCTTTTCTATCTCAGACTCTTTCCATGGTAAGTTTTGTTTCCTTAAGGAGCAAATTCTCCCTTTCTTTGGAGTAATTTCCTGACCCGTGAAGTTTACTCTTGCAAGTAGTGTCTGGACTTAACAGATCCTCCTACACAGGTAAGAAGTAACTGACCTTCTTCTACTGGCCTTCTGAGATTCAGCCTCAGGTGGTATAAATGAGGGGAGAACTAAGAAAATGGATTAAAGCTGAGAGAGGAAAAGAAACATCTTCCAAGGATTTGTGGCAATGCTACATTAAAAAAAAAAAAAAAAAAAGTCTTACCAGATATTTGAAGTCACCAGATGATCCAGGAGTCCAAGCCTAAAAAGAAAATAATAGAAAGATTTGGGGGGGTAGTTTTAGTGTTCTGTTTTTTTTAAAAAATACAATGAAATTTTATAATTCTACAAAATCATTACAAGTATTGCAGACTGATGAGTATACTGTAGGAAACCATTTTCCAAGGTGAAAAATGTTTTTCACTTAATGTGTTTATTTGATTTCCTATTGTGCCATTAAAACAAAGAAAGGGAGTAGTCTTGCTCCTAAAACTATATTTCCAATTATTCAGGTGACCATAATCATTATTCAGTTTTATTCTTTAAGTTCTCAATGGAAGGGGAAATATGATCATTAAATGTACTTGAAATTCTCTATTTATTGCTTGCATTTAATTTTCCTGTGGGTGAGGCAAAGCAAACCTTCATTTTTAAAAGTTTTTCCAATTTTTCTGCCTTTGCTGACTATCAGGCAGCAATTAGTTTGGGTTTTGATTCATTTTTGAAAAGTAAATCCATGGAAGATATTATAATGATAAAAATAAAAGAGTTTTAATTTCCAAATTATATTGAAATGCAGCTTCTATTTTTTAAAGGGTTTTGAAGTTCAAATGAAAGGCAATATCTGAACAGCAGAAATCCCCAAGAGGAAACTTAGCACCTGCCACAGGCTGCAAAGGTTTTATAAATGTTGTCTTGTGTAAAGGCTATGGCAAACATTGTGAGGCCTTTTGTAAATATGCCTGCCTTTCTCTGTGTTTGAGCAGAAATATTGAACTTCTAACCATTATTATTATAAAATAAAGGGTTTTTTTTTCTTATAAAAAAAAACATTTGATCACCTTTTCTTTTTGCCTTGGGAATCAAGTTTGAAATTACATATTGTACGATTGAGGAAACATATCTTTCTTTGAAAGAGAATGAAAAATACAATAAGTGTGAAAAATAATTGACACCATGAGTCTTGGGTTTTATGTGCATATGAATATGTATTTCCCCCTTATTCTCAGAGCATCTAAATTAGATTCTCTGATCAGAATTATAGCCATAATGCTGGATCCTAATTGGTAACAGATCACCCAGAATGAATCTATTAAAAATTCCTTCTCTAGGACCTGGAATCAGTTGAGAAGACCAGTGGTTCACTCAAGAGAACCAAGTAATGGCTTTTGTTGTATTATGAGAGAGCTATTGGAATTCCCTAGCCTACCTTCACAGGTGTAAAGTCTCTTGGAAGCCTCTATTCTAGGATCTGAGTCCCAAGCATAAGAGCCATAGAGAATATCTGGTATATTTTCATTCCATTTAATATTTTAAGTTATTTAATTGTGTCAGTTGAAAACCACACAAGAAACTTGCAAAAGTACAAATGTATAAAGTTCCATAAATAATCACAAAGTTAAACACTCATGTAATCACCACACAGCTCAGTAACTACAACATGACTAACACTTAGAAGCCCACAGCTTTTTGTCACAGGGTGTATATGGATACACACACTTATATACACCTGGCATACACACAGCACATATACGTAACACATATCCACATACACATATACACACAGCATACGCACACTTATATACACATAGCATGTGCACACACACACCCACCCACACACACACAGTTTGAACCCACTTGATTACCCATGGGTTGTGCTAAAGCACAGGTTCAAATGAAAATATAAATTATCTAAGGCAACACAGATGCATGTGGTGATTTTTGGAAATGTAACATGGACAGCACATCATCATAAATCTGCAGGATATATTGACTATGCATTGACAGAGTGGGACAACCCTTTGAACATATCATGTAATGTCATTGAACATATTGTAATCTTGATAAGCTATGTAAGATATATATCTATGTTTCCAGACTTTTTGGTCATCCTATGGTTTTATTTTGCCACAGTTTTGAGCTTTATATAATTGGAATTGAACACTAGATTTTCTTGTATGTCTAGTTTCTTTCCATTAACATGTGCTTTTGAACTTCATCTATCATTTCACTTGTAGCTATAATTAATTTCCATTACTCTGTAATACTCATTTGATAAATATTATACAATCTATATATTCAATTCTCTTTTGGTAGAGATATAGTTTCTGCTTTTTAGTTATTATGAGTCATTCTATGAGCATCATTTTAAAACATGTATGGGGGCGCCTGGGTGGCGCAGTCGGTTGAGCCTCCGACTTCAGCCAGGTCACGATCTTGCGGTCCGTGAGTTCGAGCCCCGCGTCAGTCTCTGGGCTGATGGCTCGGAGCCTGGAGCCTGTTTCTGATTCTGCGTCTCCCTCTCTCTCTGCCCCTCCCCCATTCATGCTCTGTCTCTCTCTGTTCCAAAAATAAATAAAAAACGTTGAAAAAAAAATTTAAAACATGTATGTATATTTATGTTTGGTATTTTTCTAGGAGTAAATTACTAGGTCAAATAATATGAATATGTTCTACTTTAGCAGATCTTTACAAATAATATATGAGAGTTGCTACTGTGTCAAAATTCACCTGAAAGTATGTTTATTCTGCTTGATTTTAGTCATTACCATGTTGAATATACTTTTCCATTTCCTTGATTATTGAGTTTTAGTGCATTTCTATATATTAGCTATTAGCTCTGTGTGTGTGTGTATATATACATACATACAAAGAAGTTATTTTCGGGGTGCCTGGGTGGCTCAGTTGGTTAAGCATCTGACTCGTGATTTCAGCTCAGGTAATGATCTCATGGTCATGAAATTGAGCACCATGTCTGGCTCTCCACTGAGTGTAGAGCCTGCTTAAGGTTCTCAATCTCTCTCTCTCTCTCTCTCTCTCTCTCTACCCCTCTCCACTATTCATGCTCTCTCTTTCCAAAATAAGCATTTTTAAAAAATAAAATTATAAAACTAAATTAAGAACATAAGATATTTTCAATTTTCTTTCCATTTTCTGTGGATTGTCTTCTCCATATTGATTTGGTAAAAGTGTTTTATGTTTTCTAGGTATGAGCACTTTCATGGTTATATGTGGTGGAACTATATTTCCCACTCCTGGCTTATCCTAATACTTACTTATTGTGGCTTTTATTTAATACTAAGTCTGAATTTTACTACAAATTTATTTATCTTTTTAAAATATTTATTTAATTTTGAGAAAGAGACAGAGTACAAGCAGGGGAGGGGCAGAGAGAGAGGGATACAGAGAATCTGAAGCAGGCTCCAGGCTCTGAGTTGTCAGCACAGAGCCCGATGCAGGGCTCAAACCCACAAATAGTGAGATCGTGACCTGATCTGAAGTTGTACAGTTAACTGACTGAGCCACCCAGGTGCCCCTGAATTTTATCACATAAAATTAACAATCTATTTTTATTTCTGAGTCCTGTTTATTACACAAAATGTTTATATATATTCTATATTTTCTCCTAACAGCTTTGTTATGTTATGATTCTTTTGTCTAACATATAATCAAAGAACATATCTGAAATTAATATTTGCTCAATGTGACTTGGGGTAAAATTTAGATATTTTACAAATTGCTCCAACAAAATTTATTGAAAGTATCTTAACTTTTCTTACTGCTCTACAATGCTAGTGTTGTCATAAATGCCCATAGACGCTTGGCTTCATGTCTAGATGTCAGTGCATTGCATTTAACTATGTGTCTATACCACACTATCTCACATAACTTTATAATATACCTTGGTATCTGTAGAGCAAGCTCTTCTACCTTTCCTTAAGAGTTTGCTAAACTTGCTTTAATATAATTCACATAACATAAAAGTCATTATTCTAAATTGTACTATTTAGTGGTTTGTAGTCTGTTCACAACATCATGCAAGCATCACAAGTAATTCCGGAACATTTCTGATGCCTCAAAAGGAAACTGTATCCACAACCTACTCCTCTTCTCCCTTACTCTCTTCCCCAGGCAATCTGTAATCTGGCTGTATGGGATATTTTGTACAAATGAAATCATACAATATGTGGACATTTCTGTCTAACTTATTTCACTTAGCATAATGTTTTCAAAATCCATCTATCTGTGTTGCTGTGCGTAGCAGTATTCCCCACCTTTGTATTGCTTAATAATATTCCATTGAATGGCTATGGAATATTTTGTTATTCAATCATTAGCAGAGGGATATTTTGGCTGGTTTTACTTTCTGGCTATTAAGAATAATACTATTATAAACATTTGTGTACAAGGTATTGTGTAAAAATATCTTTCAATCCTCCTGGGGGTATACTTGGGAGTGGAATTTCTGGGCCATATGATAACTCTGTGATTAACTGTTTGAGAAACTGCCAAATTGTTTTCCACAGTGGGTACACCGATTTACATTCCTACGTGCAATGCATGAGGGTTACAATTTCTCCACCTACAATTCTGCGCTTACTATTTTCCACTAAAAAATGATGGCCATTATACACTGGGAGGGTGATGCTGTCTCATTGTGGTTTTGTTTTGCATTTCCCTAATGATTAATGATGTTGAATGCTTTTTTTATTCAGTTATTCAAATAAGTTGAATACTTATTTTATTGGTTACTGGCTATTTGTATAACTTTGGAGAAATGACTATTCAAATTCTTTGTCCACTTTTTAATTTGGGTTGTTTGTCTTTTTATTGTTTCATACTCACTACTTTACATTCTGGATATTAACTCTTTACCAGATATATGATTTGAGAACATGGTCTTCCATTCCATGGATTGCCTTTTCTTTCCATTTTCTTATTTATCACAATAATGTAGAACTTTCTATGTAGAGGTTTTTTACCTTTCATTAGTGCATTTCTATTTGATTTTTTAAAAGTTTTTATTTAAATTCCAGTTACTTAACATACATTGTAATACTAGTTTCAGTGCACAACACAGTGATGAATTCCAAACAATATATAGTGCTCATCATATCAAATGCATTCTTAAGCCCCCTCACCTATTTAACCCATCCTCCCACTCACCTGCTCTCTGGTAACTATCAGTTTGTTTTCTAGAGTTAGTCTGTTTCTTGGTTTTCCTCTCTGCTTTTTTTCCTTCTTTGATTGTTTTGTTTCTTGAATTCCACATGAGTGAAATTATATGGTATTTATCTTTCTGTGACTTTTTTTTTTTTTTTTTTTTTTTTTTTTTGCTTAGCATAATACTCTCCAGTTCCATTCATATCATTGCAAATGGCAAAATTTCATTCTTTTTTCAGGTTGAGTATATACCACATCTTCTTTACCCATTCATCGGTCAATGGATACTTGGACTGTCTTCATAACATAGCTATTGTTGATAATGCTGCTATAAATATTGGGGGTGCATATATCTCTTTGAATTAGTATTTTTATGTGTTTTTTTTTGGGGGGGGTAAATACCTAGTCTTGCAATTGCTGGATCATAGAATAGTTCTAGTTTTAAACTTCTTGAGAAACCTCTATACTGCTTTCCAGAGTGGCTGCACCAGTTTGCACTCCCACAATGTAGGTGCCTTTTGAGTTGTTTTTTTTTTTTTTAACTTTCATTAATTTTTAATGGTTAATATTTCCTATAACATGAAAGTAACTGAAAAATATTTAAAATAAAGAGGTGTTAAGTTTCTTTTTCTTAACTTTATTTATTTTAAAAGAGAGAGAGAGCATGCACAAGTGAGGGAGGGGCAGAGACAGAGGGAGAGAAAAATACCAAGCAGGCTCCATGCTGTCAGTGCAGAGCCTGAGGTGGGACTCGATCCCACGAATGTGAGATCATGACCTGAGCTGAAATCAAGAGTTGGATACTTAACTCATTGAGGCACCCAGGCGCCCCTAAAACACTTCAAGTTTCAATATTTTAAGAATGTCAGTCAGAATTTATTATAATTTTGCTTTGCTGGTATTATCTATTTGATATTTTTATGCTATTAGATGTGGCACTTTTATTTGCTATTCATCATTTGTATATAGAAATGCAATTAATTTTTAACTGACTTTATATTGAGCATCGTTGGTGGAATCATACAATTAAAATGACAATTCACCTCTATGTTCTTTTCAATTTACTATCTGTACTCTCACATCATATGCCAATGATGTGAGTTTCGTATGTTCCGTTTAAATCCTTGAAATTTAAAACTCGTGCTTATATGAATGCATGTGTGTTTGCGCGGGTACATACATGTATGTGTATATTTTGTTTTTTTTGCACTTTCTAGGACTACCAGGACAACAGTGAATAGAAGATGGGCATCTATCTCTTGATCTCAAGGGGAACCTTTTACTCTTAAATCCAGTATTTTGCCGTAGGTGTTAGGTAGATATATTTTATCAAATTGAGAAAGGTTCCTTCTATATCTATTTACTAAGAGTTTAGTTATACAGGTTTTTTATTATTCATTACATTACTTTAATATAAGGTTTAATAATCCTATATTTAACAGGATTTATTCATGATTAATATTTAACAAATATTTAATAAATAACTTAAAAATTATTTAATAATTAAATAATCCTATTTAATATAGAATTATTTAGATTGTCTTATTCTTTCTCTTATCAGTTTTAAAATGTATTTACTACAAACTTACTGCATTCAAAATTTCAATTTTTTAAAAGTAATTTTGAACAGCCTCTCAAAATCATTTTGATATCTTCAGGATTTACAGAGATTTGACTTTTTATTCCAACTGTAAGTTATTTTTGACCCCTCTCATTTTTTTTTTTTCCCTTGGTCAGTCACATGAATATCTCCCACTTTTATCAGTTAATTCAAAGAACCAATTTTGGTGTGTTGATCTTCTCTATTGTATGTTTGGTACAATATGCATAGTAATATTTTTCATGATATTACCTCCTGATTTTCATTATTTCTCCTCTTCGTCTGTATTTGGGTTAAATGTTCTGTTTGCTTCCAACGTCAGGAGATGGATGCTTATAACTGATTTTCTACCTCATTCTTTTCTTCTATGTGTATTTAAAATATACTTTCATCTAACATTGACTTTAGTTTGGTTGCACAGAATTTTAACTTTTATTAAGTTAAATTCATTCATAAATGTCTTGAAGTTGTCTTTGTGGTGTTTTTTTTTAACTCAAGAGTTATTCGAAAAATATGTATTTTAATTTTCCTAATACCTGGAGATTTTCTAGTTCAAATTAATTTGTGCATAAAGCATGTATGCTATATGATGTAAATCCTGTTAAATATTGAAACTTGCTTTACAATTCAGCATTGGTCAACTTATATAAATGTTCTGTGTGATTCTGAAAATAATATATACTCTTCATTTGTGTGCATGGCTCTACAGACATAAATTATATTAAATGTGTTAATCATGCTGGAAGATGAATGCTCTAATTTCCCAACATAACTTTGAATTTTATTTTTTCCCTTTTGCACCCATAATTCTTTTTATTTGAAAATGTTAGGCTACATTAAGAAACACATACAAATTTATAAATTTTATATCCTTCTGTTCATGAGAAACTTATGAAGTAGTTCCATTTTGCCTCTAATACTACATTTGTTTCTAAATTGATTTTGTTGGAAATTAATAGAAATATAACAACATTTGCATGGACTTTTCTCAACAAAGAGCAAATAACTCTAGTAGAAAGAAATAGATGTTAATGTTAATACATAGGGGGTCAACTCAGTGGCGAAAGTTGCTACCTCTTCTGAGGAGACTCAAAGAAGGTTTTAACTGGGGTGAATATATATTCCAAATAAGAAACAGTGTAGGTAACAATATGGGTATATACATAGTGTATATAATGACATTCTATGTAGCTGGACTTTAAGTTATGTGATGGAATGATATATAACCAATATTTGAAGATATACTTTAAGACCAAAATTGAAGGGTTTGATAACAGCAAGACTTTGAAGATAAGGAAGAGAAGATTTTGTAATAGGGAGATGATGCCTTTAACTAAACTGAAGCAATCTGAAGAGGTAGTAAAGGAAATGGAAAGTAAACTTTTAATGTATTGAATTTTACAATTTTGTAGCTTCTCTAGGTGGTAGTTTTAGTAACCAAGTCGATATACATATTTGGAGTTCAGAAGAAAACTGGATACAGATTGGGAATTTATCAGTGTTTTAGTGATAGATGAAGCATGGGAGATAAGGAGGGAACAAAAGTATGACCAATAATCGATACTTAGGAGAACATCAACACCTCTGGAAGAGGCAGCAAAAATGCAATATGCAAAATTGTCTGAAAAACATAAGAGATGTAAGAGCAAGGAGCCAAGAACAAAAGGTCAGAAATCTAAAATGTTCTTCAGAGTATTCCAAGATGATGAAACAGAAATTTGGCCTTCATAATTGCTTTAGTAAGCAACATTTAAGCATAATGTTGAGATCAGAAGCTTAACATTTTGAGTGATGAATGGTAATTCAAAGATATATAGTTAATTGAATACACACACACACACACATTGAATTTTGATAAAGAAAGGAAGAGGGCAGAAACAAGGTTTGTATGTGGTGATGGAGTTAGAGAAATGTAGCTCTAATTTATATACAAGTTTTCTTAAACATTTTAGATAAAAGAACCTCATCCATAATCTCAGTTAGCCTTAAGAAATATTGGGGCTCCTGGGTGGCTCAGTCAGTTGTGCCTCCGACTTCAGCTCAGGTCATGATCTTCTAGTTCTTGGGTTCAAGCCCCGTGTCGGGCTCTGTGCAGACAGCTCAGAGCCTCGAGCCTGCTTCGGTTTCTGTGTCCCCCTCTCTCTCTGCCTCTCCCCAGCTCACACTCTGTGTGTGTGTGTCTCTCTCTCTCAAAAATTAAAAAAAAATAATAAACATTAAAATTTTTTTTTTAAATATGGCAGACATACAAGGACCGTTGTACCTGTTCCTCCTCTTCTTCTCACATAAATATGTACCATAAACCTTTTACATTTAGACTCTTGGTTTCCATTTGGATGTATCTCTTAAAGAGTGTCAACTCTTTCCCTCCTACTAGCTTCTTTTTTTTTTTTTTAATTTAAAAAAAAATTTTTTTTTCAACGTTTATTTATTTTTGGGACAGAGAGAGACAGAGCATGAACGGGGGAGGGGCAGAGAGAGAGGGAGACACAGAATCGGAAGCAGGCTCCAGGCTCTGAGCCATCAGCCCAGAGCCTGACGTGGGGCTCAAACTCACGGACTGCAAGATCGTGACCTGGCTGAAGTCGGACGCTTAACCGATTGCACCACCCAGGCGCCCCTAGCTTCTTTTGATCAAAGTATGTACTTCAAATAATGTTCACTGGTACCTGTGGGATTATACTCAACCACATTTGATAAAACTTCAAGTTTCTTTTTTATGTTACACATACTCATTATATGAGTATACAGAGACACAGAATCAATTCTATTGTTACTATTTCTTTGGTTTCTTCCTGATAATTGCTGAATACAATTTACCTCTCTCTATGCCATCCAATTTTTCCAAATGATGTCCATTTTTATTCTTTTTACTTAAATAGTTTATTTTTTCCTTTCCATTAAGCCTTCAGGACACTGTTCCTACTGATGTCTCTCTCCTCATCCTCTCTGCATAGGCTGATGTTCATAGAACTTCTGAGGGTAAGTATGAATAAAAACCTGAGTGCATGAATGACTAAAACTACTTTATGTAAGTGGAAAGTCACCTGCCAAATACCTCGTTCAGATCCTTCAGAGGGAAGCAGTTATGTTAACAGGCTAGAGTTTGTTTTCTGATTCCACTACTGTTGAGTTTTATTAATTTAGATAATTTGTCTGAACTTCAGTGACCTTGTCCATAAGCAGGAGATCTTAAGATGCAGTTCCTACAGGATTCTTATAAGAATTAAAGAAATTATTTCTATAAAGATACTAAGACAAGTGTATGTCTTAGTGAGGACTCCTAAGTTTAGGTAAACCTTGATCTGAGATGAGGTGTGACCTTCTTAAGAGTCCATTTCTTTGGGACCATAACCAATAATCTATTCCTTAGCACCATTTGTGTAGTTAGCTGCTTACAGTCCACATCTTCTTCCCTTTCCAAAGTCATGACCTTTAACTGAAAGAAGAGATTAAAACATCACACATGCTATTCCTCACCTTGAGTCTTACCACTTATCACCCAAAACTTCATTCATACAGAATAAGTGTATATTCTGGGATTCTTCTGACTCAGTAAATTGCCCTTACAAAAATTAAGTGTAGGTTTGATGAGTTCTCTTTAGGTTCCAATTATGCCTTGACGTTTTTTTTTCTTTTCTGAGAAGGTAAAACATAGGCTAATTGATTATAGAAATCTATATAATGCAATTACTCTCCTCCTCCTATTAATATTCATGTTAAAAATCAACACCTCCAATTTTCTAATGCCCGTGTGTTCCATATAATTTATATGATTAGGCAGTGTGTCAATAAAGTCATGCTATTTAAACTCTTACGTACATTTCTGAGACAATAGATTCTTTTAAGCTTTAAAAATTCTCTTGGACAAAATTTGACTTTTGGCATTCTCAACATGAACTTTAACTCAGTTGGGGTTATTTAATTGAAACTTCCAAATTACTGCACTCCTCAAATGAGTAACAATTTATGATGAATTGTAAAGATGATTTATGCAATTGTCTCTACTTGTCTTCTGACTGGAATATTTTTACTGTTTTTTGTTTGTTTTCTTTTGTTTTAGGGCAACCAGATTTGTGTTTTGAAGTGCATTCTATAGATCTTTAATGTAGATGTTGAGGAATCTACTATCTACATATATATACATATATATGTATATATATAATCAATTTTATTAATTATTTAAAACTGTGAGATTGAATTTGAAAATTGCTGATGAGTTAACATATTTTCTACAATATTATCTCATTCTAGTTTAAATAGCTCTAGTTCCTTAAATATAGGTTATCTATTTGAGTAAATAAAACTGTTGTAGCAATAATTTGAGTAAATATTTGCTGTTGTAGCAATAATTTCAACTTATGATATAAATTGGCACTTCTTAAATCTTTCTTTGAAAACATGCTGCTTTCACCGATTTTTTGTGGGGGAAAAACTTTTACTACTGCATTCCCTGCTTATTATCCACAGTGCACATTGGCAAACAAAAAAATATTAGATGGTCCATAACAAGGATAGATTTAATTCGCCTTTAGATGTTTAAACCAAAGTTCATCAAATTTATTGAAACCACAGAAGGACTTTTTCACATAAGTCTTAAATTTACAACCCTGTGAATCAAAGCTGCTCATGTTGAAAGTGAATGTGATTGCCTATAATATTAAATGTAGTTTGATGTGGGAATAATTGGTTTCAACATATTTCAGTGTGCCTTCTAGTTTTTTCCTGTGTTATCTCATGTCACAATAATACCTATATATTCATTCAACCATTCAGCAAGAAATTGTGAAACAGAAACAACTATGACTAAGACTCAGTTTTACTTTTAAAAGGTTCATGTTAACTAGTGAAAATTGAAGTAAATAAATCATTACCAGGCATGGTAAATGCTTTAATAAGGGTTTGTATATAGAGCCATGAACTAATTACATGAACTAATTATATGAACATGCTCTTAGAGCCTAGTGTTATAGGTACAATTTTGTAAGTTGTCAACATCCATATCTTTATCGGGGTTCACATGGCCCCTCTTGCCTACTCTTTTTGTTTGGTGGGATCCCTGATAGCAGCATCCTATTCCCCCTCTGCCTTTGGACAATTCTAAAGCTAAGTCACTGGGAGGTAAAAGTAAAAGGTTCACAAAGATACCAGGAGACTTTCTGTAAAAGTTGGTTTCCGTCCATCACTAGAAAGTCAACTGCATTCTTTTTCTCTGCCATACTAACTAATTCATACCTGTAATTCTGGAATCTAGAGTTTAACACTTTGAAGGTACTAAGTAAATATTTCTTAAATCAATCACTCTTGGCATGCTTAGTTTTTGGTACTCACAGTACAAGTGATGTCTACTAATGAACCCAGCACCTGCACACTTCAGGCACTTTGTTTCACAAAATTCCAGCTTTATCCACAGCACCATGTAAGAAAGGTAACCTCTTAGGGGCACCTGGGTGGCCCAGTTGTTTAAACGTCTGACTCTTGATTTTAGCTCAGGTCATGATCTCACGCTTATAAGATGGAACCCTGCACCTGACTCTGTGATGACCACGCAGAATCTGCTTGGGTTTTCTCTCTCTCTCTCTCTCTCTCTCTCTCCCTCCCCTGCTTGTGCTCTCTTGCTTTCTCTCTCAAAATAAATAAATAAACTTTAAAAAAATGTAACCTTTCTTTCTCAAAATAAACAAATAAACTTAAAACAAACAACTAAAAGAAAAGAAAAGAAAGGTAACCTCTCCAAACATATCCCCTAGAGATAACAACTATGAAATCCATACATATCATTTTCATTTGAACTGAGAAGGGTGGGTCCTACTAAGTTAGAAATGTCTCACAAGATCCTCCTCCTCCACTGCATTCAGATAAAGTCTCTAAGTTCAATAATCTTGCAAATAAACTGCTTCTTGATTGTGTAAGCTCTTCCAAAGCACTAAGCCTGAAATGTCATTTTCTAGGACCTAAATCTGATTCTGACACTTTTACTTAAAGTGACCTCAAACCCATCTTCCCAATTTGTTTCCTTGTTACCAACTACTTGTGATTTACTCCATCTGTGCACCCCTAGTCTGCATTTAGTTCCACTTGGTAAAGATGCCATAATAAATCCTATAAAAATTTAACTGTATGCCTAGTTTTACTAGGTGATTCTACCTTCCGCTAGTTTTTCATCATTCTGCTGGTTGGCTACTCAGGCTCCCCCATGACTAACATTGCACCTTGAAACCTGTTCAAACCTCATATTTGGATGTCTAGAGTGGATTTCCACTGTAGCTTAGTCTCCTTATCATCTGTTTGAGACCATACTATACGGAAAATAATAGAGAAAAAAAATTGTGTGTTCATTTGTTTTATACATTTGAGGATACATTTGTGGGACTAATAATTCATTTATTACCATTCTGTGGAATAGTTTCTTGCAAATGAAATGCCTTTTATTTCAGCAGAATACTGAAGGACAAAGTCAGGTGTTTGGAGAAACTAGGTACGTGGAGAAAAATCACTGAAGCTCTTGGTGTTCACAGCTAGTCTCGTAGACAGTGTTATACAAACTGATTTATAAATACCTAAATGAGATACAAACAATTTTCAGTTAGTTGGTTTTCATGGTGACTCAGATAGCAGGTGATGAAGCATGGAAATTGCTTCAAAGAACACTGTACATTTGCAAAATTAACCTACTGTTTTCTTGAGTGATTCCTGAGGAGATAATTTTTCCAGTTCCTGTATCTAACAAGGGGATGGCATGGTAAACAGAACCAGTTCTATTTGTTGTGTGTTTTCCTTATTCATGGTAGATTAAAAAATAATGTAAAAAGATTTAAAATCAATCTTGAGACAGGGGGAAAATGCATTTTGTTGTCTTAGTGTGTTTGCTTTCGACATGCCTAAATCTGGAAATTAAGTTGTTTTGGATAATAAGAAGCTTAAAGAAACTAAATGTAATTCTGATTCTCAGGCTTCAAATGACTATGGCTAGTTTTTTTGAAAAGTGGCTTAACGAACTAGATTTGATAAAAACTGCATCTACAAAGAGAACTTTCAACAGAGTACGGTACGTATTTGTTCATTATTTGCCACTTACATAGGCTCACTATGGGCCAGGACTTGCTCTATATATACACTAATTCATTTGATATTTAGGGCAGCCTTAGGGGGCACTTGCTATGATCACCATCTCCATTTTAGAGAAAGGATACTAAAGCACAGAGTTGTTAAACACTCTTCTCCTGGTCACGCAGCTACTAAATGACAGAGCCAAGATCTGCACCTTAGCAGTCTAGCTCTGCAGTCTGTGCCCTTAATTATTATATGACACTTTTCTTCATGTGGCCTAATGAAAGATAAAAAATAAAATATTTCACTATATGACAAACATGGAGATAAGTTCACAAAGAAAGAGAGCTTCAGCAGCCTAACTACAGTGAAGCTTGCATAGGCATCTCCTTATGAAATAACAAGCATTCCCCTTATCAAAGATTAATACATTGATTTGCACCATGATGAACACTATTACCCAGAAAATAGGGCCTCCTTACAAAGTCTCTCCCTCTCTTAACTAGCTGGTAAAAACCATGCAACAATTAAAACTTGCATTCTGATGTCAGCCAAACTGGGCTTCAGATCCTAACTTATTCTTTTACTATCACTGGGCTAGTTACTTAATCCTGTAAACATTTAATACTCACAAGAACCTAAATAAGAAGGTACTATACTTATCTCCATTTACAAATGACAAAACTGATGACAGAATGTTTTATTAACTTGCTCAAGTTCAAACAGCAATGGTGGCATAGCCAGGTTTCTTATACAGGTAGTCTGGCTCAGAGTATAGGCTCACTGACTCATCCTGAGAGGTAAATGAGGAATGCCTTTTCTTTTTTTTTTAAATTTTTTTTTTCAACGTTTATTTATTTTTGGGACAGAGAGAGACAGAGCATGAACGGGGGAGGGGCAGAGAGAGAGGGAGACACAGAATCGGAAACAGGCTCCAGGCTCTGAGCCATCAGCCCAGAGCCTGACGCGGGGCTCGAACTCACGGACCGTGAGATCGTGACCTGGCTGAAGTCGGACGCCCAACCGACTGCGCCACCCAGGCGCCCCGAGGAATGCCTTTTCTGACATCCCTCCTTTGTTTTGTTTTAGAAATGTCTGTGTCTGTCCCTCTGAGCACCTACAACACTTACGTAATAATTTTTTTTTGTAAAGAGATTTGATGAAACTTTGGCCTTTCATTTTGATCTAAAATGCTTACACGGAGACATTATTGGTTTGACTCACCCAACAACTACAGATAATGCCTGACACATAGTTGGTTATCCAGCAGGTTGAATAAAAGAGTAAATAAATTAATGAGTGATAGCCTGATAGCCTTGATAATTAGTAAGTTCTCAATAAATAGCAATTAATATTGTAAATTATAATGCAGTTTATCATTTAACTTCTATGTGAGAACTTAAGCAAATTTAACAATACCAAAAATTTGGCAATTACAAAAATGTACATGAAAATTTAGTTTGCATGTAGTTATATTGCAAAACTGAAATTCTATCTACATATCAGAAAAATTTTTAATTTTTATTTATTTTTGAGGTGGCGGAGCTTGATGGGAAAAGGGAAAAGAGAGAGGGAGACAGAGAATCTGAAGCAGGCTCCAGGTTCTGAGCTACAAGCACAGAGTCAGACGCAAGGCTAGAATTCATGGACCATGAGATCACAACTAGAGCCAAAGATGGATGCTTAACCAACTAAGTCACCCAGGTGCCCCTATATATCAGAAATTTTTTAAAAAGTCCTTCATGCTGATTTCCATAATAACAAAATAACTATTTTGTTTAACAAAATAACTATATTTTGATTAAATATTTGTTTAATGTTCAAATAAAAGTGGATTAGTAAAGTACATTTTAAAATGGGAAATACTTAATTCTTTTTTTATAAAATTTACTTATTTTTTTAAGTAACTTCTACACCCAACATGGAGCTTGAACTCATGACCCCAAGATCAAGTCACATGCTTTACCTACTGAGCCAGCCATCCACTCCAAATATACTTAATTCTTAAAAAGTATAATACAGAAATAAATTAACCAAAGTAACATAGACTCAACAAAAATTCAGATATTTTGAAAGAACAAACATTCATCTCTTCTTTTTCTTGAACAATAGATTTTGTGGCTATGCCTAGATTCAATGTGGGAATAAAACAGCTTTACGTCTTATACTATGCTAAATATGAACTTATTTTTGAGGACAAATAACAGTAATTCTGGTATTTTTATTGATACATTATTTCCTTGTACTAAAATGAAAACTCCAGTTTCACCTGGAGAGACAAGTAGAAAAAATAAAAGAAAAAGAAAGAAAGAAAGAAAGAAAGAAAGAAAGAAAGAAAGAAAGATTTTTCTTCCACCAAATGACTCACAAAATGAAATCAGAACTTGGAAAACATCATTCTATTCAATTTCCCTTTCTTCAGGCACTATCACCATCCAAATAATTTTTGCTGGATCTAGCTTCCTGGACAATGGGTAAAAAGCTGTGCGGTCCTAGAGAATGCACACAGACAACTAAGATGAAGCAATAGAGTCCAACAAAAATATGTGTCCATTA
The DNA here is from genome assembly GCF_014898765.1 of Herpailurus yagouaroundi. Lineage (NCBI taxonomy): Eukaryota > Metazoa > Chordata > Mammalia > Carnivora > Felidae > Herpailurus > Herpailurus yagouaroundi. The sequence goes on from NW_024412469.1 coordinate 3,691,463, forward strand.
GGTAGAGTTCTTTCCTTCAAATTTCCCTATCATGGCAGGGCAAATAGATGTATCTTTCAGCAGTTTTGCCATGATTTTTATTCATTTACATGTCATAATTCCTCTCCTGAGATGTTAGCTGTTTCATTGTCCTGCACAAACTTTCTGAAGATTCTCACCTCAAAAGCAGACTGCCCGCTATTGCTCAAGCCCTTTGCCTACTTTTCTGGCCTTAATTTCTTCTCCATGTTTTTGTTCTAGCCACATTGGACATTTTTCAATTCCCAAACTTGCTATGTTCCCTCCCCTTCACAAGACCTTTAAATTTGGTGTCCTGAGGTAGCTGAATGCTAGAACAGGTCTCCAGGTTTTATTCCTCTGAAATGCATTCAGGAAAAGGAACTATAGAAAGGCAAACTTTTTATTCATGTTGATTGTACCTAAGCTCAAATTGTGCCCTACCACTTATTCACAGCTATGAAGTGGCTTTATATTGGCTAACTAGAGACTGAGAGAGTAACTTCAATCACAATATAATGGGCCTTAATAACAAACAAATCAAACAAGATGGAGGCCCTTTATTATAAGAAAATATGCCGCAATCTTTGGTTGAGACACAAAAACAAACAAACAAACTCAATGAACTTTGGAAACCTTTTTTTAAAGCTTTTATATGTATATTCTAGGAAACAATTTGCTCAGGAAATCTAGGAGAAACTGCAATACTTTTTAAAATGTACTTCAGTCTGACTATAAATATGGGATTATGAAATAAATATAAAAAGAAAGATAGCATGACTTAGAAGAAGAGAGAGATTGTTTTTAAGCGATAGGTTGTGATCTTAACGGGAAGCTAAATACATATGAAATAAAAGAGAAGATATGCCCATGTCAAACTTCTTTAAAAAGGTTTTAAGAAAAAAAGGTTTAATTATTTTTAAAAAATGTATTTATTTATCTTGAAAGAGGGAAACTAGGGGAAGAGCAGAGAGAGAGGGAGAATCCCAAGTGGGCTCCACACTTTCAGCACAGAGGCCAATGCAGGGCTCAAAGTCACAAACTGTAAGATGCAGGGCTTGAACTCACGAACCATGAGATCATGACCTGAGCTGAAACTAAGAGTTGGATGCTTAATCAACTGTGCTACTCAGGTGCCCCAAGTTGTTATTAAACCAGAAATATATTTATACCCAAATAAATCTTACAGAAAAAGAGATTCAAGGCTCCATAAAGAGAGTAAACTATCTGTTTTGGAGAAAATACATATGCATTTCCATGGGGGTTGGGAAGAGATCCAAAGGTAGAGTCAATAATTAGCTCTATTGGAAAACTACCCCTTGGAGACGTAGTTTATTAGGCCACTTCACATGTGAAAATCTGGACAGGATTGAGGGGAAAATACCAGGAAGATTGGCACAGAATCTTTAAAATCTCATAAAGTTCATTTCATAAATTGGTATTAACTAAGTTGACATAATTTGTAATGGATTGATATATTTGTTGCTTAGTCATTAGGGGTTTCCTTTGAGAAGTTGAACAAGAAGTGGAATAAGAAAAGGCACAGAAAAGATGAAGCATAGCAAACACAAATGCCCAGCAAGCAATAATAATATATCGAGTCCAGGCCTCAGTTACATGCTCTGCAGGGGGTTACATCTTGGACAGGGTTATCCAACTTCAGGAGGTAAAGTTAGACAAGATATGTTTGAAAAGCACTTCCTTTTGACAGATACAGTACTCATTTATTTTTGACTGTCATAAGACAAAAAAAAAAATTAGAGAAGTATACTGCCAAATCAAATTCCTGGACCACAAAACAAAGTGGCAGAAAAAGGAAACAGAACATTCTGAACCTGCAAACAGTACTAGTCCTGTATGTGTTAGAAAAGTTTTAACAGGTTGAACAGTTAAACACTCAGCTGAGTCTCCCTCCCAAAAATGTGTAAGAGAACAACAGCAGGAAATAGAACACTAGCAACATCTCCATTGCTCCAGAAAAAGATATTATAAAAATAAAGACGTTTCTAATGTCTTTAAAGAAGTAGAAGTTTTTTAAGGTCTGGAAAAGACAGAGGGAGCATTCGAGGGAGTAGCTGCTGGTAGAGGTAGTGTGCGTGACAAGATCACTGGGGAGACATGCTTCAGGACTATCAACAGCTTCAGATCAAGTTGATTTTCCAGATGAAACACATGTGAAATTAAAGGATTAACCTTTCCCAGAAGGCATGTTTCATAGGCTTAAGCATTTCCATATCTAGAGTCCATGGTAGCATCTAGTGCGGCACAGAACTTAACATGTGTGCTCACATAATATGCATGCACACATGTGAGCCATGTCACAAGACAGAATCCACATTCATTACAGCATTGGGGCTCCAGAGATCCAAGATTCAAATACAAAATGGAAATTAAAAGGATTTGAACATCCCATTTGGGAAAGAAGTCACCTCAGTTTATACCTGGTAACTGAATCCGCCATCTTTTCAAGTTTCTAAATTTAGCAAGATGGCTAGAAACCTTCAAATGACACTCTCTGAGAAAGGACTAAATACACAGGTAGAGTTCTTCTAAAACCTGGTCAATATAGTGTCATTATTAGGTTTATGAAAGAAAAGTTCTTACATGAGTCCACAGGTTTTGGAATATAGATAACTGGCACGGACTGAGTAGCATCATAGCAAGGCGAATCCCATCAAAATGCTCCTAGAATACCTCCCCTCCATTACCAGTGAATCTCTAGTTCACTACTGTAGGATATGGGGTTGTTGTGTTTCCTAGATTTGGTACATATAAAGCTTGTGCTGTGATAATGTTATGTGTCCTATTAATTCACTGTACTTTTTCAAAGATTCCATACTAGAGGAATCCTTGAATATTTGCAAGAATATTCACATCAGCATTATTGTTAATAACAAGGACAATAAAAAGAAACGATGATCCAAGGAAGTGAAAAATAAATTGTGGCATATGCTGTCAATGAACTATAGCTACACACATTAAAAGAAACACAGAACTAAGACTAGCAAAAGAAGGAAGACAGATTATAGCCAGCATGATTCAATTTCCTTAAAATTCAAAAACCAACTAAACAAAGTAATTAATTATAAGGGATATATACTTAATAAAAACTGCAGAGAAAATCAAGAGTGCTTCTGAACTGCTGAAGGAACTACAACTAATTTTATTGAATGACAGCCTGAAGTCACTCACTATTCAGGTATCAGAATAGTTACCACTGGCTGGTTCACTGAGCAAAAACTATGATTTCGGACTTTAACTCTTTGGACTTAACTAAGAAATTTTGAATTTTTTGTTTGGATTTTTACATAGCAAGGTGATTTAATTATGGGGATTTTAATCAACATCTGGTCATTCAATAATGGAAAAATTATACTGTCCATATTGATGCTTCTTATATCAGAGACATTACATTATTATCTGTATACTGGTATTCATTTTGCACATATCTTAATCTGTAATTGACAAGATAGACAATAATAATTTGTAATGGGAGAAGTGAGTAGTATGGGAAAGCCCAATAGGTTAAGAGAACCACTAAATGAGGATGTTAAGTAGACTCTTCCCTCCTTCTTTTGCCTCTTGTTTTCAGGAGGGCCTCCATTAAAGCAACCTTCTTCCAGCTCCTCTGTTCCCAAAGTTTGACAGAAGGCACTGAGCACATCTAGCTCGGCACCCTCTGGGCTCTTGCCTCTTTCAATGCCTCTTGGTCTTCATATCTCAGTCATTCTCTCTGATGCCATATGATAAATTTAGAGGAGCCAACCTGGCCCTGTTGAGGAGGCATTTGGTTGTTCAGATGTGCCAATGACCACAGAATTTCCAAGTCTGTTTACTCAGTGGTGGATTATTAAGACAATTTTCCTACACATTTAAAACCACATTTTCTAATCATGCTTATAAGAAAACTGGCTACTTCACCTCCATTTGTCTGTCTCCTGGGCTTTAATTCTGAATTGATTTTAAGCTCAGGAATGGAATAACATGGTATTATTTATTGAACCCCTAAACCCTAACAGCAGTGGATATAATAAAACACCAGATGATATTACCAAATATTTATTAATATTAGATCAATCATTGTTTAACAGCCTTAATTCCTTTCAAGACTCCATAACAGAACAATGTTCTATATCGAATCTACAGAGTGTATACACCTCAGGGTCAGTGGAGGAGGTATGATTTTTTTAATAATAAATCACTTGTGTGTTCTAATTTTTTTGAGGAAGAAAAGCCTCAGGAAGGGATTTATATTAAGAGTCTGACAGTTCATTTGGAAAATTCATAAGATAAAAGGACTATAGTTATTAGAATAGCTCTCAGTTTAGCAATTCTCCTGCTTCTATTTCTTCATCCGTTAAGGAGGAGCAGGAGGAGGAGAAGGACTCAGCTAAAGCTGGATTCAGCTAAAGTCACTTCAGATAACCCGAAACTATTATTATCACCTATATAAATTTTTAAATGGTGCTGATATGTTGATTACTGTGTGAAACTATGTGCATAGCACTTTATAAGAAACAGCTATGGGATTTTGGAAATGAGTATTTTAATTGATAACAACTGTGAAAAAAATCACCCTTTGTATGATTAATGTAAATCTGTTTTACTTAACATTACCCCTGGTTTACCAACCATTACTAAAACAAATTGCAAAGATTTTGCCATTATGTCAATTCCTTCATGCATCTCCCCAATGCATATTCTAAGTGCAATCAAAGGTGATAATTATTTAGACATTTAAATTTATTCTAACAGTTATGTATTCCATCTATTATTGAAATGCTCATAAATAAAATAATGTTAATGGCACTCATGAAAAAATATTTTTTCAATTATAAAGCAAACCAGAAATATGGCTTCAAGTAAACAGATTATAAATCTATTCTATAGCACCAGTGCAAAGAGGGATAGCCATACACAAACCAACATGCCTATACCATAAACTCCCTTCACTGAGTAAACACATTCCCAAATTATTTATCCCTTCCTTTTACCCATTCACCAATCAAGACTTCAACTTATTTCACTGTAACTAATCTTAGTGAATGTTCTTTAAAGCAAAGGTTGCGCATAATAAATTCATATTAAATTGTGAATCGCTAATGACCCTTAACCTCCCACAGTTTATTAACATAAGCAATTCCCCATTTAGCAAAATATCAGTTACCTTGTCTATCCCCTGTGAAAATATCTTAAGGTGAGGGGTTATTTTGGTAAACTATTAGAAAAGTAGGGGTTGTTTGTTGGATGAAACTGAGGACTCCAGAGACTCAAGGGTCCAATGGAAACTTTTCTATTCACCCTAATCGCTACATTTCTGTGTTCCCTCCCCTGATTCCTGAAACCTTTCTGCTCCTTCCAAATTCCCAAGGTTCTACCTCATCCATTTTGTGTAGGGTATTAAATAAAGGCACTCAGGGCAGAGCCAAGTTAAAGGGAAGCCAGCCAGTTTCATAAGCACCAATCCTATAAAGGCCATAAAGCAAAACAGAGGTGAAAAAATCTAAAACGTGATGACAGTTAACTTTGACTTACCAATACAACTCCTTATATAATTGTAGAATGTCAGTTGTCCCCCTTCCTGCCACAGGAGAGTGGCTCTTTAATGAAACACACACACACACACACACACACACACACACACACACACACACACTAAAACAAAATAATACTGCTAGGTGCTGTTTACCAATTCCCCATTAAGTAAATATTGATCATTTAAAAATCTTTTTCTCTCACCACTTTAGTCAACATAGTATTGGAAGTCCTAGCCAGAGCAATTAGGTAAGAAAAAGAAGTAAAAGACATCTAAACTGGAAAGGAAGATGTAAAACTATCACTCTCTGCAGATGACATAATTTTATATGTAGAAAACCCTAAAGACTACACTAAAAAACTTAAAATAAGTACATTCAGTAAATTTGCAGTGTACAAAATCAATATAGAAGAATCTATAGCGTTTTTACACACTAACAACAAATTATCCAAAAGACCAATTAAGAAAACAATCCCACTAATAGTTGTTCAAAAAAGAATAAAATACCTAGAAATAAATTTAACCACGGAAGTAAAAACTTATAAGTAAAAACCATAAGATATTGATTAAAGAAATTGAAGACAACATAAATAAATGGAAAAATATTTCATGTTCATAAGTTGGAAGAATTTTTTAAATGCCCATATTACCCAAAGCAATCTACCAATTCAATGCAATCCCTATCAAAATTCCAATGTCATTTAAACAGAATTGGAATAATCCTAAAATTTGTATGGAACTCCAAAACATCCCAACCAGCCAAGATAATCTTAAGAAAGAACAAAACTGGAGGCATTATGGTCTCCAATTCCAATAATGAAAACAGTATGATACTGGCATAAAAACAGACACATAGAACAATGGAACAAAACAGAGAGCCCAGAAAAAAGCCCAAGCACATATGATCAATTAATTTATTACAGAGGAGGCAAGACTGTACAGTGGGGAAAAGACAGTCTCTTCAATAAATGGTGTCATATAAAGTGGACAGCCACATGTATAAGATTGAAACTGGACCATTATCTTACACCACACACAAAAATTCACTCAAAATGGATTAGAGATTTGAATGTATGATAAGAAACCATAAAACCAGGGGCACCTGGGTGGCTCAGTCAGTTAAGCATCCAACTTTG